>NC_047043.1:13842328-14161873 GCF_011762595.2 Tursiops truncatus
CAATTTTATACATATGTGGTAAAGTTTAACATGCACACATCCAGCAATAATGCGCATAACAGCATTGTTCATAAAAGCCCAAACCTGGAAACTACCCAAATAGCCATTGACAACAAAAGGATAAACTGTAGGATATTCACACAATAGAACACTGCACAACAGCAAAAGTGAATCAACTGCAGCTACATGCATCAACACGGACTAATAGATCTCCAAAAAAAAGTTGATCGTGGAGATGACTGCACAATGATATGCATTTACCAACGCTCACCAAACTGTATGCTACATGGGTAAATTTTACTACATGCAAACTATGCCTCAATAAAGCTCTCCCCCGTAAAAGTTGAGCAAATGAAGTGGAGGAAAAATTGCAAAGAGAATCAATCCATTTACAAAAAGATCAACACCAGGCAAACATAGAAGTAAATGTAGTTAATAAAGAAAATTAAGAGAAAGAAGTACACAAAAGTCTGAAGAGTAATTTCCTTTCAGGGGCAATGGAAATGAAGGGAGTCAGGAAAGTCATACAAGGGGCTTCAAAAGTACAAACTGGGGCTTCCCTGGTGGCGCAGTGGTTGAGAGTCCGCCTGCTGATGCGGGGGACACGGGTTCGTGCCCTGGTCCGGGAGGATCCCACATGCCGCGGAGCGGCTGGGCCCGTGAGCCATGGCCGCTGAGCCTGCGCGTCCGGAGCCTGTGCTCCGCAACGGAAGAGGCCGCAACAGTGAGAGGCCCGCATACCGCAAAAAAAAAAGTACAAACTGGGTAGTGATACAGGGTACTTCAATTTTTTCTTAACTGTTAAAACCAAACATATAAATGATATACTCCTTTGTTACATATGCAATGTTCCAAAATTTTTTTTAAATAAAGGAAATGTAAATAGTTCTGTTTTAGAGAGCTCAACTGAAAAAGAACAAATTTATTTTAGCAAAATGTGATAACAAATAATAATTAAGGCTAGCTACTTTATTTTGTTTCCAGGTTCCTCCTTAACTTCAAAATTTGATTAAATTTTCTAATTTGGGTTATCATCTTAGAAAATACACCCTTAAATATTAAGGGCTAAAGGGCTATGATATATGCAAACTACTCTCAAAGAGCTAAAAAAATAATTTTTTTTTTTCGGTCGCACCACACGGCTTGCGGGATCTTAGTTCCCCGACAAGTGACTGAACCCCGTCCACAGCAGTGAAAGCGCCGAGTCCTAACCACTGGACCACCAGGGAATTCCCCCAAGATAAAATTTATATACATATTTATAAAAATATGTGTTATATATATACAGAGATATGATTAAGCAAATGCAGCAAAGGCTTAAAAAGTGGAAGCTTGCTATTCTTGCAACTTGATATTTTTACAAAATTTAAAAAAAAATTTTAACTCTTGCCCAAGGAGAGACTAAAAAGTCAGCATAAGAAACATCACTGGATACTGAGAACACCCTTTTTATGCCTCTATCCTATTCTAGTCACGTTGGATTGTAATGAATCACAGAACTGCATTACCTGCTCCCTCCCACTGGTCTCAGATGAAGAGGTTCTGGAATAACCAGACTGAAGCATCCGATAGTACACTATTAAAGGGTCCTGGCCTAAAATTGTCATCCAGTAGCAAAGTGGTTTCTTATGACACCGCAAGTGCTGGCACTTGGCGAGAGGTGTAGATTCACAAATTTCTGTTTAAAAAGAGTACTGCTTTCTTCGGGGACTAAGAAATACAAAAAGACAAATGTCTCCCAACTTCTGAAAACAGTGACAGAAATCAATTCACCCTCTCAAGCACTGTGGATTTTCTTTTTTCTTAAAATAAATTTATTTATTTATTTATTTTTGGCTGTGTTGGGTCTCCATTGCTGTGTGCGGGCTTTCTCTAGTTGCGCCGAGCAGGGGCAACTCTTCGTTGCGGTGCACGGGCTTCTCATTGCGGTGGCTTCTCTTGTTGCGGAGCACGGACTCTAGACACGTGGGCTTCAGTAGTTGTGGCTCATGGGCTCAGCTGCTCCACGGCCTGTGGGATCTTCCCCGCCCAGGGCTCGAACCCGTGTCCCCTGCATTGGCAGGTGGATTCTTAACCACTGCGCCACCAGGGAAGTCCAAGCACTGTGGATTTTCTAAAGTACCATAAGCTATGCTGCATAAACACTGAAGGGAAATGCTTTTGTTCCCAAACGACACATATTCAATCACATGTCCTCTTTCACAGTACAGAAGGGCTGTGCAGGAGGGAATATAAGCTCTTTGAAAGCAAAATCCATACTCTAATACATACCTTTCAACTAACGATAAACAGCTTCCTGCTTTACAATATTATATTCAATATGAATACACAAGTCAAATGTACAATATACAACATGACTTAAGGAAAAATAAGACCAGATGAGATGGGGGTGTATGACATCTCAACAGAGGTCCTGAAACTCGCCTACCACCATACATCATAGTTCATTAGAAATTTACATTAACCTCCTCTGGGTCAAAAAGGCACTTTGCATAGATAAATTTATCATGCCCTGGTTTGCTGTTAAGTATAAATCTTTTAGGGAAAAATCACCAGAGTGTGCCATAGCTCATTGATAAGTTAATTACTAGTGAGACAAAGCATGTGACCAATGGCTTTTGGAAAAAGTCCTGCTTAATATATATGATAGTAACCACAAAGGTATTCCTGCTATGAGTTAAAGCCAGCCACAACATTTTAATTCTGGCTACTGAGTGATTAGAGAAATAACAGGCAGCTGCTGTTATATTTCAGCACTTTTGTATAAACAACAATGTGACCAAGGTCTGGAGACCTTGGCTCTCTAAATGTATTCTGTTGTTAGTGCAGTTGGGATAGGAAACCAGTTAGGATAGGAAAAGAAAAACATGCTTTTAAACAGAATCATAAAATATACCTGACAACAGTGTTCTTAATTTTCTAGAGCTGCGGAAATCTTTGAAATTTTGATGAAAGATATGAACTCTCACCCTTGGAAATTGCACATGCCTCCATAAACACACCATTTTACATCTAACTGGAGGGGATTCACTGACCCCAGTTTAAAATACCCTGCACAACACAGATTGTCATAATACTGCGATGAAGGAAGGAAGGAAGGAAGGAAGGAAGGGAGGGAGGGAGGAAGGAAGGGAGGGAGGGAGGAAGGAAGGGAGGGAGGAAGGGAGGAAGGAAGGGAGGGAGGGAGGGAGGAAGGAAGGGAGGGAGGAAGGAAGGAAGGGAGGAAGGGAGGGAGGGAGGGAGGGAGGGAGGAAGGAAGGAAGGGAGGGAGGAAAGGAGGGAGGGAGGGAGGAAGGAAGGGAGGGAGGGAGGAAAGGAGGGAGGGAGGGAGGAAAGGAGGGAGGGAGGGAGGAAAGGAGGGAGGGAGGGAGGAAAGGAGGGAGGGAGGGAGGAAAAAGAGTGCCAACTCAGGCTTGGATGCCTAAAGAATGACAAACTAAGAGGCCAAAACTAAACACCGTTAAGAAATGACAAATACAGTACTGGTGGACTTCAAAAGTAATCATTATAATGGTTTTATAATGATTCACATTAACCAAATAAAATTCACTGATTAACCAAAATGATACACTTCTACAAAATGCAGTCACAAACTAATTTTAGCTAGCTCCCTTCTTCCTAAACAAAGACTTGCACTAAGACAATTATTAATTACAACCAGTTTATTGGGCACTCACAATGCAAGAGCCTGTTGAAAACAAAAACTATTGACCCAAATAGTTTTCCTAGGATATAGTATGTAGCATACTGCTCTAATTGTTTAACTTAATCCTTGTTCTTTTGTAAATCCTTGTTCAAATGTAAATTACATCTGGCAGAGCCTCAGAGTGTGGGTCATCTGATCTTTTCTGTTGATCTCTGTAAATACAAAATTACAAATCTCTGCTTCCTAATGTACAAGGAAAAGAAGGGCTGTGAGCAAGCTGATTCAATTCTAACAAACCAGAGGGGATATGAACAAATCTGAGTGCAAACCTAACTTCTGATTAAAGAAACAGAAGATTAAAAATATAATTACTCAAATACATGTGATGTTACAAAGTAATTTATTAATGGATTACCAAATAAAGCACTGTAATTATGGATTTCACTGGTCAAATTTACCTTCTTACATTCTGTAGGACCAACAGATAGTAGAACATATGCACGCAAACACGCATCCCTTTCTTATACCCTATTTTCTGGATGAGAAAAATTCCCATGGAATTTTAACAAAAGCATTAATTCAACAGTTGAGCATTTGCAAAATCACAAGCAACAGCTATCTCTCCATCTTAGAAATTCATCTTTATTCCTCTAATAATCCTCAAGTACACTTTTAATTGTACCTAACCAAATCCAAAAGAAACATTAAAAAAATACTTAGATTATAAATATCCCTTAACCATCCACCTAGAAAAACTTCTACCTACTGAAGGACTTGAAAGTTTTTAATTTTAAATATCTTAAAAGAATACTATTGGCTGTGAATAACTAAATACGTGGGTTATCACTAACCCACACCAAAGGAGCTCCACACTGCCAGAATCTACTTTCCATGTCTGCTCTGATGCAATTCTCCATATACTTCATTTTTTTAAATAACTATTGAGATATAATCCATATACCATACAATGCACCCATTTAAAGTGTACAATTCAATGGGTTTTGATATACTCACAGAGTTGTACAGTCTTCACCACAATTAATTATAGAACCTTCTCAACACCCCAAAAGAAAATCCCTTACCCATTTGCAGTCTCCCCATTTCCCCCAACACCCCCACCCCCCAGGCCTAGACAACCACCAATCATACTTTGTCTCTATGGATTTGCCTGTCTGGACTTCTCATATAAATGGAATCACATAATACGTGGTCCTTTATGATGGGCTTCCTTGACTTAGCACCACGTTTTAAAGGCTCACGCATGTTGTAGCACACATCAGTACTTCACTTCTCTTTATTGCCACATAATATTGCATTGTATGGATAGACCACATTTTTTTTTTTTTTTTTTTTTTTTGCGGTACGTGGGCCTCTCACTGTCGTGGCCTCTCCCGTTGCGGAGCACAGGCTCCGGACGCGCAGGCTCAGCGGCCATGGCTCACGGGCCCAGCCGCTCCGCGGCATGTGGGATCTTCCCGGACCGGGGCACGAACCCGTGTCCCCTGCATCGGCAGGCGGACTCCCAACCACTGCGCCACCAGGGAAGCCCTAGACTACATTTTATTTATCTAGTCATCAGCTGTAGAACATTCAGGGCCTCATTTTCATCAAATCTTTCCTTCTTAAAAAAAAATTTTTTTAAGCATAAGGGAATATAGCCAATATTATATGACAACTTTAGAGTATAATCTATAAAAGTTTTGAATCACTATGTTGTACACCTGAAACTAATATAATATTGTAACTCAACTATACTTCAATTTTTTTAATTTAAAAATAGGTTTTTAAACAATGTTTTAAACTTCCAAAAATATTTTATATACAGCTTTTCTAGAAGCAATTTGACAGTCTGTATTTAAATTTTAAATGCTCATATCCTTTTACCTAATATAAATTTCAAAAAAATTTATATTAAAGAAATAATTAAGAAGGCAAAGATAAATATATAATGATGCTCATTGGAATAAACTTGACCCATTTTGTAGTCTGGTGGAACACAATTCAAGTGCTTCTTGGATCTGTGTCTCCTGGGCTGCAGTGCTAACAATCCCCAAATAAACTCATTTTTTGGCCTCAAAAGAAAAAATGATGCTCACTGGAGTACTGTTTATAGTGAAAACTTATCCAGCTATATCCTCAATAGGAGAATGAGTAAATAAATTATCATTCATCCATACAATGAAATGTAGTTAAAAAAGAAACAGTTAAAAAGAATGAGGTAGCCACATATGCATTCACAGGGAAAGGAAGGCATTATTCTGTTAAATTAAAAAGCAACTTAGAGAACGCTTCATATGATCCGATTTAGGTAAAATTATATGCATATACATACATACACAGGGGCCTGAATACACATCCATATTCCCTCTCTTTCTCAAAGGATACAATCCAAACTTTTAAAAATGATTGCCCTTAGGAAGTAAAAGGGAAAAGGGAGGTTTCTTGTTTATCATTTATTCTCTTAATAACCAGGGGGAAAGGCAAAAAAAAAAATTTTTAAGCCCCTATGATAGGTATCATTTAACTGAAATTGAAGAAAGTCCTTAAAACTAAATAATTAGATCAGTATTTTTGAACAGGTAATAAACTCCTGTGGTTCAAGGACAACATCTTACCCCCCTTTTTTGGGGGAGGGGTGGCTAAGGTCTTCACAAATCCCATCATTCCTCAGGTTTGGAACAGCTGCTCAATAAATGCAGCTTACTAAACATGCTACCAGTATTACATTTTAAGTATAATATACAGCATAATTTAAAATACAGTATTAGGCTTCTTCAGAAAAACTTTTCTTAGTTTTCATTCTAGTTACCTGATTTTGCCTGCTTTGCAATATTATATCTTCCTTTACATTACATTTAAGACATTTTCACAACAGGTAGAATTATACTGATTCTATGACCAAAGTTCAACTGGTTATTACATGCATGTTTACAAGGACTTTTATACAATTCTTTAAACTCAGAATCACTGAACACGAGAGTCAGATGAAGCCTTAGGTATGATCTGGTCCAACCTCCTCAATTTACAAACTGGGGCTGTTTCTGCAGATGTTAAGTTACTTGCCCAGGATCTGGTAGTCAGCAGCCAAGCCAGGACTAGCATCTGTTTTTATTTAAACACAACTACAATAACAGATCTATTCTACCGATTCATTTAACAGCCACTCTGCTTTCTTTCATTTCTGAACCACTCAGGTATATAAATAACTGACTGGACAAAGTTTCATGTGGATTTTTCTCCCTGCACACCAATCTGGACATCTGGCTAAAATAATCTTCCCTATAATTTCCACAAATATACTTGAACAAGTGCCTTTCTTGAGCAAACACAACAAAAGGCGTTCACTCGTTGTTTGTAACACAAAAAGCACCCATTTCTGGGTCAAAATTTATCTCATCTTACTTCAGTACACCAGTGGAACTAATCTTAATGATGTGGCCATTTGGATGTGATAACAGCTGAAAGCAAAGTCACAGTTTATTAAACCAAAGAGGCTGTGTGCTATGTATAAGCTGGCAATTCCCTGTTTAGTGTGACTTCTTGCAAAGTCCCAGGAAAAGGTTATACCAAATCAGTACAGTTTGTTTCCATGCATTAACCTGTACAGTTAATTTATACCAACTTGGCGTTCGCACATCTACATAATTGCTTAAATACATGCAAATTTATTCATCACACCAACCAACTATTGTCTTTTACAGTTAAAGATGACACCACTGATAGTGACTGTTATCCTTGTGTACAGATTTGCCTGAAATGACTTCCATCTGTTTCAGATCATAAATACAATTTTTTAAAGTAAATATTACTTTAAATCTTACGGTCCAGCAATTTGAGGGTAAACGAGAAACAAAGCAAGCTGCTGTAGATTCACTGCCAGGCACTGTTCTAAGCACTCTTCAAGCATTAACTCACGTAATCCTTACATCCACCTCAAGTAGGTCCTGTCATCCTCATTTACAAATGAGAAAACTGTGGCATGGAGAGGTCAGGTAACTTGTCCAGGGTCCCACAGCAGTATGTGAAAAAGCTGGGATTTGAACTCAGACAGTCTGGCTCCAGAGTCTGTGCCTACAACCACTGCTCTACGGGTCCACTGTGAAGAAGGTCCATAGAAGTCCAGAGTGTGCACACTCTTTCAAAGACTATCAGCCACCTGCTGAGTGCCACCTGCTTGTGGTCCTGCCTTTGCAAATGAAGTAGCAGAGTCTTATCCATCATCTACTTCTTGCCTAGCACTGTAAGAACAGCCAAGATAGAAACATGAAATCCAAGACAGGATCTCAATATGCAAGAAATTAACAATCTAATTAGGGAGATAAGTTATGCCTAAATGAAATAATTAATGAAGGTAGTATTAGGGTTATCACAATATTTGAAGACATGATGTGTATGGAGTATCTAACAGCCTGGTAGAGGTTTTTTCCTTCCCGTTCACACTATCACGAAACTGGCCATCACAATGGCTCCCATAGTTTTACAGAAAAGCTTTTAAAGAACACTCTAAAGTCTTGCACCAGTCTTCCTCCAGGAAATACTCACAGAGAAAATTTTCAACCATGAAATGTCACCAAACCCTGCTATTGAAGCAGCCTTCTGTCTGATAACCTGACACAGAAATAGAAAGCTTTTTATATAATAGACACCTGCCTCTACAAGCCGCTATGCTTTCATCTAGTTACAATTATACCTTGTGCACAATGAGGGATTTAACCAAAGCACCCACCAAGTCACCACCCATTCTAATCAACTGTAATTTATCTTCAGCGATACTGATTTCATCTACTATCTCCAGATGATCCATCACATCACCTAAACTCTAAATCCACTGAAGTGTGGATTTAGCAAAAACTGTTCCCTGGAAGATGTTATCTCTGGCCCCTCTTAGCAGAAAAATTTCTTGCAACTGTTCTTTAAGAAAATCTCTATTTGCATAGGGGGGTTCTGCACAGCATACATCTAACCCTGTATCTGGTGAAAACCAGATACATCAGAATTCTGAGTACCTAAAATTGTGGAGTAAAATGTCTATAAATATCCTAATACATAGTTTGTTGCTTTTAACATTGGTTCTCAAGCTATAAATAGTGAAGACTATTCTCTATAAATGTAGTACAGCTGTTATTTGAATTTTGAGAGGCAAAGACAATTGGATATTCTAACAGCAATTTACTTTTTCCCACCTACTACCCTCATAGTATTTCAAATTTCAAACTTTTATTCAACTGCTTCACAGTCACCTTGAATGTATAATGTGACACTTTCAATTAATTCTTGGTGTATGACTTATTCTTGTATTTTAATTTCATTTACTCCATCTAACCCACTGTCATGGTTTTATTCACCCCAACAACTAAACTGATTTTCATCCCCTATTTATTTTCTTGAATGGATAAAAATTCAATTATGAACATATTTTGGCAATGCTAATGGTTTTGTGTTACTTATTTCTAAATGAAAAATTAATATGTTGGTAAGCTACATACAAGTCACTGTTTAGGAGCTATATACATCTTATCACTCATTCAATGTTTACTGTAAGCCTTTCTGCTAAGTACACAATGACGAGTAAAACTGACATGATGCCTGAAGTTCATGAGAGCTCCTAGAGAGACATTCTCATTTACGTTCATAGAGCATGCATGGGATATTCAGCCATATTCATACAGAACCTTGAATTTTATGTACATTTGCAAATTGCTCTTTATTAACCGTGCTCCATTATGCTTGGGAACTAGATACAATGCAAGTACAGTAATATTCAGTTGCCACCAAAAATAAAATTCTCGGAATACCAGATGTTTCTCTGTATGAACACATACAAGTCAAGAGTTGGAAAGCAGGAGAGGAAAGAATGTATTCTTAGAAAAATAAACTGGCTGGAAACAGGCAGTCACTAAACAATCCTAAAATAAGATGATTCTAACACCTTTTGTATCAGTAGTTTTCTCCCCAGCAAACAGAGGTCTACCCCGCCTGAAGTAGATGGGACTCCTCTTCAGGCAAAATAGGTCATTTTCAATTTATACTTATTAAACCACCACATTAACCCCCAAAATGAATATGAACGTCGGGGACATCTAATGGTAGGTTTCCTCGTGCAATTAAAAGTTCTCAGTTCCCACCAACTAACATGCCCTCCCCAAGAGGCTGTGGTCAGTCTAGGAAAAGCTGCATTATGCATTCATTCTGGATGGCATTTGTGATTCCCCAACCAGTAGAGAAATGTTAGGAGTTAAAAGTTACCAACATGGTAGAATCATAAGAAAAGAGTATGAGTCAATGGAAATTAAAAATAAAAAATTCTTCACAACAAAAGAAACAGTCAACAAAATGAAAAGGACAAAAATAGAGTGGGAGAAAATATTTGCAAACCATATATGGGATAACGAGTTAATACCCAAAATACATAAAGAACTCATACATATAACTCAATAATAAAAAGCAAACATCTGATTTAAAAATTGGCAGAGGAATGAAATAGACATTTTTTCCAAAGAAGGTATCCCAATGGCCAACAGGTACATAAATAGATTCCCAACATCACTAATCATTAGGGAAATGCATATCAAAACTACAAGGAAATATCATCTCACACCTGTTAGAATGGCTGTCATCAAGAAGGAAAGAGATAACAAGCATTGCCAAGGATGTGGAGAAAAGGGAACCCTTGGACGTTGTTGGTGGGAACGTAAATTGGTACAGCCACTATGGAGAACAACATGGAGGTTCCTCAAAAAATTAAAAACAGAATTACCGTATGATCAGGTAATTCCACTTCTGAGTGTATACCCAAAGGAAATAACAAGATATCAAGGAGAAATATGTGCTCCCATGATTACTGCAACACTGTTCACAATAGCCAAGATATGGAAATGGAAACAACCTAAGTGCCTGTCAATGGATGAAAGGATAAAGATGACGTATGGTGTGGTGTGGTGTGGTGGGGTGGGGTGGGGGGGGGGGGGGTGTGTGTGTGTGTGTGTGTGTGTGTGTGTGTGTGTGTGTGTCTGGAATATTAGTCAGTCATGAAAAAGAAGGACATCCTGCCATTTGTGACAACATGGGTGGACCCTGAGGACATTATGTTAAGTGCAATAAGCCAGACAAAGACAAATACTATCTGATATCACATATGTGGAATCTAAGAAAAGCTGAACTTACAATCTGGGTTTTGTTTTTTAATTATAAAAAAGTAAATGAACAAGTTCATAGCATAGTTAAAATTATCTAAATAATGTTAAGGGGGGTTGAAGTTAAAACAAGGGTCAGAGAAAGGAGGATGGATTTTTGAATCATCTAAAAAGAACTAATGAACATGAGTTCGTGGAGAGGAGGCTAAAAGGACATTTCAGACTGGAGAAGATAAGAATGTAAGAATTTCAACATGCAACTTCGTAAGATCTGGACCTGTAAGGAGCAGGACTTTGCTGGAGTGGCGGGGGGACCTGATAAGGAGCTGAGATTACCAAGGTGGGAAGTAGCAATTGATGCGGAGATAATCAAGCAAGTTAAGACATGAGCCTAACCAAATCCCAGGAATCAAGTTAGGGACTTGAAATCACCATAAAATTGGCCTAACAAGCACCACATATATTTTAAGCCCTTTATATTATCCCTTAATTAGGTCAGACCGAGAGAGACAAACTGCAACTACAATATTTTACCAACCAACTACTGTAAATTAAACAGACAAAAACAGTCCAGTCAAAGTGACTGCATTTAAAGTCTGGGGGATCTAATGCACAGCATGGCAATTATAGTTAGTACTACTATATCATATACTTGAAAGTTGCTAAGAGACCAGATCTTAAGTGCTCTCACCACAAAAAAGAAATGGTAATTATGTGGCGTGATGGAGGTGTGAGCTAAGCTAAGGTGGTGATTATTTTTGCAACATACAAGTGCATCAAATCAACACATTGTATACCTTAAAGTTACACAATGTCCTATGTCAATTATAGCTCAATAAAGCTAGTGGAGGGGGAAACGTGATTGCATTGATAGTAAAGATGCTGTTGAGGATATTGTTCACTAAATGACACTGTATGAGGATACGGGGCTTCCCTGGTGGCGCAGTGGTTTGGAATCCGCCTGCCAATGCAGGGGACACAGGTTCAAGCCCTGGTCCAGGAAGATCCCACATGCCATGGAGCAACTAAACCCATGTGCCACAACTACTGAGCCTGCGCTCTAGAGCCCGTGAGCCACAACTACTGAGCCCACACACCACAACTGCTGAGCCCGTATACCACAACTACTGAGCCCGCGTGCCACAACTACTGAAGCCTGCACGCCTACAGCCCATGCCCAACAAGAGAAGCCACCACAATGAGAAGCCCGTGCACCACAATGAAGAGTAGCCCCCGCTCGCCACAACTAAAGAAGAAAGTCCGCGCCAAGCAACAAAGACCCAAGGCAGCCAAATATAAATAAATAAATAAATAAAAATTTTAAAAAAAAAAAAGAGGAGATGGAGATTTCATCCAGGGCTTAGTAACAGCAATAGCTATTTTACTTTTGAGCAACTGGTTTGTTGTCTTCTTATAGACATATAACTCACAGTGCTTTTCTTTTTGCATGGGCTTCTAGAATATTCCAGCCAAATATGAGGTCCACCTCCAGAAACTACACGGACTTTACAATGGACACTGGGCATCTTACTCCTAGTTTCAAACTATTTCTCTTCTTCTCCTTTTACCTTGGATATCCTCCCCAAGCCCTGTGTTCCAGTCTGTGCTCTGGAGTGCTCAGTGTTTAGTTGGTGATACTACTTTTTACCCACATTTTAACATTTGGGAATTGGGACACATCTTACAATCAAGGTTTAATGGCTCAATTAGTAACAGTTTTTCCTTCTTTTGTGGCACCTCACTACTGACAAGTCTTACAACAGATAGCATTTTTGATTCAGAGAAAATATGGTAATAAACTGAAGTACGGGCTTGAAATAGCCGTAAAAGGTCAGGCTTTTCCTGCAAAGGCCGAGACACAGGAGAGAAGCAAGCAGTAAGCCATAACAAAGGCTATAAAGGGGAAGAGTACAGGAAAGATCTGTGAAGGCACCTGGGGATGGAGGCAACAAACAGAAGACACTGACTACAGAGATGCGCAGAGCCAGGAAGAGGCAGGAGGCTGAAGGTGGAGCCAGACGGAGCCGTGGTACCCTGGCCCTGCCCTCAGGGAAAAGCTGATGCTGGTGTGGGAGCTGAATGAACGTTTACCTGAGTCTGGAGGTCATTCCCAGGTACCCTGAATGAGACCCTGAGACAGCTCAGCCACAGCGAGCTCAAGACTCTTAACGTCTATTTGACCTGACAAATTCCCTGTGGCCCTTTCTCCCCGTCTCCCCTTGGAGCCTCCATTGTTGTAGGTATAAACACAGCCACGCTACATCTTTCCATTCAATTAGAATCTTCCTCATGCTTGACTCAAAATATGATTTCTCCAATTAGTTCTGGCTTATTAATGACAATGCAATGAGTAGGATGAAGTTTATGTTTTCAGGCAGTCCCAAAGTATCTTAACATCTATGCATTTGAGTCAATTATTTAGACTGCAGGTCTGTCTGTCCTCTCTCCTACTGCACTGTAAACTTCAAGTTCACAAGGAAAATCATTTATCCCATATAGTATAATTATATGACCAGTGGGTGTAGACATCAAAGGGTTTTGCTTCCCTTTCAACATTGTGACCAATAAAAGTGGGATCCAGAGAAGGAGGAAGAGTGGCATGTGGATTAACATGGGGAGAAAAAGTTTTACGATATGAACTATATATTACCAATGACTGCAAGAGGACCCAAGAGAACTATATGATGGAAATGTTCTGGATCTTAATGGTGGTGGTTACACAGATGTATGCAGTTATTACAACGCAAGAACGTGTACACTTAAAATGGGTGCATTTTATTGTAGGTAAATTACACCTCAATAAAGTTGATTTTAAAGAATGTTATCCAGGAACTAATCATTCAGTTTAGAGTAAACCAGCTCCGTTAACTCTCTTCCTCTTCTTTTAGCTGCTCATATTGTAGCCACCTCACTCATTCTCATAAAATACATTTGAAAAATGGTAGGCAAAATGCAAATAATGTTCAAATAAGTCCATTTTCCTACTTGTCAGAAGCTATGATGATTCACTGGCCTAAAAGGATGTTTTAATAAGTCTTGTCTGTGGTTCTCAGAAGTTGACATCAGGAAACTGTACCTTATTCCCTATTGCCCTCAAATGTAGAAAAAGCAAAGATAATAAGTATTGAAGCCCATTATTAATAAAGTGGAAGTAAATCAAATCATTAAAATAGTAGAAAATGTCTCTGTTACATGGAGGAAGAAAATAAAAGTAGAATGCTGTCAAGCTGAGCATACCCTGATGCTGCTTTCTTGAAAAGAAACACAGAAGTGTAAAGTTTGGGGTATTTTTTGGTTTGGGGGTTTTTGTTTTTGTTGTTTTTTGTTTTTTTGGTAATAATGTGTATTGGACAAAAATGATACTAGCCTGGCAAATTTTTCACAGACTTGGGTAAACACCATCTGAAGATCTTCAAAGTTGACTTGATTTCGTTCCAGATAAATATTTTTAGAATTCTGAAACGTTTATAAAAAAAAAAAAAAAAAAAATCAAAGGAAACTAAGGTGTCCCAACTGAAAATGTGGGATTAGTTTTCTCTGATAGTTTTTAGTTTGGGTCATGTTTAATCTCTAGATATGGTCTGTCCACATATTTAATTTGGTGATAATGTTTCCATTAAGGCTAGACATACAAGCATCTAAAACTTGACTAGCTGAGAACAGTGTTCAAATATTAAAAATCATAGGTGGGGAAAAATAAGGCTCTTGTTCTATTTGATTCAAATCTAAAGACCATTTTATTGGTCAATATTTCAACAGTTATTGAGAGAAACTCAGTTCAGACATAGAAACTCTTTCCCTGGTCCTTACAAAATTTCACATAGCTTTTACTGAGTCAAAAGTTCCATTCTCTTTTTAGAAGCAGGAAGGAAAAAAAATTATTACAAATGACTCAAAACAAAGTAATTTAACTGTGCTTCATTAGTGAGATGTTTTCAGAGCACAGCCATTGGAGACATCTGTGATGTTAAATCTTGTTACTTATTTAGTAGCTTTAGTATCAGGATTGATATTGACCTTGTTGTTTTATTTTCAGTTTCTCTTTGTGGTGATAAAGAGCACATCAGCTTTAGTCACAATTTTAGATTAAGAAATAATCACAAGCTCATCAAATTAAAAAGAAGTACAACCGTGGGGTTAAAAACTTTCAAATAGGTAAGTAGTATGATAAAGGCAAGGTTAAAATTAAAATTATCAATGTCAACTCATAAAAATTATACATGTGCATATTTTTAACTCTCTCTAAAGTGACCTAACATAGCAACTTTAATACATACGAGATATAACCTGGTGCACCAACTGGACTTTGTCTCTAATGTTCTTTTCCACTAAATGGATTTATATCTTGACACAGTAAGTATTCAAGATTCTGGAACATAGTTTTGCCAGTGAGCAAGAATACTTTCAAAAGTTCTGAAGAGCAGCTGAAAGAACACAATTAAGAAGATTCTTATTGGTCAAGATGTGACAATTTGAGCATTTACATAAATGGAGGGTATGAATAAAAACTAGACCTAATCCAAATACGGTACAATGTTTGATTGTTTCCACACAGACCAGGCCTAAACAACTGCATCCTCCCATCAAATAACTGAGAAATTAAAAGTATTTTTGTTCTTATCGTCATTATTCATCAAACTACTTCAGCATCAGCCCTGTCTTATGGTTCCTACTAGTGCATTAATAACAATGCAACTACTGCATTAAAAACAATGCACTGATAAAAATAGCTAACACTTAATATTTTCCATGTGCCACAAATCATTTTTAAGTGCTTTATCTATTTTAAACCAAGCTGAAAATTATAGCTTGGTGAGGTTAAGTAGCTTGCTCAGGATCACCCAGCTAGTAAGCACCGGTGCTGAGACTTACACCCAGGGAGCCTGGATTCCAGAACTAGTGCCGCTAAGGCTGCCTCACCAGTGAGGGAGGGAACATTCCAAATATTCCGCAGACCATGCTTGGCTGAGTAGACATTCTATTCCCTTCGGTGCTGAGCACTTTCTCAAGGAAAAAGTAGTCTGAGGAGGGGAAAGCTTTGGTGAAGAGAGAGATTAAAGATAAAGCAACAGGGCTTCCCTGTTGGCACGGTGGTTAAGAATCCGCCTGCCAAGGCAGGGGACACGGGTTCGAGCCCTGGCCCGGGAAGATCCCACATGCTGCAGGGCAACTAAGCCCGTGCACCACAACTACTGAGCCCGCGTGCCACAACTACTGAAGCCTGCGCACCTAGAGCCCGTGCTCGGCGACAAGAGAAGCCACCGCAATGAGAAGCCCACGCACCACAACGAAGAGTAGCCCCTGCTCACTGCAACTAGAGAAAGCCCGCGCACAGCAACGAAGACCCAACGCAGCCAAAAATAAAACTGATTAATTAATTTTTAAAAAGATGAAGCAACACACACACACAAAATGTCCGTGAGAACTCTGACTTGGACTAATGCTGAGCTGAAGTTAGTATTCTAAAAGTTTAGATAGTGTTACAGCCTAGATGCAGTATGCAATTGCTGTGCTTCCATAACCTTAAGAAATAAGTTCTTCGTTCAGCAGTATAAAATATCATGCACAGAAAAAGGGAATTGCATCAAAATATTAATAGGATGATGAGCAAATTTTATTTTACATCTCTCTAATATCCTATATTTTCTAAGTTGTTTAACAGTGAATGTGCATCATTTTTATAATTAGAAACAAAATTATATTAAAAAGTTATTTAAGATTTCAAAAAGAGAAAGAATGATACATGCCTCTTGCTTTCCTGCATTTGGAAGTCCTAAGGCAAGCAAAAGTTAGCTTGAGTTCCCAAAAGGTCAGCCACGCAGACCCTTGGGTTAAAAAATACTAATAATAAAAGTAGAACTGTTTTGTTTGTTAGTTTGTCATTTTAAAAGTGCTGTGAAGAAGGAAAGACAGCAGGAGTCCATCTCACACTCAGTTGCTCAAGGATTGGAAAACTGAACTTGCCTAAAGCGGAGAAAACTACCCAAATTCCAAAGCTTTTCTAGAAGCCTGCAGGTTCCAGGAGCCTGGATGCCTGGCTCTCTCCAGAGTCAAGAAATACCTTACCATACAAACTACTATTGGCAACAACTCCCAGTAAAGTGTCCCGTATCTTTCACCTCCCCCTGGTAAGACCTGCAGCGAGGGGTCTCCCCTGCTCTCAGCTGGCTCCCCACTGAGCCTTCTGCCTTCCTGCTCCGATTTCTGGACCCAACAAGCTCAGCCATGGGACTATTACTAGTGAATGTTTGGCAATCACTGTGAGATGTATCAAAAGTAACCTGTCAATAGCGTGCTTATTAAATAAAGTCTGCAACGGCTGTATAGTCTTAATAAAGTCTGTAATAGTTTACTTTAAAATATAAATAAAAACAGATTCAACGCTATCCCTATAGAGTGCCATTCTCACATGACTCCCACTCCAGTGTGCATTCTTGGACAATACGCTACAAATTGCCCACCACCCTCAAAGAATCCCTGGGAGAGTGACAATCTTAGGAGCACCATTTGGTATGTGTGCTTCAGAATTAAAACAACAACAAAAACACTGCCTCGAGAACAAGTAAAAGATGCCGTATCAACCCAATTGCCTAGGAACCAGAGGATGAGAGGTGCCCTCACCCACCAGGAGGAAGAAGAGTAAGTGGGCCTGGGCTTCCCTGGTGGCGCAGTGGTTGGGAGTCCGCCTGCCGATGCAGGGGACACGGGTTCGTGCCCCGGTCTGGGAGGATCTCACGTGTCGCGGAGCGGCTGGGCCTGTGAGCCATGGCCGCTGAGCCTGCGCGTCCGGAGCCTGTGCTCCTCAACGGGAGAGGCCACAACAGTGAGAGGCCCGCGTACCGCAAAAAAAAAAAAAAAAAAAAGAGTAAGTGGGCCAGCAGCCCCTAAAACCAGGGAGCTGACCCAGGGTAACAGGCACCGGACTCCAGATGAAGGTGGAGGAAGATGCATGGGCAACTCCCCACCACTCCAGCATCTTCCCTTCCTCTCAGTTCTGTGCCCCCACCCGGCTCTCCCCATAGCACCTCCTCTCTTCTCATATTGACTCACATCAGTGCCAACCAAGTCAGCTTGCTCTAGAATCCACCCAAGTCTGGGACCGCATACCACCTCTGGGGCAGACAAAAGCTCTAGCACTACAGGGGGTGAAACATACCTAAGCTCATGACTTTGCCCAGGACAGGATTCTCTTCTGCTAGTTACCTGTACAGAGCTTGCTGCTGAGGCTGCCACATATGTTACGCAGCAGACATTAAAAATGTGAACTTTGTCAAAGTCTGGGTGACCCCTTGGCTGGATCGACCTTTACTTAAGTGATACTAAGCAGCTACGGCCTCTGCTTGTCAGCCCCGGGCAGTGGTAGTCAAAGTTGTAAGGCTCAAGGGCCACACTTGTACTGCCATTATCAAAGACAAACAGACAGATCACATAACAGTGCAGAGCCTATAACTCTGTAATAATAGAATGCAAAAATTAGAGGTCTCATAGGGCCCAGACTAGAAGTGGCAAAACCACAAATGACATGACAGACACAGCCTGAGGATCAAATAAAAACACTCCACCCACAGACTCATGGACCAGGCACAGCTCTTCTTGTAAAATGCACATCCATATCTTTCACAGTATCCAATCATAAACATCTAGGAGGCGCCTACTATGTACGAGGCATGTGCTGGCTCCTGGGGGAAAGGAACAAAGAAACCGAAGATAAATAAAACCAGGGGTTCTGCCCTAAGTTTACATCTAGAAGGGGCAATAAGCCATTTGCACAAATTCTCCAGGGCCATGAAGTTGGTTATTATTATCTTCCTCTCAAGTATTTGGAAACATTGACTCAGCACTCCATGACAGAACTCACAGAGCTATAATGAACTGTCAGTAAACGAACACAAGGCACTTTACAAGTATCATTCTGCTTGCAGATAAGCTAAATAAACAAATAAGCAAGTACGCAAGCATGCACACATGCACTAACAAAATGTTCACAGTAAGCCACGCCTCAAACCTGTAAAACACTCTAGAAGCTAGTGGAGAAGGACCAGGAGCCTGGAATAGCTCTTCACAGAGCTAGGGTTCCTGAGCCATGTAACCAGAAGCCCCGGGCGGCCTCTTCAGAGCAGGCCTGTCCAGATGTGCCCACCCTCCAAGGGGATCAGCTGACCTTCGGGGTGGAGGTGGCAAGTGGTCAGAGCACTTGGACTAAGGTACCCACACGATGCCTACATGTGCTCTATCTCCTCTCCACCACCCACAGAGCTCCCCAACCACCAACAGAGACAAAGACGACTGGACAGTTTATTAAAATATAAAATGCCAAGCTTCTTCCCGAAAGTCCTGCCCAATGTCAAGGCTAGAGCCTGGCCAAAATGAGAAACAAGTGCTTCAAGTTCGGAAGACTGACACACCCCAAAGATCATTCACTAAACTGTGCAAAACAGCAAGGAGCCCTGTTATCTGCCGCCCCCGTCAGAGCGAGTGTAGGAGATACTAGGCAGTTCCCACCTGGCTGGCCTCCACGCAACAGCCCCCAGACCAGGTGGCACCAGATACTGGCCAGGGCCTCTGCCCCCACTGACAATTTTCATACAGGGACATATTTACAGTCAGGACACCAGTGCCACGTGGCTGTGTGCGCTGATGTGATACCCTGCTGTCAAAGCACAAGTCTTTATTAAAGGGCCACATACTGCAAGCGAGAAGCCACAAGCAACTGAAGAGCTTTCGCGAAAGACAGCTTTTCAGAAAACTAGAAACGTGAACGGTATCGTTTTTTCCCAGTGTATAGGCCCCGAAATGCACACCAGTTCCTAAACTACAGCTTCTCTCAATTCCACCTTGCTCAGAAAAGGGCAGCCCGCTACTTCCTAATGACATGGGGCACCTGTGGGACGAGCAGGGCAGCGGGTGGCTTCAAGAACGGGACCACGGGGCTCCGGCTAGCAAGCATTTGCACTGCAAACATCACAAGTGAGGATACTCTAAAATTACCTCATTCTACCCAGGGGCTTGGTGATCTCAAGCAGGAGATGCCAGAAAGAGGTAGCTTTGGCTTGGTTTTCTACACATTCAAATCCTAACGAGTTTTCAGTAGCCCCCACAAATACCACATTACTCCTACTTAACCAACTCCAAAGCAGATCAAGGACCACCAACCTGCTTGCACGTTCACAGCAGCCCACTGTAGGCAAACACATGTGAACAAGCTGGCCTTCTGCAATACTTATTTCTGTCTTTACTCAGGGCCACAGGTTTTGGCCACATGGATGGAGGAAGGGCACCAGAATGATCAGGGGAACTGATTCAAGGCTTCTGAACGGCTATAACCTATTTCTGCTCAACACTCCTACCAGGACCTATCAGTGACATCCCTAGAAAGAATTCACTAAATGAGAGGCTTAGGGAGGAGTTCCCAGAGCCAGGCTTATCCAGGATCCAGACTTTCAGTCAAAGACCGCATTGAAATTGATCAGAATCACACACACACACCAGTAACTGAAGCAGGCAAATTGCTGTAAGCGTGTAACTGATGTGAAATCGCTTCACTTTCATGTTGTCATTAGATCCCCTGTCTCAGAATCCTGAAATAAAAATGTTCCTCTGCATTCAGTGTCCCACCTGGAATGACACTTTCTGACAGGCTCTGATTCGTGCCGATTAACAGCCATTTAACCATGAAGGTTGACTAATCAAGTAAAAAAAGGCTTTATCTTCCCAAATGAAAATTGAAGATACCTAATACATACCTCAGATACTTTAAAACATTCCAGCTACGGAATGGGGCACATGTAGTCTGACCCTGTCTCCCCAATCTCAGCCTAATGCTGACTCCAGATCACTGAGACGGCTTTGACGAGGGCCAGGAAGGTCAGGGCCCAGGTCAATTCAATTCCTTTAATTCTTCCTCCTCCCACCGCCCCATCAAGTTCTCTGCTTCCAGGGGTGGAACAAGGGCAGCAGCACCAAACTCTCAGAGCCTGGAAGACATCAAAGGACACAGCAGAGAGAGGGGGAGGCAAACGGGAGGAACATGCCTGTATTTTCCCCACTTACAAAGCCACAGGCTGGGAATGTTGGCTGAGGTGTCTGACACGCAGAGGGAGAAAGGAGAAAAGCAAAGCACACTTGATGATCATCCACGTAAATGTACAAAGAATTTAGTACATCAAAATTTTTCTTTATCTTCCTCTTTAGTTTTCGTGTATTTCTGCACACAGGAAATTGGATAATCTGACCAAAATTTCTGAGAAGGTGTACATCACTCCCGTATTAAAAAACCCCACAAATCTGCATGCATTTAGGTTTCCATATTTGTATATCTTTTTGCAAAAAATGTTTAAGAAAATGACTAGTAAGTTCAAAGGAAACTCGAATATTGCTGTGAAATAGTCTAAATATATTTTCTAAATTTTAGTGTGTCAGTGAAAGACTACCAAAACCCAGAAGATTACCAACAAACAGATAAATAAATAGGAGAGTTCGGGATAATGCATATTCAGTTAAGGGGCGCCAGAGAACCAGATATACAAGAAAAACTGTATGTCTATTTTGAGTTTTTAGAAAGGCCCTGAGTCCATGACTCCAGTACGGTAAACACTGGAAACAAGAGTCACCAGCCTGGGGACCTGGGATAATAAAGTCAGTTTCCTCAGACAGGAAAAAAAAAAAAAAAGCACAGAAACCCAATATTACTGAATACAATGTTTCGGTAGCTCCAGATGTTCATTTCCTCAGAAGTCAGTCTATGACTAGGTAGTACTGACCATCTACAAATCTCCTATACTAACTACAGCCTAGTAACCATATATCCAATTAACAGAAATACAATCAACACAACAGACATTTACTGAGAACGTACTGTGTCTAAGGAAACAATGGATGGACACCCACTACCTGGAACACAGCGCTGAAGTTGCACAATTAGGGCTACGGTCCCATCCCTATGCAGGTCTCCAAACAGGCTCTCTTGTTATTCAGATAGTTTGGCAATGCGTCAAATTCCAGGGCAAGCTCTTTGCACTGCGGGTTTTCCCCCTCAGATCTTGTCCCAGGGCTTTGGTGCACCCTCCCATCGCCAGCCCCCCATTCTTCCCAAACATACTTTCACAAACATGTCAAAATTTTGTCAAAAAATTACACTTCCCAATGTGTTCACATACAATTTATGGGCATATAGTCTTTGCCCAAATGAATGACTGCCAAATGACCAGACTGGTGAACACCTGTCATAGAAGGAATTTCCCTTTCAACAAAATTCAACACATCCATCTCCAAAGAGCAGTGCTCCTGCGGTCTGTCAGCTGAGACATGGCAAGTGTCTCATTTAACACCACAAAGTGTCACCACATACTGCATGAAGTATCCACATTTAAATCAGAAAATTCATAACAATAAAAAGCAAAAATTTTGAGACGTCCTTCTTTAACTGCTCTTCTTGGGTGTTAAAAAAAAAAACTTCATTCATTAAACTTGGAATGAGAAGCAAAGCGTAGGGCAACAAGCTTTAAGTGTTCCGTGTTAATAAAAATATTAAATTGTCAACACTTAATGTGTGCCCTGTGCAAGGTACCCTGCTATTATAAACAGATGGGGTAGGGGGTCCCTGGAGGAAGTGAACCAGGCACGGCTTCCTTGACAGAAGAGAAGCCATTTTGACCTAAGCCATTTGGGGATCTAAGCCTGGCTACAATGCTTGCCCTTGAACAGGTCTCAGTAATTAATGCTCTTAAATGAAGCCAGGGGATGCAGGAACAAAGAGAAAGCAGTCAAGAAACACAGTTCAGCGATAAACAGAGCCCTAGTTCCTCCTCAAGGGCTACACACAGTCATCTGATACATAGTTTTGAGTCTGTAGGAAATAAGGTCCCCACCCTGGTGGAGGACAGAATGATGAAGTTGACCTTTTGTGACTTCAATCAACTAAAGTCTGGGATCTGTTGACCTTTGCCCCAATTCTGCGCTGAATTCTCCTGGGCTCAAGCCCCTTCATGAATATGCAGGTACCCTTAGCTTAAAACTTCCCCAATTCTGCTGCTGGGGAGCCACAGCTCTGAGAAAGATCCCGGTGTTTTCCTTACTTGCTACAAGTAATAAGTCCTCCTTCTCCCTCTCTGACACCCACCAAGAGGTGAACCCAGTTTTTCAGGTAATCCTCACAACCGCTATGGGTCTGTAATTTTATTATTCCCATTTTACTGATGAGGAAATACAGGCACAGAGGGTTAAGGGACTTGCCAGACATTTTGCAGCTAGTCAGTTGCATAATCAGTTTCAAATATAAGCAGTTGGTCTCCCAAGTCCTCTGAGTGGCTCTGGACCACTACATCATTCTGTCACAATACTTGATAGTGTTTTACAAAACTACTAGATATTTACACCCAACTGGACGGCCACAGAAACATACAAAAGGCAAATAAAAGATTTCCTTTCATTGAGTAAAAGCTCTGGCTCAAATACAAAGTAATTCAGGGCTTCCCTGGTGGCGCAGTGGTTGAGAGTCCGCCTGCCGATGCAGGGGACATGGGTTCATTCCCCGGTCCGGGAAGATCCCACATGCCACGGGGCGGCTGGACCCGTGAGCCATGGCAGCTGAGCCTACGAGTCCAGAGCCTGTGCTCCGCAACAGGAGAGGCCACAACAGTGAGAGGCCCACATACCGCAAAAAAAAAAAAAAAAACCAAAGTAATTCACATACTTATGAACATTTAAACTTTATCTGGGCTAACTTTTAAATAGATGGGTGAGGTTATTTCAATGTATCAAACTATAAAAGCAAAGATGTACACTGCCATTCAGAAAAATTCATTTATACACACAAATAAGGAAGACTCTTTGTTCAGTATTTAAAAGAAAAACAATTGGGAAAAATTATTTCCACTGCATAATTCATCACAAAAACGCAGACTAAGCTGTCATGGGGGGGGGGGATACTATTCTATTGATAACTATCAAAGCCAGCAAAACTTAAAGGCTTCAAAAACAAAAACAAAACAAAACAAACTTAGTTACATTACCATGCTAATGTTACCTGTTTGTTACAGTAACTCTAGATCAAAAAGGCAGATGTTTAAAACTGGATAAGGCTGCTCAAATTTAACACCATTATCTTGATAAGCTTCCCCTACCACACTCCTTCCTCCTTACTCAAAGCATTACCCTGGAAACAGTAATTTTAAGGCTCTTTCTTAACACGATAATGTAACCATCCCCTGTTACAATTTGTACAGGGAATACTAAACTTTAATTAACAATCTAAATAGAAGTCATTAAAGATAGAGAGCAAAAGACAAAACAAAACAAAAAACGCTAACAGTTTGTTATCCAATTTTAAAAAGAGCAGTTACAAGTTCAGCTCTACATCTTGACACATCCTCTACTGAGCTGGGATTATAGATAGGTGGGCACACAAAGCATCAATTCTGAGGACTTCTTTTATTAAACTACAAAGTGTAAGTATGTTTAAAGGCTTATTAATCTGCTCAATAAACTACATGAGGGTTTACTGCATGACCCTTCCAAAATTGGGGATAAATCCACTCAATATTGCAACAGAATGCCTGAGCAGTTCAGCATGGTTTTGCCCTTTCTGATTTTCCCCTGAGGCTCCCAGCTTGAGATACATGAATAGTTGTGGTCATTCATGGTGGGTGTACAATCTAGGGAGTGTCTCTTCTAGACAACACAAAGAGCCAACAACAAAGGGTAAAGCTTCCCTTTCCTCAAAGCCTTCCTTCCTGTTCCCTGTCTTTAAAAAAAACAAGGCTCCGAACTTCTTCCCTCAAGGCAACGGCACACAGATGCTTTCCTCACACCTCTTCTAACAGTACCAAAGCTCATCACACCTACAGACCAGACTCTAAAGGGTCAGAGAGAATCAATAACTCCACTCTGCTTTCAAAAGAATGGGTAAGAGGACACAAACCCTAAAGGAAACACTCTCACTCTCTCCCCCTTTCTCTCTTTCCCCCTTTCTTTCTCTCTCTCTCTCTTTCTTACTAAACAGAATTCATCTCACAGTTGAAGATAAGAAATATTGGGAATTAACCACACTTTTGGTTAGGTTATAACAGAACCCTCAGAAACAAAACAAACTGCCCAAGTAAGTTTTAGGCTAACAGCTCTGGAAATGTCATTTCTCCACCCCCATACATACAGACTTATCACATAAAACAGCTGTATGCCTGCAAGACCAGCTTAAAAATCACTGGTTCCCCAAAAGAACACAACTGTACAAGATAAAAACTAATTGAAAGGACCAAATCAGAAGATTTATACGTGCCCTGTAGGCACGTATAAAAGCTGCTGTCCTAGCTGAAACAGGAGGCATGTAGAAATGTCTGTAAGGAACCCAGGCTCCCCGGCTAGCTGATAATGGCTTCAGCTATCTGGAGCTAGTGGCTGTCTTACTTCACTTGACACCTTCAATTCTCGCATCAGCTACTGCAGGCAAACAGAGCCTCCCAAGAACAGTGACCCTTCCTCCCCGGTTTTCCTCACACTCTGACAAGAAGTAAATTACAACCCAACCCATTTCAGCCCCTGTAAGTGTTACCTATTACTCTATTTGATTCAACTCTACACGTAAGTATAGTTGGGATAAATCTAAATTTTAGAGCTTAAAAAACCTTACCGGTTACGTAGTTTAGCCCGCAGTTTGACAGATGATGAAGTGTTCATGGCTAGCTCAAGGATACAGACCACGTTAGTGGCAGAACCCTGCAGCATCCAGTCATCACACCGTCCTGAGCCTCCACACAGATGGGGTCCCTAGGGCTCTGCAATGGTTCAGGAGTTGAGGTTGGGACTGCCACATAGTTCCAAGGCCTGAAGCAGGGAATTGTGGTCCACAGGCCATTAGAAAGCTGAGAAACCTGTGCTTCCCAAGAAGTCAGGTGGAGGAGTCAGCTGAAGGATAGGCAAGTACCCTGCATCTAGATAATCGAGGTAATTCCTTCCCCCTCTGCCACAATTTAAGTAAAAGCAAATAAGAAGAGGTATTTTGATTAAATACACCTGGATAGAGAATAGGAGGCTTTTCTCAAATGGGAGAGAATTTATTTGTGAGGCTTAACTTTCATAATAATACGAAGACCCTATTAAAGTTCCATAAGTTGCCTTAATAAGGTAAATATTTAGGCTGATTTTATGAGGCTTTCAGACTTTAGTTTTGAGAACGTTAATGGTTATGAGAATTTGCATACATGATCACAATCAGGATGGTAAAATAAACCAAAGGACAAGCTGTGAAACTGGGCTTTAAAACCTGCTTTATTAAACTAGATCAGTGTTTGTCAACCTTCACTACACATGAGAATCAACTACCAACCATGTGTGTTAACTACCTCCGACATCCAACCCGGTCAAGCCCTCCGATGACTACACCCTCAGATTTCTAGTCTTCAAGATGAGACCCCAGACAATGAGAAGCAGAGACAAGTCATATCTACTTTGTCCAAATTCCTGACCCACAGAGGCCAGGGGCATTAAAAAATGGTGGTTTCAGACCACTAACTTTAGGGATGATTTGTTAAACAACAATCCTAACTGGGACATCTGGAAAGCGGCTAAAAATCCCAATGCCTAAGGTGCCACTACAGCCCAATTAAGCCAGAAACGCTGGGGGTAGGACCCAGGCATCGATTTCTAAAGTCCCCCAGGTGATTCTAATGTGCAACCAAAGTTTAGAACCATGTCAGGACCCCTACTGTCCAATACAGTAGCCATCTGCAGGTTAAATTTAAACTAATGAAAATGAAATAAAATTTAAAATTCAGTTCTTTGGTTGCACTAGCCACATTTCAAGTGCTCAGTAATCATGCATGGCCAGTGGTTACCATATAGGACAGCAGATGTGTAGAACATTTCCATCATCACAGAAAATTCTATTGGACAGTCCTGGTCTAAAGCAGTGATTCTCGAAGCTTGGTCCGGAGCTAACAGCATCAGCATCACCTGCGAACCTGGTTAGAAATGCAAATTCTCAAGCCAAGCTACTGGATCAGAACCTTTTGGGTGGGACTGTTTTTTTCTTTTTTTGACATTTATTTATTTGGCTGCATCGGATCTTAGTTGCAGCACGTGGGCTCTTCATTGTGGCATGCGGGCTTTTTCTCTAGTTGTGGCACACGGGCTCAGTAGTTGTGGCAGGAGGGCTCAGTAGTTGCAGCATGTGAGCTTAGTTGCCCCATGCCATGTGAGATCTTAGTTCCCTGACCAGGGATTGAACCCGCATCCCCTTCATTGGAATACAGATTCTTAACCACCGGACCACCAGGGAAGTCCCCTGACGCACTCTTAAGTGTGAGAACCCCTGGGTTGTTACTGTCCACACAAAATCATTTTTTCCATGACCTAGCTCATACTTAAATCTGAAATTTATCAACTTTAACTCCACTATAATATAAGGGAGTATGTTGTCATGCAATTTATGTCATGCAATATATGTTGTCATGCAATTTCAAAGATGTATTTTTGTAGTAGCAAGCTTGCTTGGGAAGAAATGCCTTGCAATTAGCAAAGGATTCTTAAAAAGTTCCTCGAAGATGCTCTCAGTTATTTACAATCATTAAGAGGAACAACTTTCAGGTCCAGAAATATAGAAATATGGTTTAAAATTATGAAACTCAACCAACTACTCAATTATTATAATTATGAAAACTATGTTGCATGACAAAATATAAATGCGAGAAAAGCAAAACACAAAATTGTAATTACAAATATTTATATTATATGGACAAGGACAAAATGAAGAAAGGGGAAAAATAAGAATAATGGATTTGTTAGGTTTGCCCAGACAATGACACCTTCCCCCTGCCACCACCCCCCCTTTTAAATTTCTGTCATGCTTCTTATAAAACATTTTAGAGTATCTAAGGAAGCAATCTTTTTAAAAGATACAATTGCGCTTTGACGTGAAAAGTTCATTTCAAGAATGATTTGGTAAAACAGTTCTACTGCTTCATCAATGATTCACTGAATTGTTCATCTCATAGTAAAATGAAATCAAGACTGCATTCAAGCAAAAGATGAGGCTTGGACTGGTTGTCCACCTAATTCTGAGAGTCTCCAAGAATTTCTCCTCTCTACTTTTCTTTTTTTAACCTTAGATCTTACAATCAAATAAAAGAATTACTCATTTTTACAATAAAATTTTAGAGATGTGAAAACTTGACATTTTTCCCATGCTTATTTAGTTTCCACATAGTTGTTGGGTGGTAAAATGCCAAATAAACTAATTTTCCAAGGAAGAATTTCTCATATTTTCTTCTTATATTTGCAAATCCAAATTCCCAGAAATACTGTGTAATCTTTGAAAAGATAGCTCTTGAATCCCATATAAATCAACTCTTGATTGTTTTAATGTGAATTTTAGCATACTTCCTTTATTGACAGCTGTGTTGTTAGTAAACTTCATTTCCTATGTTGTGAAGGTACAAAGTTCTCTTTCTGAGCGTTTCTGTATGTCTTGTTGGTTTCTCCGTTTCATTTGCCAGTAATGTTCTCCAAACTCCTTTAAACTCTAAATAGCTCCAGGGAAGATTTGAGAAAGGGTAACTGTAGTTGAATAACTGAGAGACCTTGATGTCTTCAGAAAGCTTACTATGTGTGAAAGACTTTTTCTTATAAAGTTCTTTTTTTTAAAAATTATTTTTGTCTGTGTTGGGTCTTCGTTGCTACATGCGGGCTTTCTCTAGTTGCGGTGAGCAGGGGCTACTCTTTGCTGCAGTGCACGAGCTTCTCACTGCGGTGGCTTCTCTGGCTGTGGAGCACAGGCTCCAGGCGTGCAGGCTTCAGTAGCTGTGATGCGTGGGCTCAGTAGTTGTGGCTCGCAGGCTCTAGAGTACAGGCTCAGTGGTTGTGGCACACGGGCTTAGTTGTTCCACAGCATGTGGGATCTTCCCAGACCAGGGCTTGAACCTGTGTCCCCTACACTGGCAGGCGGATTCTTAACCACTGCGCCACCAGGGAAGGCCTATAAATTTCTTTAAAATATGAGTGCACAGCATGTGTAATTTTATTGAAAATTGGAAACAATCCAAGTTATCCACTTATCTCTAACTAGATTTTGCCAGAAGCAGCCAAGTGGTAGGATGATAAACTGGCCAGTTTGGTATCATTTTGAAAAATTTCCCCAGCCCAACAAGCATACATATTTTAAAATTAATGATGACAAAAAAAAAAAATCTCCTAACTAAAATTTTTGCAATAGTGATACAAAAACAGGATTTCTCTTATTTTTCCAGCTTTTGTACTGACTACACTGATTATCTTCATTAACGTGGGCAGCTAAGAGTTGTATAAGGCAGCTACTACCTTTAATTCTAGCATTTACACGTGCTCTTAAGAAAAAGAAAAGCATTTTTATTTCTATTGTTGGAAGCTAAAAAGAAAAGGGAGTTGACAGAACCGTTTATTAATAATCATTTTTTTAAAACAACAAAGAGAATTTACAAAATGCTTTCTGTGTGCTGGGCATTCTTGAATCTAGGCCCTAAGAACACAAAGATAAATCATATATAGTCCTTGTCCTAGAGAAAGCCCAAAATCTATACATTTGAGATTCAACATAAAAGACAGACACCAACACCAACAAAACTATGCACTAAAAAAAAAAAAAAAAGACCGACTATATAGAGGAAACTATCATTAGTGTCCTCAGAAAGACATAAAAAATGCCACAACTAGAAAACAAGCATAGGATGCTATTTTTAAAACAAACAAAAAAAAGACTATAAGAGTTCTTAGAAATGAAAAATATAATAAAAATTAAACATAGGGTTGAAAGATAAAGTGGATGAAATCTCCCAGAAGGTTGAATAAAAACAAGAGATAAAAAGTAGAAAGGAGGGCTTCCCTGGTGACGCAGTGGTTGAGGGTCCGCCTGCCGATGCAGGGGACACGGGTTCATGCCCCGGTTCAGGAAGATCCCACATGCCGCGGAGCGGCTGGGCCCGTGAGCCATGGCAGCTGGGCCTGCGCGTCCGGAGCCTGTGCTCCGCAACGGGAGAGGCAACAGCAGTGAGAGGCCCGCGTACCACCAAAAAAAAAAAAAAAAAAAAGTAGAAAGGAAAAATAAAGTAATTAGAGGACCAGTTCAGGAAACCCCATGTCCAAATAAGTGTTCCAGAAAAGAACTGAGTAAATTTAAAAAAGTGTTTGCTAATGAATTAATTCAATAATTTTTTTTCAGAACTGAAGGATGCAAGTTTCCAGGTCCAAAAGGCCCACCATTGTGATTTCACAAAAATGGGGAAGAAAATATTCTATAGGATTCCAGAAAGGGAAAATCTAGGTCACGTCTAAAGGATTAGAAATCCAAATAGCTTTGGACTTCTCAAGAGAAACACTGGAAGCTAGAAGACATTAAAGCAACAATATCTTCAAAATAGAATTTGATACCCATCCAAACTATTAACGAGGTAAGTGGGTGGAATGAAGATATTTTCATGGTTTTAAAACCCCTTACTTCCCAAACATTCTTTCTCAGGAAGCTACCAAAGGATATGCTCTACAAAATTGAGACAGTAAACCAAGAAAGAAAAAGGAAACAGAAAAACAGATTCCACACAGAAGAGAAATAAAAGGAATTCTCAGAATGGTGTGACAGGAACCCCAGGATGACAGCTATATCAGGCAGAGAAGGTTACCAGTTCATAAAGGAACATGTTAGAAGGATCAAGGAGAAATGTCTCTAAGAAGATGAAATCAAGAGAGCACTTGATAATATCCAAATGTCTTGAAAGGAGATGTGGGCAAGGGAGAGATAATTTAAAAGTTGAATTAAGGGTAAGTACATAAAAAAGAAGCAAATTAGAGAGAAAGGAAAAAAATTAAAACATTTATTAACTCCAGGGAAAACAAAAAGTGTTGTATGATAGGAGAAATCATGGAAGAGACATGGCTCAACTGTAAATAATGTTCTATACAGTCATTTAAATAATGGAAGCACTAAATACTGATACATTATATAACTATATTGGGAAAACGGGGGATGGGGAGAATTCGGGGATGGGGTAAGAATAAGGCACAGAAAGGAAACAGAGAGAACGAATTAAAAACTAGCACTACCAGCATGTTACTCAGAAATATGGAGGGAAATCCCAAAAGAATAAGCTAAAATCACTATATGTGGCTGCCTCTGGGACTAAAAATGAAGAGGATTCTTCTTTTTAAACCATAGCCTTTATAAATTATAAAACTACTTCACACTTCAAACTATTACACTGATTTTAAAATATATATACAAATATATGTATGCAGAACCCAACCTCTTAACCATTAAACTTGTATTTTTCAAATTATAAACTTGTGACCATTTAGCGGGTTGTGAAATTAATTCTGTAAGTCACAACCATCATTTCTAAAATGAATTAAAACAAAACCAGGTAGGGCTTCCCTGGTGGCGTAGTGGTTAAGAATCCGCCTGCCAATGCAGGGGACACAGGTTCAAGCCATGGTCCAGGAAGATCCCCCATGCCGTGGAGCAACTAAGCCCGTGTGCCACAACTACTGAGCCTGCGCTCTAGAGCCCTCGAGCCACAACTACTGAAGACTGCGCGCCACGAGCCAGTGCTCCACAATGAGAAAAGCCACCGCAATGAGAAGCCCATACGGCGCAATGAAGAGTAGCCCCTGCTCGCCACAACTAGAGAAAGCCCACGCAGCAACGAAGACCCAACGCAGCCAAAAATAAATAAATAAAAATAAAGTTCCCTTTATAAAAGAAAAGGTGGTAGAAAATAACAGAGACATTGCACATAGTAAATTTTTTCATGAACCTTCATATACGTACACACAACAGTGCATAATGTAAAATGTATGTTTAACTGTGAACAAAATAATTTTAAAATTACTATCTATACAGCATTGTAATTACTTTTAGTCCTGTCTTTTAAAGTGAGAGATGACAATCTATCTTTATTGTAAAGCAAAGAAATGGAAAACGTTGACAGCTAATGAAAATATTCCATTGTGACACTCTTTAAAATGCCACTGATAACATGCATGAAGAATGCTCACTCCTATATTACTGAAATCTAAATACTCTGCTTTCTTACAATCAACTTTGTAATATTTGAACCAGAGAGAAGAGTAACAACACAGAAAACACAATAAAACTCAAAGTCAATCAGATAATGTGGAATATTACTGCTTCTTAGGTGATGGATCTTTTTCATTTTATATGATTTTAACTAATTTTTAAATTTCCAGTCTACGGATATACTCGAGCAGAAGGAACCATCCTAGACGACTTTGGAATGGCAGTGGAAGCCAGCCTGGTGGAAGAAATGATCAAAAACTTGCAACATATAATGCATAAACTAGAAAGTATAGATGCAGTTGACCAAGATGTAGTTTTCTTCCACTGACCCACCCTCATATACTTTAAAAGCTACACTACCCACCTTGCAGTATGGAAAAATTGGGCAAGTTAAAACTTTGATGCTCTTTTACTAAAACCCTAAATTTAGTCCAATTTTTCTTTTAACTTAGCTAGGTTATACTGACATATGCACATTGCTTTGGATGCTTACCCTACAATTCACTTACTTTAAAATGATTTAAAATAAGAACAAACACGTCTGCAGAAAGCAAGTTCCATCATACTCTCATAATAAAGCGTCACTTCTTAAAAGTTATAAAGATCAGATTCATATACACATGGGTATGTATATTTTTAAAACCACTACTACCACCCATACAGGATATTAAAAAATAAAAAAATATGAAGGAGTCAATATACTGGTATTTAATTATAGAAAAGATATTTGTGGAAATATATATATATATATAAAATGTGTGTGTATTTGAAAATATGCATGAGAAGTTAATGACTGTGGTTACTTTTTGGACAGGTGAGGGGATGGGAAGAGTAGGGATGACAACCAGGGTGAGAGGAAGGCTTTGCACTGTACATCTGCTTCTACTTTGATTTTAAAACTATTACCGGGCTTCCCTGGTGGCGCAGCGGTTGAGAGTCCACCTGCCAATGCACGTGACGCGGGTTCGTGCCCCGGGCCGGGAAGATCCCGCATGCCGCGGAGCGGCTGGGCCCGTAAGCCATGGCCGCTGAGCCTGCGCGTCCGGAGCCTGTGCTCCGTAACGGGAGAGGCCACGACAGTGAGAGGGCCGCGTACCGCAAAAAAAAACACTATTACCTATTTTGGCAAATTAGGGGTTCTCATTCTGTTCTCCCTTCATGAATTGCCTGGCTTCCGCACCCTATGCCACATCCTGCACGCACGCACACACAATCACCCATAAGTAATTTGAGGCAGGTGTGCTTTCACTTTGACAAAAGACTTTCTCCCGATCTTGAAAAAGTGAACCTGTACTCTTAGCACCCACGTGACAGGCACAAATGCCACCTGTCTTTGCAGGATGCCAGGACCCCGGGTCACATCCACAGCCCCTCCTCAGCACACCCATCACACTGCAAACCATCACACTGCAGACATTTGCTGAGGGCCTGCTATGTGCCAGATGCTGTTTGGAAACACGGGACACAAAAGTCAGTAGGACAAGGTACCTGCCTTCCCAGATCTCAAAGCCTCAAGGAGAGGAGAGGAGACAGAAGAGCAAACAGGTAATTTCCAAATGATACGGTATATATAGTGGGAAAAGTGTAATCTACATAATCTACCACATTATATTTTAATTATTTTTTCCCCTGTTTTCCCACGTCTCTCAAAGGTGAGAGTCTCTGGCACAGGCAATGGGTCCGTAGTGATCTTTGGATCCCCTGAGCTAAGCATGGTACCAGCATGATCTGAACTTCATAAATGTCTCCTGCATGGTAATGCAATGGTATTTTAAGAAATACATTCATATATGTCTTAATGTTTCAGAATGGTGATTGATAAACACATCAACTATTAACCTGGACCTCTGTGGTGTATTATAATCTTAGAATTTCAGAACCAAAACAAACATCTTTAACCTCAGAAGACCTGTGATCTTTTAGTCCTTAACATGTAGTTTTGGCTTTGATTCCATAAAGGGGGAAAATCATGAAAGCTAAGCCTATCTGTTTCTTTTCCTGGAAACCAATGCACTCTTGTTTGTTTTTACTGGTAGGAGTGGAAGCTTTCACCCAGTAACTTAAAATTCCAACCATGGTTAATACATTAGTAATTTCTTGCAATATTCAGAAAAAAAAAGTGATTTTCAATTTGACACAGGTTTGCCAATATTAATTTAAAACTTCTTACACTTCAAACCTTGGACTTCTAGGTAAGAAAAATAATAGTCTTGCCTTGCTCTGAGCTCTATCCAAAACAAATGATAGAAATGAATTGCAAACATAACATGAAGCGTTGTTGCAATTAATCAACCCAGAACCCAAGGGAGGAACTGTTTCTATTTTTAAGTGCACTGTTGCTTTAAGGGAAGACCCACTGGAGAAACATAAAACCAAGCTGCCTAATGAAAATCAAAATGCATTTGGTGTCTCCCTCCTTGCAAAGACAGTAATCCTAACCTGCAAGCAGCACTGCTGTGTTCACTCCTCCCAGTGTGTCTGTAAACTGAATGACAGGTACCCAGGCAGAATCCCACAGAAAGGGCCCATCCACCACTCAAAGAATCATATCTGTCAGGAGGTCAGAACAAGAGAACACCCATGTTTCAGTGCTATTCTTATAGTTCCAGATAAGGGGCTATTCCAAGAAGCAAGCAGATGGATAAATCCCAAAGTCACCCTTCAAATCATTACTTAAAAGATGCTGATTAGTAACTGCAGTGGTGGCCCTAAAAATGATCAATTGATTATTTAGCAGTTCCAACCATCTACAGTTGTAATTTCTATCCAAATTCCACAACACTAAATCTGTGTCTGCCCACAAATGACAAAGCTTCATTTCATTAAATAGTAGCTAACAGTAACACTCCTGATGGTTAAGAGTGACAAGGAGCAGGTGTCAAACCAGCAAGGGAAACAGAAGCCACAGCTACATAAAAGGAGTTAACATTCTACCTGTTTCCTAGACAGCTTTGAAGACTCTGACCCAGCAGAATTTTTTTCTCAAACAATATTCAGGTTGGGGGGGGGGGGGGTTGGGAAATGTTGGTGATGTGGGTGACTAATTTAATCTGTAAATATCTTAATTTACTCAATGAGTTTACTTACTATCACTAAGAAATACACAACTACATTGCTATAAATGTATCTAAAATCCTATAAATCTCTAAAATGTATCTAAAAGTATTATTCAAGGATACATCCATTACTGAAAAGTATTTAACATATTTTAAATACAACTCAGCTATTTACAATAGCCATAACAATCTGCTACAGGAAGCAGAATGTTTGCACATTGGATAAAAATTTCTAGCCTCAGCACAAAAAGCAAAGAATCCCCAAACTTACCTCCTGATAATTTCTCCCCCCCAAATTTAGTAAAACTATGCCTGAACACCGCATGATTATAGAATGAAGGCAGTTGCTTCCTTTAGCGATAAAGTAACAAACCCTACTTCAGAGTCTCTCTTTAGTGAAAAAAATCTCTGAAGAACAACAACAAAAAAATCACTAAATTGTAACACATCAATCAACAGGTGACTTTTAGAAACACAAACTCTCATCAGAGAGGAATTAATTTTGTCAGATCTCCCTGATTTCTCTTTCCTATTTTTACAAGCTACTGTATTGCTATACTGAATGAATTCCAACCGTTTTCTTCTCAGGGGCTTACCAAAAAAATGCCAAATATTCAAATTATTTTAGGGCATTTTCCCATACTGTTGCGTGGAATAGAGCAGAATTAATAAGGATCCAACAGTTACCACTTTTCAAATGCAAATGTTGCCATCTAGTAAATGCAGCCCCTTTTAAACATCCCCCCAGTGTCTACACAGCTCCAGGCACTACTTTTGTTTCCTTGAAAATCGAAATTCGCGCATTACATTCAGGCATTATCTCAACTCAGCACCAACAAAAAAATAGATCTTAAATGGTCCAGGCCTGAGCCTGCATCGTACAAAACTGTTCTGCTTTATTGTGCGGAGGTGTTCCCTCCCACCCCCCATTTCACACACAAAGTTCCTTAACAATTCTGCCAAGTAAAGCAAACAGTACAGTGGTGGAAAGAACCAGGGGCACTGGGTTCCACGAACTAGGCCTTGGGGTGGTCACTTGCTCGCCTCAGGCCTCAGTTTTCTCATCTGTAAAATGTGGCTATTGGACTAATCATCTCTAGGGTCCCATCCGGCGCCCTCGAAGCCGGCCGGGGACACAGCGGACTGGTCCTGGTTCAGGCCGGGGTGCCCTGCCTTGATGCCGCTCTAGATGGGAGGGGACAAGGGGGAGGGGGGCAGAGGGAGGAGAGAGAGGAACTTGGACTTGCAACAGCTTCAGACAGGAGCGTGCAACAAACTTGAAGCCGTCCTCCTAACAATAGGCAAGAGCACTCCCATTTTCCTGGCTCAAACTTGCAGGAGGCAGCGGGGCTGCACCCTCCTGCCCGCCCTCTCGGCACCCGCTTTACCTTTCTCCCTGTTTGGTGTTAGAAGGAGGAGGGTGCAGGACCGTTTGATTCCCTTCCATCTCCACCACGCACTTGGTGTTCAGTTCCAGTTCTGAAAGCAAAAGGGAAAACGAACGTTGCCAAGCCGAGCATCCGTGCCCGCAGCCCGCCTCTGCGCGCCGCGCGGGACTCCCCCGGGAGGCGGCCGAGCCCGGAGCCGGGAGCCGGCGCACCGGGTCCCCGCGGCCGGTGCGGGCGCCGCCTCCGCCCCGGCGCTCCGGCTCCGCTCCCGCCGGTCCAGCCCCGCGGCCCCGCAGTTTCCAAAGTTGCCCCCGCCCTCATCCCGACCACAAACGAAAACGAGCGGAAAGCTCCTCACCTCGTCGGTTCAGGGGCCGGACCCGGACGGCAACTTTTACCTTGGTATCCGACATGTTGGCGGCGCCCGCTCGGCCCCAGGCGGCCCCTCACGCGCGGCGCCGCCGCCGCCGCAGCCGCGCGCCCCCCGAGCGCGGCCGCCGCCGCTGCTCCGCCGTATGCTCCGTAAGGCAGCGCCGAGGCGCGCGGGCCATCCCGGGGGAGCGCGACGCGGGGCACGGCCGCGGCCCGGGGAGGGGCGGGCGCGCGGGCGGGCGCGCGGGGCGGGGCGCGGCGGCGGCGGCGGCGGCGGCGGCGGCGGGCGGGGAGGAGGCCGCGCCGCCCGGGCCCAGGCGCCGCTCTAGCCGCGCCGGCCCAGCCGACCGCAGAGCGCCGCGGCCCCTCGCGGCCGCCCCGGGCCCGGCCGCGCCGCCATCTTCCGCGCCTCGCCGCGCCCGCGCCCCCGCGGCTCGGGGAGGCTCGGCCCGGCGGCGCGCGGCGCCCAGCGGAACCCGGAGGGGACGGCGAGCGGCGCGGCGCTGGGGGCCGCTGCAGTCCGGGGCGGGGCGCCCGGTTTCTCCGGGCCCGGCCTGCACCCGCGCCGGCGGGGACCCCACGGGTACCGCCTTGAACTCGAGTCACCTTGTGGGGCCGCTGTCACCGCAGCCCCAGAGCTCTTGGGCGTGCCGGGTGGGCAGGCCTTACCCACGGAATGAAATACGCCTCAACCGAAATGCCGGCACGCCGCCCCCTCCGCCCGCCCGGCACCGCACGGAGCGCGCAGATGCATTTTCAGATGCGTGTGGTGAACCGAGGCTGGAAATCAATCTGTGCCTCTGCCACCGAAAGAGTGTGTGTTTGCAAGGACTGCTCTCACTTCCTTCCCCTGCCCTTGCACTTTTCTTGAGGGAGAGCTGTCAAGTGGGCTGGAGGGTCATTCACTCTTACATAAGAATTTAATAGCCATGGATTCCGTCGTCCTGCCATAGGCCCACCTCGCTGCCAGGGCGGAACCGGGGGATCTGATTTCTTCTGCGCGGTTCAACAAGTGCTTCTTGGGCGCTTACTGAGAGCCGGGCATGTTGAAGCGTACCCAAGTCTAAAATCCCGAGTTTAGATCTGGGGAAATCTTTCCAATTTGCTTAAGTGTAGAAATTCAATCATTCACAAGGTCACTGGAAGTTGTATTGGGGACCAACTGTGTGCAAAGTGCTGTGGAGGACACACAAAAACATGAATAAAGTCATGCATCCTGTGCCACAGACACACACTCTGTGGCGGGAAAAACAGCCCCGAGTCAGGTATGACTAGACTGCTGGCAGGTGCTATGAGGTTTAATTCTGTCTCCAATAGGTGCCAAGTATGGGCTTGACACCATCACCTTCCCTGTCATATCATGAAAGCCTTGAATACCTAAGAAATTTCAACTTTATTCCAAAGGCAGTGAGAACTGAATGAAGGCTTTGGTCTTGGAGCCCAGGACTGCCTCTTTGGGGTGTTTTTTTTGTTTGGTTGGTTTGGTTTGGTTTTGGCTTCGCAGCGCACTTGCCCTTGGCAGTGAAAGTGGGGAGTCCTAACCACTGGAACGCCAGGGAATTCCCAGGCCTGACTCTTAAAAGAATATCATCTAGATAAGAGGTGATGATGGCTAGAGCAAAGCCAATGGTAGTGCAGATGGAACGCTAAGAGCAGAGGCAGGACTTACTGTGGAGATAAGAGTGAAAGACTTAGCAACCACTGGGATGTGAGAATTGAGGGTTGCAGCTGACTGGAGAGGGTCTGGGAGGATGATGAGCCATAACACACCATACACAGATAAGAATAGGTTTTAAGGTGAGAGGGCCATGATTAATTGGGTGTTGCCGGTTAAATAGTTTCCACTGTTTTTTGTTTTGTTTTTTTTTTTTCCTTTTGGGTTCGCAGGCCTCTCACTGTTGTGGCCTCTCCCGTTGCGGAGCACAGCCTCCGGACGCGCAGGCTCAGCGGCCACGGCTCACGGGCCCAGCCGCTCCGCGGCATGCGGGATCTTCCCGGACGGGGGCACGAACCCGTGTCCCCTGCATCGGCAGGCGGACTCTCAACCACTGCGCCACCAGGGAAGCCCTCCATTGTTTTTTGTTTTGTTTGTTTTTTGGTTTCGCTGGGTCTTAGTTGTGGCAGGTGGACTCCTTAGTTCTGGCGTGCAAACGCTTAGTTGCAGCGTGCACGTGAGATCTAGTTCACTGACCCGGGATCGAACCCCAGCCCCCTGCATTGGGAGTCAGGAGTCTTAAGTACTGTGCCAACAGGGAAGTCCCTTCCTTTTTTTTTCTTTTTTTGCCGAGTGGTCCTTCTGCTTTTCACCTTTCCCAACCCTCTCCAACTTTAAAGACCCAGATTAGTCCTCACTTCTTATAAGAAGAACTGTTTCTTCTTCAAAACGGTTTTAGCCTTAACTCGTTTGAAATTACATCTTTTTAGGCTGCGAATGTACCTTTGGGGGCTTCTGGACCCTTCTACAGCCTCCCCCAAAGCGGTCATCCCTCTGCTTGGGTATGTTTGCTGGCAGAGTGCTCACTAGTGGATGGCTCTAAACTTCCACAGTTAGAGAAGGGCTCTGTGAAGAATCAAATTTGCCTCCCTGTAAATTCCAACTGTTGATTTTAGTGCTGCCACCTAGAGCTTCCCCACTCCAGGTCAACCTCCTCTTCTACATGACAGCCCTTCAGATACCTGAAGATGGCTCTCACATTCTTGTGAAGACCTCTGCTCAGAAGAAGAATATGCTGTTCTGGTTATATAATACATCATCTCCCCCCCACCCAAATCAGCAGCTTAAAACAATTTGGGAAGGGCTCATCTGGTTCAATCATGAGATTGCAGTCAGATGGGAGCTGGAATTGGCTGGAGGGGGGCGCGGTGCACGGTGACTTGGAACAGCTGGAGCAGGACAGGTGTTTCTCTTTCTCTAGGTACTATGTGGTCTTTCTGCATGGGCGGGCTTGAGCTTCCTGGCAGCATGGTGGTTAGGTTCTAAGCATGAGCATTTTTTTTTTTTTTTTTTTTTTTTTTTTTTTTTTTTTTTTGCGATACGCGGGCCTCTCACTGTTGTGGCCTCTCCCGTTGCGGAGCACAGGCTCCAGACGCGCAGGCTCAGCGGCCATGGCTCACAGGCCCAGACGCTCCGCGGCATGTGGGATCTTCCCAGACCGGGGCACGAATCCGTGTCCCCTGCATCGTCAGGCGGACTCTCAACCACTGTGCCACCAGGGAAGCCCTAAGCATGAGCATTTTAAGAGCACCAATGTAAGTAAGCTCTTTCAGCTTTTATGACCTTACCTTAGAAATTCTGTAGTGTCACTTCTGTAGTCTCACTAGCCCTCTCCAATCCCAGGAGAGAACTATAGTCCCCTTATCTCAGTGGGGGAAATGTCACAGTTAATCTTGTAAGATCATGTGAGGTGGGAGATATCTGTTGCAGCCCTTTTTGGAAAATACACTTTGCCACATAATGCATTCTCTCAACTGTCCTGGGTATCCTCCTATAAAAGTATATTATGATAAAGTAAGGCTTAGGAATTAGATGAGCTGTATTTGAATCTTGTCTCATGCGTAGCCTGGAACAAGTTTTGCACTCCCCACTGCACCCCACCCCCCATCTTCAGCTGGTTCATGAGTAAATGGGAAATCTGAACTTCTACCCCACAGGATGTAATAGACACCTTTCTGAGTAAATGCCTAGCATACAATGTTCCACTTTTTCTGAGAACTGCTGTTCCCTCTCCCCCGACACCCCATCCCTTGGCTTCTGGGCCTCAGCTACCATGTTTGTACTACATAGCCCCACATTCCTGATACAGTTCATTGGACCCCAAGGGCTATTCCTGCCACAAGCTGGATGTATCAGATTCTTCCCCCTGGAAATCTGGGCTTGGCATTCATACGGTTGTGACTGAGGGTGTGACCCTTGGAATCAAACTATCTGGTTTGAATCCTGAACCTTCCCTTTCTGAGCGAGAAAATCTGTATTAACTATTCTGGACATCAGTTTCCTTATTTGTGAAATAGGATGGTGGTGATTGATGATGGAAAAAGTCCCTACTTCATAGGGTTGCTATGAGGATAAAATGAGTTACTACCGGTGAAGCTCTCATCACGGCATTGTAAGTGGAAGCTGGCACTCCCTGAAGTCAACCTGAGGGCTGTGGAGAGGCTGTATTCTTCATGCTCACAGGCAGTCCTGGAACACTGCTCTTAAAAAGAATTAGGAAGCCATTGTGAAGGATACTTAGGGAAGTGAGAACTGTTTGGGTTTGGGTTTTCAGGTTTTTGAAAACCTTCCAGGTTCTGCTTCTAGTCTCTACCAAGGCTGAGCTCCATTCCCGCTCCTAGATTCCACAGTGAGAATAGAATTAACCTGGGAAAAGTGCCAGTGGGACTGAAAAGGCAAGAAGATGCTCATAGAGCAGTAGCAATGGTATTTTGTCAGCTTGGAGAATGTCGATAAATGACGCAAAATACTGCTCACATTGCCCTTCATCCACGAGTCCCTTTAGAAGGGGAATATATAGAGTTGGACATAGATTATAAACACGATGAAGAATGAAAGGCAGCACAGTGCAGGGAGTGAAAGCATGCGCTCTGGGGTCATGCAACCCGGATTCAAATTCCAGCTCTGCCACGTGCAAGTGGCAATCCCTCAAAAGTACAAATTACCCGCTCAAGTCCACAAAGGGAACCTGTTGTCCTGCCACCGTTGGCTCTTCAGGCTGATTTGCTATGAAGGGATGGCAGGGGGGGCACCCCCAGGGCCCTTCTATGGAAAGAAGTTCCCAAAGGGTGGGGAGGGGAGCTTGTGGGAACCCCAACTTCAGACATTTGGCAAGCAGAAATACCAGTGGTTATCCATCTAAGAAGGTGCCACAGGCCGTAGACCAGGGATTTTAACTGGATGGACTTCTTAAGAAGAATCTGGACACTTCTAAGGCACCCAGGCTCAGTTTTTTGTTTTGTTTTGTTTTTCTTCTCTCTCTCTACTAAATTCAAGTAAGCAGGAAAAAAAAATAAAAAGCTAATAAAAGGATGGACATGCTTTTTCTCCAGCAGCAGCAAGGGGAGTTCTGGGAACCAGACAGACAGTGTGGCATTCTGGAGTCAGTCTGAGGAAAAAGAAGCTCAGGGAAGAACAAAGCAGCTTGTTGAGGTCCCGGGCCTGCTGTGTAGACGTAAAGCCTCATCAGAGAGCTGACCTAGACTGAGAAGATCCTGGTCGTGGGCCTGAGCTATGGACAGGCTGGGAGGGCTTCCCTGACAGCACAGCGCGGCCGGATGTTCTTTTCAACCATCTCTACAATCCCCAGAGTTCAGCTTAAGCAACGAATGCAGCTGCTGCACCCACGAGCCACTAGACGCCCACCCCCACCCCCTCCAGTCTGTGCACTTTACACATATGCTCTTCTTTAGGAAGAGCTGGTTAATAGAGTTTTACTCTAGAAACCGGAAATGCCATGGGTTCTGAAGATCCGACAGACACCTGATCAACAAACATCCCAGAGACTCTGGAATCATCCGATTTCAAGCTATTTCAGCCGGAAGGGGGCTTCCAGGCCGATGTAGAAACTGCTAATGGCTTAAGTCTACAGAGGATCAAAGAGTAATGATGGCGCAGCAAATACTTAAATAAGAGGCTTTCTATAAATCTACTTTAACAACAGTATCCATCAGCCTAGCCTAAGTTACGCCATGGTAACCCAGCAACCTTCGAATCTCAGTGGCTTATAAAAACAAGGCTTTATGCCTTGCTCATATGACTTGTCCATCCCAGCCTGGCTGTGGCTCTGCTCCACTCATTTTCATTTCCACTCCCAGGCCAATGAAACAGCCCTGAGCCAGGACAATGCCAGTTTTGTGGCAGAAGGAAAGGAAAAGATGGAAGACCACACAATGGCTCTTCAAGCTTTTGCTCAGAAGTGATGCATATCACTTCTCAATTTTCATTGGCCAAAGCAAGTCACATGGTCAAGGCTAGCATTGATGGGGCAGGGGAGTAATTCTCCCCCAAGGTGGGTGTGATGTTGTCATATAATAAGAACTATATACGCATCCAACTTTAAACTTATAAAAAACACACATAAATTAACATCTTCATTCATGCACCTTCTCCTGCATTTTGTATTATTAAACCCAGGAAGGATTCTCAGAATGTTGATTACCAGATAGGAATGTATTTATACCTGGTGAAAAATTGTTTCCCAAACGAAATTTATAAAAAATGTATTGCCATCAATATAAAAGTGTGGCCATTCTAATGCACCTTTTGTGTTATCGTTTTCTATCAAAAATGCAAAATGATTTTTTTTAAAGAAATATATATTTTGGTGTTCATCGTGGTTCCTGACTCACAGCTCCTAAAACTCTTGTAATTACGTAAGTGATTAGAGCATAGGAGCATCTTTCACTATAATATTTGGTTTTAATCCTTCATTCCTGAAATAGCTCCAGAGCATTAAAGGGGAACCGAGGTGATTTTTGTAAAGATAACCACAGGATGAGGGCTGGTTGCCAGGGAAACTGACCATGTGCTTACAAGGTTGGAACTTAAAGCTCACCTACCCCCACCACCCCTATCTCAGAGGAGGGGAGAGCTGCTGGAGGTTGAATCAAACACAAAGATGGGGTTTGGGAATCTTCCAGGATTATGAACATATAGAGGCGCTGGGAGCGTAGTGTACCTGTGGAGGGCATGGAAGCTCTGTGCCGCTTCCCACACACCTCCCTTCCACCTGGCTAACTGAGTTGTATCTTTTTATAATCAACAAGTAATCTAGTACGTAACCTGTTTTCCTGAGTTTTGTGAGCTGCTCTCCAAATTATTGAACAGAGGAGGGGGTCATGGGAACATGTAGGATGACCTGGACTTGGTATTGATATCTGAGGTGGGAAGGGAGAGCAGTCTTGTTGGACTGAGCCCTTAACCTGTGGGATCTGAAGCTACGTCCAGGTGGATAGTGTCAGAAATAGTTAAATTTTAGGAAATCCAGTTGGTGTCTCCTGAAAATTGGAGAACTGCTTGGTAAGGGGGAAAACCCCACACATTTGGAGTACAGACGGATTCAGTGAGTAGTGAGTAGATGGAAAACAAAGTGAGTTTTTTCCTTTAAAGAAGGGCTCCAAACCATCTACCACAATAATATTTATATCTCACAATAGCTCAAAGTAACGAATATTTATTCAGCATTGCCTGCTTCCCAAGCACAGTTTTATTATTTAATTCTCGCAATAACTCTCTGAGGTACACACTATTATTATTATCCTTCATTATATGATAGGTAAAAAATAAAGAGAAAATTTAGGTAACTTGTTCAAGGTCAAATATCTGGGAAGTGGTGGCCTTGGGATTTCAATGCACATACAAATTGGAACATGCATGTGAGTGATTTTCCTAAGAAGGATAATAGATTTGCCCCGACTCACCTATATTTTTCTGGCACAAAAAAATAAGATAGGCAATATAAATAATAGTCTGTTACTATTATGCTTTACAGTTTAATGCATTATGCAGCTTCCGTAAAAGAGTCATAAGATACTATGGGAGATAGAAAAGTGGGTTATGATGGGCATTATTAGTAACATTATCAGTAATAATGTTCAGTCAGGACAATGCTCTTGTCAATGAACAAGCACTGATACATTTGTTTGAAAAAAAAGCAACAATTTTCTTTTAGTCAAATTAATATCAAGACAGACTGAAGGCAGTGAGAATTCCATGGGAAATTAGCAAACTAATCTTGTCTGGAGTCAGTTAAAGCCATCTGCAATCCATTGGTTTGATTGTTTGTCTCCCTCTTGGATTGTGAACTCCTTAAGGAATTAGAATCTAAGAAGTGATGGGCACTTCAAAGGAACCCAGTAAAAGGTAGATAATTTTATTCTTACTGTTGTTCAAGATGGTAGAAAACTTGCCCTGCTCATCTGATTATGGCTAGCCCATGGCACAGAACCTGACACCCAGTATCTTCTCAGGGGTGTCCATTGAATGAATGAATTGAGTAGTGGGATCTCTGTCCTTTGCAAAATAGCATGGAAGTAAATGCACAGGTTATCATGATGTTTTTAAATTCTTTTCCCTTCAGAGGCTGTGACACATTCTTGTGAACATTCTCAGCGTTGTCAGGTCTTCATTTGTCACCTGGTCCTGGGATTTTCCAGCTGGAAAGGATCTGAGAGATCATTTAACCCAATTACTGCCTTAGAAAAACTGGCACCTGAGACATTAGGTGGTGTGACTGAAGTCACACAGCCGGTCAGTAACAAAGCCAGGAAGATGGGCTTGATTTTTTTTTTTCCAGTTCTATTGAGAAATAATTGACATACATCACTGTATAAGTTTAAGGCGTACAGCATGATGGTTTGGTTTACATGTATTGTGAAATGATTATCACAAAAGGTTCTGCGAATATCCATCTTCTCATATAAATACAATCTTAAAAAAATGAAGAAAAGGAAACAAAATTTTCTTCTTGTGATGAGAACTCCCGGGATCTACTCTCTTAACAACTTACCTATATAGCATACAGCAGTGTTAGCTATAGTCATCATGTTGTACATCATTTTGCATCCCTAGTGCTGATTCATCTTATAACTGAAAGTTTGGATGTTTTGACCACCATCCTCCTGTTCCCGCTCCCCCCACCCCCACCTCTGGTAGCCACAAGTCTGATTTATTTTTCTATGAGTTTGTTGTTGTTGTTTTCAATACAGTTATTTATTTATTTATTTATTTATTTTGGGCTGCATTGGGTCTTCTTTGCTACACGCGGTCTTTCTCTAGTTGCGGCAAGCAGGGGCTACTCTTCATTGCGGTGTGCAGGCTTCTCATTGCGGTGGCTTCTCTTGTTGCGGAGCATGGGCTCTAGGCACACGGGCTCCAGTAGTTGTGGCTTGTGGGCTCTAGAGCGCAGGCTCAGTAGTTGTGGCGCACGGGCTTAGTTGCTCCGTGGCATGTGGGATCTTCCCAGACCAGGGATCAATCCCATTTCCCCTGCATTGGCAGGTGGATTCTTAACCACTGCACCAACAGGGAAGTCCCTGTTGTTGTTTTTTGTTTTTGTTTCTGTTTTTTAAATCCCACATATAAGTGAGATCATACACTATTTGTTTTTCTCTGAGTTATTTCACAGGATAATGCCTTCAATGTCTATCCATGTTGTCACAAATGGAAGGATTTCCTCATTTTTTATGGCTAAGTAATATTCCATTGTGTGTATATACATATATATATATATATATATATATATATATATATATATATATATATATACCACAACTTCTCTATTCATTCATCCATTGATGGACACTTAGGTTATTTCCACATCTTGGCTATTATAAATAATGCTGCTAAGAACATAGGGGTGCAAATGTCTTTCCAGTTTAGTGTTTTAGTTACCTTTGGTTATATTCCCAGAAGTGGAATTGCTGGATCACACAATAGCCCTATTTTCAATTTTTTGAGGATTCTCCATACTGTTTTCCATAATGGTTGTACCAATTTACAATCCCAGCAACAGTTCCCAAGGGTTCCCTTTTCTCCACGTCCACATCAGCAGTTTTTCTCTCGTCTTGCTTTGATGATGGTCATTCCAACAGGTGTGAAGTGATATCACATTGTGGTTTTAATTTGCATTTCCTTAATGACTAGTGATGTTGAGCATCTTTTCATGTGCCTGTTGGCCTTTCTTATATCTTTGGAGAAATATCAATGTAGCTTCTTTGCCTATTTTTAAATTGTGTTATTTGGTTTTTTGCTATTGAGTTATATGAGTTCTTTCTATGTTTTGGATATTAACCCGTTATCAAATATGATGTGCAAATATTTTTTCCCATTCTATAGGTTGTCTTTTTAGTTTGTTCATAAACAGCTTAAGGTCATTTGTAGTCAAGTCTAGAGGTAAAATGCGTGAATCTGCTGGGTAATGCTGGTTGGTACAAAACCAAAGTATAAGTGAAAATAAACTAGTCTGCTTGCTCTCATGAAAGTGATGGCAATTCCAAGAGATGAGACCCCAGAGTGCTAAGATGTCATCACTGGAATGTGTGAACTTGCTTTGAAGGGGACTGTCCACCCCATCTCCACGCACTCCCTAACACCTTTCAGGATGTTAACCCTTGGCCAGGTCACAGGTTTTCCATTCAAAACTCCTTTTCCGTGAAGCTGCAGGCCTGGAGAGTCTAAGGTCTTACTTGTCCTCAACTCCAGATGTTGTTTCAAGCCTCTGCCTGGCGCTCTGCCCACGCCTTTTAACTTGATGCTTTGTAGACTTTCATCAACCCAGGTTCCTCCTCCGAACCACAGAACACAGAAAACGATTCCAGTGACTCTTTAATCATTTCGCCCAAGGTTAGCACAGAAGTAGCCCTGCTCTAGATGGCTGGGAGAAAAGTTAATTCAGTACACACAATGGATGCCTTGGGGCATTGGGCTTAATTCCCTTGCAGAACCCAGTGAAGAAAGGGTTCCTATTGGCTTTCCCTGTAATTCCTGTAATGTGTCAGACTCCAGTGTCTTTGCCTTATGCCACCAAAGATACTAATTCACCCTGTACCCAGCCCCAACTCCCCCAAACCCCTGCCTCCTTGGGATGTTCAGTAAAGACGATGCTCTTGGCAATGAACAAGCACTGATATATTTGTTTTAAAAAAAAAAACAGTTTTCTTTTAGTCATGTTAATATCAAGACAGACAACTAGTTGTTAGCTATGCAATTCTAGACAATTTAGTTACATTCTCTGAACAATTATTACTTCAATTGATTAAGATAGATGTAATATGCCCTTTGTAGAGGCCTGAGTAACTTGTGTTATAATCCATTTACAACACTTAGCATTGTGCCTAATACATAGTAAATATTAAAACATAAAGTATTAGTAGTGATTTAAATAATAAAATAATATTTATTATAATAGTAATTATTTAAAATACATATTATAAATTCAATAATTCATGTACACTGAAACCAATAATATGGGAAAACAGATCAGAATAGAAATGCAAGAAACAGAGTCAAATATAAACTAAAATATAATATGTATAATAAGGGGGTTTTATAAATCAATAAAAAATAATTGTTCTAGAATTGTGACAATTATATATTTGAGCAAATTAATACAAGTTTTTCATATTAAAAAAAAGACAGATGAGTGAAAATTCCATGGGAAAGTCCCAAACTAATCTTGTTTGGAGTCAATTAAAGGCAGCTGTAAATGAAGTAATATTTCCCTCCCTGTGGAAGTGAAAAAACCCTTTTTCCTTCACTGAAAGATTCAGAATATGCGTCTGCTCCTTTGACTATAATTTCTAGCCTCCTAGGGCCTCTTAAACACGTCTATAGATCTTTGCTGACAGGGATTGTAGTTGTCTCCAGAAGGTTTTTAAGATGGAAAGAAAAGAATAACCTGCAAAATCTTTCTCCAGGGAAGGTGCTTTCATGGGAGCTAGGAGGACTTCAGGTTTCCATACGAAGCCCTTGCTGAGGGATGGTTTGGTTTATTCCCTACTCCCTTGCTCTGCTTTCCAGGTAGCACTCCTGGTACAGCTTTGTAATTTTAGAAAGCATTTCCTAAAGACTTTGCCAAAATTCTGAGACAAATGGAAGAAATATGGCTCTAAAAATGACTGTTCCCTTTTGAATAAGAAAACCCCACATTTCTGTGGAGGAACTAATGCACTGTAGTGGCCGTGGACAGATGTGTTTCCAAAAATAGATTGTAAGGCAACACTTGTAAGGCTGTTGAGACCGTCGCTGGTTATGTGAATGCTTTCTCCAGAAGAGCTCACTGAAGTTCAAGCATCTATTGACCTTGAAAAGGCTCTGGATACGTATGTATTTATTGCCTCCACAGTCTATGAAATCATTATTATAAAAGGTCAAGTATCTTCATATGTTTGACAAAGGGAGAAAGGAGTGATAATAAATTTTCCTGTAAAAGCCTTTAAAACAAAACAACCAAATCCAGTGTATGGAGCATTTGATCCTGATTCAAACAAATCAACTATGAACAGATATTTTGGGGCCAGTCAGTGAAATTTCAATATGGATTGGATATTAGAAGATAATTAAGTAAAATGTGCTTAAAATTGTTACTTTTGTGAAGTGATAATAGTATTTTGGTTATGTAATTAACATCATTTTTTAAAAAGATGTATGCTGAACTAGTTAAAGGCAAATATCATGATGTCTGGGATCTGCTTCAAATATTTTATCAAATACGTATCACAGATGATGCAGAAGTGGCTTCACGTCAGTTAATATAAGTGCTTGTTATGTTGGGGTTTATTATAATATTCTCTTGATTTATAATGTTTAAGAATATTTCATAATAAAGTAGTCTAAAAATAAAAATAGATACAAATAAAAAATTTCTAAAGAAAGGCTCTAATATTAGAAACAGGTAATTTCTCACAAAACAAGTAGATGCATTTTGCAAATGGAGATAATAATGAACCTAAAATAGGTCATTTGCAAACCTAGTGCAAAGCAAATTAGGTTTTTAAATGAACTTTGTCAATAATTCATGATCAGACACAATGATGGTATTGAACACAGGAGCATGACCATGATAAAGAAATCAGAAGGTTAAAATAATACAAAATGTTTCACAATAACCCCTGACCATCTGTCTTAAACAGTTACCTTTCTCCAGGCACCTTCTGTCCTCTTACCCTGGGATGTGTCCCCTTATTCCTGGGCACCTGAGACCCCTGACCTGGGTGCTCTGCTTTAAAGGATGGCCCTGCTCCAGCCATGCCCATTCTCATAGGGTAAGAAGTCCACAGGGCCAAGGGGATGTGACCACTGAGCCCACACCTTTGAATTAGGGTTCAACCTGAGAAGCAGAATGACTAGGGGATGTACATATCTACACATACACACACACACGCACACACATTTGTGGGGAGGGTTGCAGGGAGAGAGAGTTGTTGTAGGGCTTTGACCTTGCACAGTAATGGGAGTGATTAAGCAGCCTCTGTAAGGCTGTTGTCATCATGTCTGATGCTGTTGCTTGAAGTCCACAGGGCAGGCAGTGGGAAGGGAAGATGGACATAAGTGGGAAGATCAAGGGCAAACTGGAGCCCAGGAGCCCCATGAAGATAGACTGAAACCCATGTCAGTTCTTGTTGACTCTGACCTTAATGGTATGGGTGTCCTGCAAAAGCCAGGGCCCCTGTCACGGAGCTAAACACACACACACACCTGCACTAGGAGTCAGAGAAGCTTGAGGAGGACCCCCGGGGAGATGCAGCGTTTGCAGGCTCCTGCCCCGTGGGCGTGAGGTGAGGCAGCCCACTAGCAACCGTGTACGTGATTTACACAATGGTTGCTGTTCCTTTCACCCACCAGGTCTCCCACAAGACACCCAGGTAAGGGACTTCTGAGAAATAGCATCCAGCCCAGCCAACCTGACACATTAGAAATCCACCACCCCAGTTGTTGTCTGCTCTCCAGATACCTGATACCTTGAAATTCCCAAATGGCCTCAATGCTGCTTCCAGAATGTACATGCATCTCTTTCCGGGTTCCATCTTTCTTTGGGCTGCCCATGCTGCTGCCCTGAGGGGTGGTCAAAGGATGAACGTTTCAGAGGTGTAAATGAACTGTGAATATGCAGACTGGTCCACATGTGTGCGGGGGAGGGCAGTCATGATTCAGGATGGAGTGGGACGTGGCAAGAGAAGGGGGAGGTCACCGGCCAGCTCTCTCCCAATATTACATTCCTGAGTGAAATCCTGAAGGATGCAAAACTCTGAAATGTGAACACTGCATACCATTGTGAAGGCATATTTGTCAAGGTTGATAGATAAAACACGTTTTATTTAAGCTTTTTATATTGATTTGTAAATTTTAAGTATTTAGACTTTGTGAGGGGAGAGTTTCTATGTCAGTAGCTGGGAGACTGACCCAAGGTAACTTATGCTGAGTAATTATCCCCTAGGGACACAGTATCCACTTCTCATTTATTGAGGATAGTAACAGCATGCATCCTCAGGAAGACACATTCTTTTTAAATTTATATTTATGCAAATAAATTTGTGTTTATTTTCTGAATTCACATGATACTCAAAAGGAAAACATGATAATCAGTGAAAATTGTCCCTCCCATCTATGGCCCCCAGTAGCCGGGTTCCTCTCCTCCGGACAAGGAATGTTTCCTGTTTCTTGTGTTCTCCAGAGATATTCTCTGCATTTATAAGCAAATTTGTACATCTATACCCCCCACCTAGAAACTCTGAACCCAAATTTTCACATACTATTTGTACTGTTCGTCACCTTGCCTTTGTCACTTAACAGTGTATCTTAAGGATTGTTTCATATCAGTCCAGGAAGAGCTTCCTTCTTCTTTGGTTATAGCTGCATGATGTTTTATAATTTATTTAATTAGTTCCTTACTGAATGCACATTTAGGTTGTTACCAATCTTTTGCTATTACAGACCATGCCAAAGCGAATGTTCTCAAACACACATATGTCTCTAAGAAAAATTCGTAGAAGTGGGATTGCAGGCTCAAGTGGCTTTTTGTACATTTAAAATTTTGAGATGTGCTGCTCTTCTCCTCTATAGGGTTTATACCAAGTTACACTCCCATCAGCAGTGTAGAATGCCTATTTCCCTCTACCTTTGCTAACAAAGCATGCACGATGGCCTTGAATATGCACCACTCAGACTTCATGCTGCAGAGAATGTAATTATTACTGCAGTGTTTGGAATCCACCACTGCATGTGCATTGAAGCCAGGCTTCCCATAGGCTCCTCCCAGCCGGTGGCTAAGCGCAGCCAGGACTTTAAGGAAGGTCCATTCCTGCAAGATGTGGGATTCCTCTGTAGGTGACTTCAGCTCAAGGACTCTCTATCAGCCTGGGCAAACTCTCTTAGAACTGCTGAAGCCTGAGACTCTCCCTATCCAACCCTCTCTCCTCCTTCCTTCTCGCCTTCCCAGGGGTCAGATCAGCATCATTGGCTGAGGCTCTCTTTTGCCTTCACTGGAAGGCCCCTAATCCACCTCGTGCATATCTAATCCCATCTTGGTCCCTGCTTCTCAGGAGACCAAAGCTAAGGCAGCATGCTATTCCTCTCTGCCAGTATGATAGTAAAAAGCTGGCATCTCAGAAAAATTCTGCTTTTTCACTTTTTAGCATAATTTTAACTTCCATTTTTCTTATTATGAATGAAGTTACATGTTTATAGATTGAAGAACCATTTATATATTTTTTTCATGAGATAGCTCTTCATCTGCTTTGCCCATTTTTCTATTGGTTGATGGTCTTTCTTACTGACTTATAGATGACTTATCTCTTTATATTTTAGGGAAATTGGGCCTTTGTATAATATAAATTGCAAAAGTATTTTTATAGCTTATGTCTTCCATTTTTGTTTAAAGTGTTTTTCCCCATGCAAAAACTACTCTTTTTTTGTCAGATTAATATTTCTAGTTTTTCATGGCATGTGGGTATTGTTTCACATTTTGAAAGTCCTTTGCCACTCAGAGAGGATTTTTAAATTCTCCCAAGAGTACTTTTATTTTATCTTAACATTTAAATGTTTAATCCATCTTTAGTTTATTCTGGTGTAACATATGAAGTAAGAATTCAAAATTTTTTTTTCCAGATGGCTACCAGTTGTTCCAACAGAATTTATCAAATTATCTTTTTCCTGCTAATTAGAAATGCCAACTTAACCATGTAGTAAATTTTCATTTGCACTTGGGTCTTTTTCATGTATTTCATTTGATTTGACTGATCTGTCTCAGAGAGATGTTTTGGCCTGTATTTTATTAGTCTAGTATTATTCAAAATAAACAGGCAGATATCCAAGATTCTGGTATGAATTTATTCCAACTCCATCCAGAGCAATATATTCAACAGATCAGTTGTTCTTTGGGGAAAATATTCTAAACTCCAACATCTGGTTAAATCCAATCTTCTTCGTCTTTTGAGGCTAAAGTCCAAACCATAACAACTGTCACTATTAGTCAATGAATGTTGACTTTTCTATAGCAAAATAGCTGGCCAGTGTCAATTTTGTTTGTTTTTGTGAGTCAGGTTAGCAGGTTAGTAGGCTACGCTCATAGTTAAGGTAAGAAATTGATCCTGCCGTTTCTCTGCTTGCCTTTTACTTTCTCCCAAAGCTTGGTTCTTGGTTTTCTTGTTTTGTTGTTTTGTTTTTGTTTTCCATCCGCTGCCTATATTCACAATCTGTATCCTTACCCAAACCACCCTTTCGTCAGTACTAGTGGGGTTTTGATTTGTAGGCAACTTGGAGACAGCTCTGAGACTGGGCTTTCTAGACCTCCGGTTTTGGGGAGTGTAACTAAGAACCCCAGCCCTGTGCTCTGAAATCCACTGAAGTATGTGTGCTGAGCGGATGCCCCCCAAGGGCTGCCGGGGACTGAGGAAAGCAAAGATGCTAAGGCAGGCCATTCTGTAAGACAGGGGATGCCTCTACAGCGGACTGTGGTTTGGGGCTACCCAATGGCTTGCTGAGCCTTCCTTTAATTGCACAGCAGTTGAGGACGCTTCTACCCGATCTTCCTTCCCTCTCGCCTTCCCTTAATGTTAGATTTGCGTGATGGTCTGATGGTCCTACGAGCCTTGTGTGGCCTTCTCCTCATTTTCTCTCACATAGGAATTTTTCCTGCTAAACTCCTTGCACATTTAATCCCCATTTGACATGTGACTCTTGGAGAACCTGTACTAACACGAGCTTCCTGTTCTTATAGCCATGAAATGTATGTATTTGGTACTTTCCCTCCATATCCATCATAACTGTAATTGTATGTTGGATCCTTGTCTCCTGGCCTCCTGCTTTGGGCTCTGGTTGTGCATTAGGAATCACTCCTTTTCTCAGTTGAGCACATCATCCTGCCTCTGAACTACAGAGATCATTAAATCTGTACGGCAGTAAGTTAGGGCTTTCAGACTTGAGCGGTCACATGGTAAGGATGAATGGAATACTCATCTTAAAAACAATTGGTGGCTGACTAATAATACAAAGAAGTAATTTCAACCTGGGCTTCATAGGGGCTGTACCCAGAGGACAGAGCTGTTCCTAGGGTCTGAGATCACCCTGTTGTCTGTAGGTGAAGCAGCACTAATGCATTCTCTTGATCCACCCAATGAATAGACACACCCTTGAATTTAGTTCAACATCCACCCATCTGCCTTTTTAAAGGAAGTTCAGTGTTTCCAAAGCTATTATTTGACTGCAAACATTCTTCCTCTTTTTTGTCTTCAAGGATTTGGATATTCTGGAGAAACTAAGTGTTATCTGAAGGTTAAACCTCCATCATTAATCTTTTCTCTGAGTTCCAGGATAATGTTATTAGTTTTTAAGCATGAAATGCTTCCCAGAAGAACTGCTGACTCCTAGCCTGACCAAATCCTTTCACGTTGTGGCCTGTATGATGCACAATCATTTTGGAATGTCTCTGAGATGACTTCTGCAGGTGAGTCTTCCCTCTGAGTGTCTTTGGGGCTAGATTGGTCATGTCCATTGCATTGCTGATGAAGTGTTGGTATGAAAAAGAATTTTTTAATGGTTTACTTAACAGCTCTGATTAACATTTACTATTTGGATCCTAGTGTGTTGGTTATAGACATTTAATTTATCACCATTAAAATTCCTGCCTCTTTCACTGTGCAGAGAAGAACGTATCTAAGCAACATATGGGTGGGGTTAATCTGAGAAAGAACTTAGGGAGGATAAAATTAAACAATCTCCAATTTGGGGGGAGAGCCTGAAGTTTTACTAGGCTACTTTGCTAATTTTTACTAAGTTTGCCTCAAAGGTTCCTATCTGTTTATAGACCATCCCAGTTTGGTACTCAGGCTGAAATGATGTGCAAATCAATCCCATTTTTTTGTTTCCTGGCGCTTCACACTCCAATGTCAATGGGATGTATTCATCCCAAATTAAACTCTCTGGCAGGTGCATAGCACAGGGAGATCAGCTCGGTGCTTTGTGACCACCTAGAGGGGTGGGATAGGGAGGGTGGGAGGGACGGAGATGCAAATGGGAAGAGATATGGGGATATATATATATGTATAACTGATTCACTTTGTTATAAAGCAGAAACTAACACATCATTGTAAAGCAATTTTACTCCAATAAAGATGTTAAAAAAAAAAAAAATTCTCTGGCAGGTTACTTTTGACATGAGACCTCTTGAGAAGCCAGAGCTGTCATGCCCAAGACTGGCACTGCTCACTGGGGTGAAGAGCCATTGCCACCTATAGATATGAACTTGAGTATTAATGAAGAGACCCACCATCTAGAACTGTCTCAGAACTTTAACAGTCCACCATTTCACCAATTTTAAAATGTTGCAAAGAAGAAACTCTGATAAAAAAAAAGAGAGAAAAAAATCCCCACCCATTCTCACACCACTTTAACTTTGCATCTATTTTCTGACTATGAAATCCATTCCAACCTGTATTGATATATGCATGTCGCTTTCAAATAGTTGGATCATAGTGTATACAGAATTGTAGCCTACATCTTTTACTAGTTTCAGTGTTAAGACGTAACCATCACATTTATTCTTTTCAGTAGCTACATAATATCCCATCATTCATATGTAATTTACTCCATCACTCTGAACTGTTAAACATCTAGGGTTTTGGTTGGGGGGTGTCTTTGATTTTTTAAATATCCTATTGGACTTCCCTGGTGGGGCAGTGGTTAAGAATCCGCCTGCCAATGCAGGGGACACGGGTTCAAGCCCTGGGCCGGGAAGATCCCACATGCCATGGAGCAACTAAACCCGTGTGCCACAATGACTGAGCCCGCGAGCCACAACTACTGAGGCCTGTGCTCCACAACGAAAGAAGCCACCACAATGAGAAGCCTACGCACCTCAGCGAAGAGTAGCCCCCGCTCGCCGCAACTAGAGAAAGCCTGTGCACATCAACGAAGACCCAACACAGCCAAAATAAATAAATAAATACCCTGTTTTTTTAAAAAAAGAAACATTAAAAAATATATATATTCTATTAAGGCCACTATAAACATCATTATATGTCACTTTTTCATAGCGAATTTCCCTTGTGATCAATTCCCAGAAATAGCACTAGTGAATTAAAGAAGGTAAATATTTTAATGACTTTTGAGAGGTAGACAAACAGTCCTCCAAAAAATACAATAGGTTTACAAGTCTATTAGTATGAATAGCATATGACATATATTAAAAAAAATAAATCAATATGTGTTGCTATCAAGTATAAAGCAGAATGTAATAAATTGCCAATGAGTAGTTCAAATTAGCAAGACTTAAGGAGCAACACGTAGGACAGGCAAAAGGCTTGGGGGGGGCTGCTGTGTCTTGACTGAGGAGGCTCTGAGGGTAAGAATGTCACGTGTGTGGTATTAACCAGGCTGTTGGCAGTTTCCTTTCGAAAAAGATCACGGTTCGATTGGAATTGGGAGAAGGTTGTGGTAGTCGTAGCAAGGAAACTCATATCAGGGGAATTAGAGCAGTGGAGTGTAACAAGGATGGGTTTTAGATCCAGACAGACATAGGTTGAAATCCCAGATCCATTTTTTTAATTGTATGGCCTTGGGCAAGATACACATCCTTTCTCAGGCTCACAGAGAGCTTTGTAAGGATGACAGATGGAATATGTGAAGAGGAAACGTCTGATGACTGTCATCATCATCATCATCAAGAACAGTCTAACCTTGTTAGCGGTAGAAGATGGAACAATCTAGAGCTTGTCACAACTTTGATTATAAGATCAGAAAGCATACAAAGGGCTGTGGAGGATGAGGAGATGAAGAGGAAGAAAAAAAGGATGAGACAGAAAAAGGAGGAGAGAAGGGGGTGAAGGAATGGGAGGTAGAAGGAGGAGAGAAGGAACTGAAGGAAGAGGAGGAATAAAAAAGATAGAAGAGGAACTAGAAGAGGAAGCAGAAGAGGAAGCAGAAGAGGAAGCAGAAGAGAAGGAAGAAGAACGATGATCTGGAATGGGGTGAAGATAAGCCAATGAACTGGGCTCTGAGGTTTGTTCTTTGTGATAGCCCTCCGCTCATAGCCCTGCAGAGGGTGTTCTAAAAGTTGTGGCCGTTTGAGTTTAGTGTCGTGCAATATCTATATCTGATGTGGGGAGAATAATCTTGAGCCAGTTATTAAATAATCCGAGTCAGTTATTAAAAATCTTGAGGGGTTTTTAATAACTGACAGGTCTGCATGTGTGATAGGGCTCACTCCCCAGAGTGGATCGTGGTGGCTGGATAAATCCATTACATTTTCAGGAATCAGACAAGGCGACTGAAACTCAGGCAGACTTCAGTCTCAAGAGGAAACTGGGGAATTAATTAGGAGGCTAGGGCAAAAATACCCAGGTTTACAGACTGGATAACAAAGATAAGGATTAGGGAGAGGTAGCAGGTCCTAAGCAAGAGGATACCAAGGCATTGCCCCGCACAACACACTGGTTAAACATTGAAAAACTAATTTCAGACATTATCTGCTAGTTCATTCATTCATTTCTTCAACAAGTTTTGACTGAAGGCTTAGCACTGGGAATATAAATATGAGGAAGTAATTGTATCACATTTAAGGAGATCTCTGGTGTGTGAGACCGATATAGAAATACAGAGTGACCAGTGCAAGGACACAAAAGATGCTATGGTGAACTTAAAAAGTAAGGGAAATTTATTATGGATCTCACTATATTTGTGTTGTATACTCTTTCTGGCTTTTTTTTTTTTTTTTGCGGTACGCGGGCCTCTCACTGCTGTGGCCTCTCCCATTGCGGAGCACAGGCTCCAGACGCGCAGGCTCAGCGGCCATGGCTCACGAGCCCAGCCGCTCCGCGGCATGTGGACCGGGGCACGAACCCGTGTCCCCTGCATCGGCAGGCGGACTCTCAACCACTGCGCCATCGGGGAAGCCCTCTGGCTATTTTTTGATATGAAATAACTATTAAACTCATCTTGTTACAAGAAAAAAAAAGAAAAAAAAAAGATGCTATGGTGAGCTTTACAATGGAGATGAAGCTTGAGCTGAGTCTTAAAAAAGAAAAAATAGAACAGAAAGAAACTAGAAACCTCTTACACTGCTGGTAGGAATGTAAAATGGTGCAGCCATTGTAGAAAACAGTTTGTCAGGTCCTCAAAAAAGTTAAACAGAATTATCATATGACCCAGAAATTCCACTCCTAGGTATACACCAAAGAGAATTGATGTCTACACAAAAACTTGTAGGTGAATGTTTCTAGCAGCATTATTCATAATAGCCGGAAAGTGAAAACAACCCAAATGTTTATAAACTAATGAACAGCTGAACAAAATGGGGTCTATCCATACAATGGACTATTCTTCAGCCATAAAAGGAACGAAGTACTGAAATTATGCTAATTGATAGAAGCTAGTCAAAAATGTCACATATTGTATGATTTCATTTACATGAAATATCCAAAATAGAGACAGAAAGTAGAGTAGTGGTTCTAGGGGCCGAGGGGAGGCGGGAAAGTAGAATGGCTGCTTACTATGTACGGGGTTCCTTTTGGGGTGATGAAAAAGTTCTGGAACTAGATAGAGGTAGTGGTTTCACAACATTGTGAATGTACTAAATGCCATCAAATTGTATAGTTTTCGGGTTTCCCTGGTGGTGCAGCAGTTGAGAGTCCGCCTGCCGATGCAGGGGACACGGGTTCGTGCCCCGGTCCGGGAAGATCCCACATGCCGCAAAGCGGCTGGGCCCGTGAGCCATGGCCGCTGAGCCTGTGCGTCTGGAGCCTGTGCTCCTCAACGGGAGAGGCCACAACAGTGAGAGGCCCGCATAATGCAAAAAAAAAAAAAAAATTGTATAGTTTTCAATGGTTAATTTTATGTCATGTGAATTTTATTCCAATAAAAAATGAACAGAGATTTGCCGAGTGAACAAGGTGAAGGAGGTTCATACCATATGCTAAGGCCCAGAGGGACAAGGAAGCATGGATTGTTTGGAAACACGAAAAACAGTAGTGTGGCTGGAACACACAGGACATAGGAGGAGATGAGACTGGAAATGTGGGTGGAGGCCAAAAACGAAAGGGGTATGGGGGCTTTATTTTGAGGAAATAGGCACCTCCTAAATTAAGGCTCAAGAACTGGGTGGGGCTGAGACTGTAGGTGAAACACTCTGTCCAAAGTTGGGGTGACCAAATGGCTGCTTATCGTTATTCACAGAATGTTAGAAATGGAAGGGACTCAGAGAATATTCAGCCTAGTCTTCCCCAAGGTGGAGTCATGAAACCCGTGTCTTGTATGCTCCTCTGGGGGAGAAGAGGTTCTGTATCATGTCATTCACTCACTGCTGTGTCCCCAGCATCTAGAACACTGCCTGGCACATAGTAAGGACTCAATAAATAATTGTTAAATAGAGTAAGTTTGGGAAAAGCTGCATGCTATATTTCCCTCTTGGAGGGCAACTGCGCACGTTAGCAAAATAAAGCCCCTGAAGAGACCAGTACTAAAGAAATCAGTTTTCACTTTCATTCATCCAGCATTTCCAAGCTAATGTGTCCACGCGCCTCTTTGTCACAATGCTTGTACACATCCTGTGGGTCTAATGCTCTGAGGAAAGGTTTGGGAAAAGATAACCTGGTTCGTCCTCTTTATTCTACAGGCAAGTCACAGAACATCAGATATGGAATTTTAAACCAGGCCCAACCGCAGAGAAAGTCAAAACTGTCCAAACTGCAAGGACTTGAACCCCAAGGAAAACAACACCTAAGATCGTAATAAATGTTTCAAGGGGTCTTATTGTCCCCTGTTTGGATGGAAGCAGAGATGTCTGGGCAGTATCTTGTTTTTCCTGCCAGCAGGATCTGAGCCGCGCCTTGGCTGTGGAAAAGCTGTTTCCACCTGCATACCCTCCAGGCCTTGATTATACTCCCTTGGATTGAGGAGCAGTGGAATGCTTAATCTTACGGACCCCAATTCAGACATTGTCTCATGCAACATCAGTTTTTTGTATCTGTAAAACTGAGATAAGACACTACCTACCTCCCCATCAGAGGATTTACTGTGAAACATTTGAGATGGGTTTTTCACTCAGATAGGCCTCTTTTATAATTTTTTGTAATTTCTATATTCATTCTAAATAAATATTTGGCATAGTAAATTTATATTTTCTTTCTTTCTTTCTTTCTTTTTTTTTTTTTGACTGCACAGTGCAGCTAGCGGAATCTTAGTTCCCTGACCAGGGATCGAACCCACACCCTTGGCAGTGAACAAGCCAAGTCCTAACCACTGGACCGCCAGGGAATTCCCCCTATATTCTCTTTCTTAAAGAGCCACTCCTCCCATTTCTGACCCCAAGCAACTTGGATTCCACACTCATGAGGCTGTTAAATGACCAGACTGGAAGCTCCATGAGGGCGAGAATCCCCTGCACCCAGCACTCAGAGCCTATCAAGAAAGATATGTTGAGGTTGACTGTTTAGAGATCATGTACGTTAAGCATTTGGCAACTGGTCCTAATTACATGGAGTTTTTTTAAAATGAGTGTCAAACAGAGGCAGAAAGGAAAATTGCACCCAAAGATATTTATATGCAGAAATATGTAAACATCATTGGTTTTGAACGAACCCACAATACTTCTGAAGAATATTCAACAACATAGGAACAAATTTCAGGTTTGGAAATGTAAACTTATCCCTTTGCTCCAGAATTTATTTTCTCTTTCCATCGTTTACTGTTACAGAGTCTATCCCTTCTCCTTTGGAAGGTAGCTGCTGCAGGCTGCCCTTATCTGCAAGAGCGTGACAAAGGGGACTTTGATGTCACATGAATCATATTCTAAGCTCCATCCAGTGCAGGTGAAATCATTAGAACAGCAAACACTCTGTCTGATGTTCCTGAAGAGATGGGTGATTTTCTCACTCAGTAATGATTGACATTCTTTATAGTAATGATGGGGAGTCTGAGGGCTTCCAAGGAAGCCAATCAGGAGAGAGTTGGAGGAGTAGGAATAGTGGCATGTGTGTGTGTATAGTGTGTACAGTGTGTGTGTGTGTGGTGTACATATGTGTGTGCCCTCTTTGTTAGAGCTGCCTCTGTAAATGGAAACTCAGCGGAACCCTCTGGGAATAGCAATTAACTGCAGCAGTCAGTGCCTGAGCTATTAATATAGTGAGCACTAAGACAGTGCAGGCATGAGAGGCTCTGCTCTCTTTCCTCCTCCGCACCTCCCACCCTCTCCAGAATCCTTCCTAGAAGGCACTCACCCTTCTCATCATTATCCTAAAGAATGGCTGGCATGCGAGGATGGCTGGAACTAACCCCCGCCATTTATGAGTTCTTAAACACTGCTCCAGTCTAGTCAGAGGAAATGAAAGCAGAGGGACAGCCCAGCTTATAAACACTGAGGACAAGACGTCAGTGCCATCCGCTGCTGGACTGAAACACTGGGTTATTTATCACACAGAGCCCCATCTGTTCAAGGCAGAGGAATGCTATTTGCTTGGGGAGGAAAGGAAGAATTGTTAGCAATATTCCCCAGCTTTTTCATTAGAGGGTTTGAAAAATAGCCTTTCAAATGAGAGATGCCTTTAAAAAAAAAAAGAAGAAGAACTATTCCAATTGAGTTATGAATTTAAAAGCATCACGTGGCTGAGGTCTGTTAGCTGCTTTAGTCAACCCTAACGTGCAACAGGACTCCAGACCTTTCCTTTGAGAATTCTGCTCTGTGAATGAGTCCCCCGTATATTTGACAATTTTCTGCTGGCAAATAAAAAGAGGTTTGGCTTATTATTTTATGGTGAGCAGAATGCAAAGGGCAAAAGGAAGGGAAATAATAATGGCTTTCAAGAAGAGAAGAGAGCATTTGCAGAAAACATACCATAATCATCTCAATCCTCAGCAAGGAGCATATTTGAAGATAATTATCCAGAATTAACTAAATCCTCCCTTTATCCCCAGTTTTCAGAAAATTCATGATTAAGTGCCTTAGTGTGGGCCTTATTATCACCCTCATCATCATCTTCATTATTATGCTGGGCTTTTGTAGTATAGTAAACATGTTCTTATTTACCAGTATCTTTCCTTGAAGAAAACCACCTCACTCTACTCTGTGTAGTACCAGCGGTGGTGTCCCCTCCTCCCTGACTCTAAGGGTATATGGACTCCATCCAGCCACAGTGACTGTCTCAGGGATGGTTTGTGACCCCAGCTTCACTACTCAGAGTCTCTCCTGGAGACAGAAGCTTGTTTCACTCTGGAGTTGTTAAGCTAGAAAGATGTGAGCCTGGGGTGGCTGTATAAGTTATTTTCTGTTGTGTTTCTGACATCACAACGAAAAAATTCTGACAAATACAGTCCATTTCATAGATTCAGAAACAATGTTCAGAGATACCAAAGGATTTGACTAAGGTCCTATAATGAAGCAAGTATTTAGGTTCTTACTGTCTAACCAAGATATTTTAAAATTGAGCAAGCTAGCACCCAGTGTCTTATTCTAATATAGGCAGCTTTTCTTGGAAGTGTTGGGAATAGATCACAGGTCACCAGATTTTTAGTCCATGTTGACCTCAAGGGAGAGTTCTTGGATTCTGGTATGAATGCTCAAGGCCAAGGTTATTTTATGGTTCTGGTGTGAGGGAATGGAAATTTGGTGGGACGGACAGTAGAGCTGTTCAAAGTAAGTGGCAGGTCCTTTTCTAGGATTGACCCATTTGGATCGGTTTCCCCTAGATAGCTGACTGGCTCGAGGCTGTCTCCCACCTGGGGGACCCAATGGATAATTGGGGGAAAACAACTTAGATAGGTTTTGCTCAAGGCTTTAGATTCAAGTGGCTCTCTTCTTTCATTGATGCACTTTCCTTAGGCTTGTCTCTCCTTGTCTCTTCTTGCCACTAGAGCACTAAGATTTAGAGAACTGATATTAAAATGAGGGCTTGGGGCAGGGATGATAAACGGGTTTCAACTTGTTTATCATCCAGTCATTTTTTGTAGTTACGTAGAGGTCTATTTTGAGGACCCTTAAGATTTATCCCTGCTCAGCAAGAAAAAGCAAGCAACATGCTTGATTAGTAACATATTCCGAAATGGCCACTGTTCTAGGTGGATTCCACGAAAACTAACTCTGAGATTCAGAGAGTTGCTTGCAAGAAGCATCTTTGAGAACAACACTTGTAAGGAAATGAGGGAAGCAATATGAGACGTTGCGATGGCAACAAAGGTCTTAGCCAGTTTCATGGGGGGGATCTCTGGACCTAGGTTGTCCCAAATCAGGCAAAGTGACAGGCTTGAACACTATTCCCTTTCTCCAACCCTCCCTAACAGTGACCCTGGAGGGCTGTAACCTTGGGTAAGGCCATTCTTGGAGAAGGATGAAGTTGTAAGCCATCAGCGGCCAACACTCCTAGCACTTGGGAGAATGCATGCATGGGTCCTGAAAGGGAGATCTGGGTAGCATACCACAGTAGCCACTACAGCCATGGAAGTGGGAGTGGCTATGCATGTGAGAGATATTTGTTCATTCTGGCCTAGGGAAGAGCCTTAGCCAGAGAAGCAAGATAAGACAATGCAACAAACAAGGTCCAGTTTAGCTCAGTAGAACACAATACTGACGCTCAGGACCCAAAGTCATTTTCATAAAGTGTTCCTGAGCCTGTGCATATATGTCCCTTGAAAAACTCACATGGGAGGACAGCTGCTCAACTGGAGAGGATTTAGGAACTTGGGGTCCTGAATTCTGGGGGTCATTTGAAGCCTAGAGGTTCTCTCCAATTCTATTTATTCTCAATTCCCTCAACATTCCTTACACCTTCTCCCAAACTTTTTTTTTAACTAAAAGAAAGTCCAGATATAGCTTGTCTACAGGACCAGAGTTAGAATCAGAATGGGCTATACACTCACAAGTCAAACAAAATAAAGAACACTGTGCTTATAACAATATTTTTAAAGGAAGAAGGAAGCAGTTTCTAAAACTTAAGTGAAAATATTACTCTTTCTTCAAAAGGAGTACATTTCTAGGTTTTTTTTTTAACATTTAAGTAACTGTTTTCAGTGTTGGCTACCAATAGCCTAATAAAAGTAAAGGAATTACAGCTGATCCATTCTTATCATTTATGTTTCTAAGAGTTAGGGATGTTAACAGGAGTGACAGTAACTGACACCCCTGGGAGTCAGCTTTGATTCCCCTCCACCCCTTCTCTCCCATTCCAAAGGGGGTTGGGAAAAAGTCCTGATTTGCAGCATTTGCCTATTTCCGTGGTGTAAATACTCTCACCATCATGACTGATTCCAAGTAACAGAACAGAGCTGGGAAGCGATGTGCCCAGCCAGTCCTCTTGAGCTAGTACTCGCCGACTCCAGCTCAGCAGCGCGGTTCTGACTCTTCTCCTTTCCCTCTGCTACTGGCTTTGCTTAGGCTCAGACTGTTGGCCAAAGAAGAAGCCTAAAGAAATATTTTGTTTGGCTGCCACAGTTTTGTTTTGTTTTTTTGCGGTAGGCAGGCCTCTCACTGTTGTGGCCTCTCCCGTTGCGGAGCACAGGCTCTGGACGCGCAGGCTCAGTGGCCATGGCTCACGGGCCCAGCCACTCCACGGCATGTGGGATCTTCCCCGACCGGGGCACGAACCCGTGTCCCCTGCATTGGCAGGCGGACTCTCAACCACTGCGCCACCAGGGAAGCCCTAATTTGTATACTTTTAAAAGGGTGAATTTTATGGTATGTGAATCAAATCTTAAGAAAGATGTCATTTTTAAAATACACTGGTGGGAATGTAAATTGATACAGCCACTACAGAGAACAGTATGGAGGTTCCTTAAAAAACTAAAAATATAACTACCATATGACCCAGCAATCCCACTACTGAGCATATACCGTGAGAAAACCATAATTCAAAAAGCCACGTGCACCCCAGTGTTCATAGCAGCACTATTTACAATAGCCAAGTCATGGAGGCAACCTTAGTGTCCCTCGACAGATGAATGGATAGAGAAGATGTGGCATCTATATACAATGGAATATTACTCAGCCATAAAAAGGAACGAAATTGGGTTGTTTGTAGAGACGTGGATGGACCTAGAGAGTGTCATACAGAGTGAAGTAAGTCAGAAAGAGAAAAACAAATATCATATATTAATGCATATATGTGGAATCTAGAAAAATGGTAGAGATGATCTTATTTGCAAAGCAGAAATAGAGACACAGACGTAGAAAACAAATGTATGGATACCAAGGGGGAAAGGGGGGGTGGGAGGAATTGGGAGACTGGGATTGACATATATACACTACTGATACTATGTATAAAATAGATAACTAATGAGAACATACTGTATAGCCCAGGGAACTGTGCTTGGTGCACTGTGGTGACCTAAATGGGAAGGAAATCCAAAAAAGAGGGGATATAAATATATGTATAGCTGACTCATTTTGCTGTACAGCAGAAACTAACACAACATTGTAAAGCAGCTAACCTCCAATAAAAATTAATTAAAAATAAATAAATAAAATACAGTGAAAAGCCATCATCAGAAAGGTTTAAGCAGGAGAGTGGCATAAGTTGTGCTTTTAAAAACCATGCATCTATGTGGTAAGGAGAATGGGGATATAAGAGTAAAAGTGGAGAAACCAGTCAGGAGATTAGAGCAATAGTCAGTAAGAAACTAAGGTGTCTAAAATGATAATAGCTATAGCAAGGGAGACAAGTGGAAAAGCTTGAGATATATTTTGAAGGTTGAACCTACTAGATTTGTTTTTGGATTGAATGTGGAGAGTGAGAGAGCAGGAGGCATTGGGAATGATTCATAAGTTTCTTGCTTGAACAATTGAAAGGACAGCAGTGCTATTTACCACCGAAGAAAATTCACTTATGTCTCACCAAAGCCCTGTGACTAAGTCATACTCTAAACATTTCATAAAGAAATTGAGGATCAAAAGTTATCAACTTAAAATTTCCCCAACCAAACAGCCAGTAAGTCTCTTTACTATACCTGAAGATTCTCATTAACATCGGGAATTTGCATTTAAGAAGATAACATTTGGGAGGGGAGGGATAAATTAGGAGTTTGGGATTAATATTTACACATTACTATGTATCAAATAGAGAACCAACAAGGACCTACTGTATAGCCCAGGGAACTTTACTCAATATTTTGTAATAACCTATAAGGGAAAAGAATTTGAAAAAAAATAGATATATACGTATGTATGACTGAATCGCTTCGCTGTACACCAGAAACTAACACATTTTAAATCACCTGTACCTCAATAAAAAAATTTTTTTTAATTTAAAAAAAAGAAGATATTTTCAGAAGATAAAACCAATTTTTTAAAAAATAAATTGAGGTACATCTTTGGCTTTTACGGCAAAAAGATGAATGTGCACACATTTGGAGACTGATTTTGACTAAGTTGAGGAACTTTTCACCGTGGAAGAAAATAAATTAGATTTTAGCATTCATATGTGAAAAAAGAAAACAAGAGAATCATCATTTGTTGAGTTCTGACATTTCCAGTCATTAAATGTTAGAAGTTAGAGGACAACTCCATCGTTCAGTGGGTGAGAGACGCAGTTCTTGTTCCTTTGACAGCTGAAAGTATCTGTTCTCTCTAGATGCTGGGTTTTTACTGCCTCTTTGGGTGTGTCACAACCAGCTTCTGTTATTAACCTTCGCAAGCAATTTTGGACAAATATTTCATTCTTGGACTAATCAATGTCATTAACATAGAAGAAAGATCGTGCAGATACCCTAATTTTGCTCACCAATATCAGCCAAAGAGAAAGGCATCCATACGGGAAAATAAGGGTCAGGATTCGGAGAATTGATAAGATGAGAAGAAAGTGCAGAGAAAGCATCACACAGAAGCAACTGAAGTAAGCGTCCACCACGTGAGGGTGTTTGGAGAGGCCAGAAAGACCTGGGACTGTACTGAAACTTGACATTGTGACATCTAAGTTATACCACTTAGGTTAAGGCAGGGTTTCTCAATCGTTTCAAGCCTCTGCTCTCTTAGATAAAACTCCACTTCCATTTCTCACCGTCTCCATCCTGTACTAGCTGAGATTCTCACATAGACTCCTGAGGTTTATCGTACTCAGTGCTTTGCCACCAGCCAAGATTAATTGAACTTCACCACTGGGACTTTGAATTACTTAAAATTTTTTCCAGTATAAATGTTTGTTATAATATTTAATATGCCGGGCTTCCCTGGTGGTGCAGTGGTTAAGAATCCACCTGCCAATGCAGGGGACACGGCTTTGAGCCCTGGTCCGGGAAGATCCCACATGCCGCAGAGCAACTAAGCCCCTGCGCCACAACTACTGAGCCCGTGCTCTAGAGCCTGTGAGCCACAACTACTGAGCCTGTGTGCTACAACTACTGAAGCCCGCACGCCTAGAGCCCGTGCTCTGCAACAAGAGAAGCCCATGCACCGCAACGAAGAGTAGCCCCCGCTTGTTGCAACTAGAGAAAGCCTGCACACGGCAACGAAGACCCAATGCAGCCAAAAATAAATAAATAAAATAAAAATTTATATTAAAAAAAAGTGACACGTCACTTTAAAAAAAAATTTAATATGCCTTTCAAATAGCAATCAACCCCTGCCTCTGCAGCCTCATAACAGAGACTATTTCTCTTACTTTTCCCTTGTTTGTTCTCCCTCTCCCTCCAGTTTGAAAACCAAGAATTAAGGAATTATCAGTAATTTCAATGTTGATACAACATTGAAGAGGAGAGAACGTGAAACGTGTCACTTGCACGTTTAGCATGGAGGAGAGTATCAGAGAAGATCTAAAAGGTGGGCTAGGGAGTGACAGCAAGTTCTGGCTGGAAACAAGGAAAAGATGGCAAAAGATATGAGGAAGTGGGGCTGCAGGTAGTGGAGGTGTTCCTTCTTCTCCACACCTACCAGACCGGTGCCCTGGACAGCTTGCCACTGCCAGTCTTGATCTCCAGGCGTTAGGATTTGAGGTTAGGTGTTCTGTAGAGTATGAGAAGCTCAGTAATTTCCCAGAAGGGTGGGCTGCCATGCACACCTCCTGTTTCTGGTATAAGTCAATGTGTCTCAAATGCTCTCCAGTGAACATAGACTGTATGTTACTGAAATCGGCCAGGAATTTAGGCTGGAAAAAGAAAGCACAATCCAGCATACTATGAGGTCGAGGGAAGATTATAGTATTCTGGGTTAGATAGTTTGGATGCAAGAAAGTAAAATTACCTTGAGAAAAATGGGAGCTATTATAGCAATGCATAGGCACTGTCCCTAAACCTGAAAAGGAGCCAGGAATGGGGGCTGGTCCAGGGACCTGAGCCTCCTGTAGTCCCTCAGGGGACACTCGGTCCTTCTTATCTTTGGCTTGGCCTCATGGCCACAAAGCTACCTTGGGTATCTGTCTCTGCATTTTTTTGGCTTCTGTCCTTCCAGCTGCCAACTCCTTTTCTTGCTGCTTTTTAGTTCAAATTGCGGGCAGAGAGCAGCTGCCTGGCCATGTTCAGGCTAAAAGTCATGGCCAGCCCAGGAACAGCCCATCCCTCTTTGGGTCAGGCACCCCTTCCTGGTCCTACCAGCCATGTTCAGGAGAGGCCGGTGGAAAATATGACTGCCTGACTCCATTTGGGGTGCCCCCGCTTCCCCAAAGGTATGCCTATGTTCTACCCCTGGGAATCTAGGAACGCAACCTTATTTGGAAAAAGGGTCTTTGCAGATGTAATTAAGGATCTTGAGAAGAGATCATCCTGGATTATCCAGGAGGCCCTATATCAAATGACAAGTATTCGCGTAAGAAACAGAAGAGAAGACACAGACACAGGAAAGAGGCCATGTGACCATGGAAACAGAGATTGGAGTGATGCAGCCATGAGCCAAGGAACGCCTGGAGCCACCAGAAGCTGGAAGAGGCGAGGAAGGATTCTCCCCTAGAGGCTCCAGAAGGAATGTGGTCCTGCTGACACCTTGATTTCAGACTTCCAGCCTCCAGAATTGTAACAGAATAAGTTTCTGTCGTTTTAAGCGCCCAAGTTTAATTTTTTGAGGCAGCCTCAGGAAATGAGAACACCCCATATACCCATCATGCAGATTCAAAATCACCATTTTTTCATGTTTGATTTATCTATTCTTTTTCTTCCTTTCTTTTGCGCTTTCTGTCTTTCTTCTGAAGTGTGTTAAAGCAAATTCCAAATATCATGTCCTTTCACCCCTATATACTTTAGGATACATCTCAAAATTTATGGACATTTTAAAATTTAACCACAATGCCATTATAACAACTAACTAACTAAAAAGCAACTAAATAACTAAAAATAAGTCTATGGCGTCCAAAATGTCTTTTAATATTTTCCTTTAACTCGATCACTGAAATAGTGTTAGACATTACACCTCTTTGAATTACCCTCTGTTTTCTATCTATCTTTCTAGAAAAGAATTGCCTAGGATTAAATGCATTATTACAGGTTTTGGCTTGTAGATGTGTGGTGTTCTTCCCCACTCAATGACGAAAAATTCCTGGAATTTTTTCCCTTGTTAAAAATAAAGATTTCTTTTTTCATTTACAATATGAGCTTTTGTCCAGGATTGACATTCAGAAGTTCCACTTCAGAGTCATATTGGAGGTGGACAAGAATAAAGTCATGATAGAGAAAAGTAATCTGGATTCTAATATTTTCCCCAAAATATAGAAGAGTAGTGCTTTGAAAAATGAAATAAGGGAAAAAGGTGAAAACTAGGAAGTTACTCTACATTGGATTTTAAATAGTTTTTTCACAAGTTTCTCTTTTCTCTGAAAAACTTCTCCATCAGTTTCAAAATGAAAATTTTATGCTCTGAATAATGGCATTTGGCTGTCCTTTCAAGGAGAAGTATGATACTAATGGGCTGTATGCCAGTGTTTTCTCTTATAGAGATGCACTCCTTTGGCACTTTTCTTGTGTTCCTAAAATGACGTTTTTTTCTAAAGAGATTATTAAACTTTTCCTCTGCCCACTAATAAAAGGGATTCAGGGTAAATAATTTTTATGAAAAGAGAGGACACACAACCATTTAGGGGGTATGGTATGAGAGGTACAGGTAGGATTCTTTGCCTGAAAAATATACTCTCTATATCCTGGGTTACTATCTTAGAAGTTTCTTCATGCTAAGGTACCCCTTGTCAAAATCTGCATACTCCTTGGGAAGGTCATACCTTTGCATGTTCTACGATGCAAGCAAGAAGGTCAAGATTCCTGTGGCTGACCACTAGCTGAGAGTTAGACTTTCAAAAATTGGGTACTGAATATTTCAGGGAGACAGAAGAGAGGGTTGTGTCACAAGAAGTAGAAAAAGGCAGTCTGGATAACAGAAAAGTGTGAGAATTCCAGAGATAAAACCCTCCAGATTCTTCTCCCGTTTTTCCCCCTTCAAGCTCCATGTCCTGGGCTCAAGGCTGACTTGGCCAACAGGGTAATTGCTGAGTTTACTTTTTCTATCTGAAAACAGTGGAACTTCGCCATCTGAAGTGGGTTTGGTCAGATCTTGAGATCTAGCCAAGTGACTCTCCCTCCCTTGTCTCCACTCACATATATTCCATGAATGGCTTTCTTTCAACAAGGCAACTACACCTCCCTCCTCTAGACTTTGAAGCCCTTTGATTTATGAGACTTGTTTGTGCATGCTTAAATGAAACCCTTGGCAGAGTAGAAGAGCTTGTTCAAATCTCTTTTCCTGGTAGTATTTTCTTCTATCATAACCCAGTCAAGAGGAAGGAGGAGTGTATCTGACAAGTACACAGTTTATAGCATAAAGGGTTAGGAACTAAGAATGAGGCAGCTTGAATTCCATCACTTGTCTCCCATCCTTGGTAACTTTCTGCTTTAGTGTTCTCAACACTCTACCAGAAGGAAGGGGAAAATAGATCAGTAGACGTCTTTCTAAATATAGGGGAGGGCTTCCCTGGTGGCGCAGTGGTTGAGAGTCTGCCTGCCGATGCAGGGGACACGGGTTCGTGCCCAGGTCTGGGAGGATCCCACAGGCCGCGGAGCGGCTGGGCCCGTGAGCCGTGGTCGCTGAGCCTGCGCGTCCGGAGCCTGTGCTGCGCAACGGGAGAGGCCACAGCAGTGAGAGGCCCGCGTACCGCAAAAAAACAAAACAAAACAAAACAAACAAACAAAAAAACTACAGAAGGCAGAAAAATAGGATAAGATTTTTAAAAAGAACAAGTGCAACAAACAGAAAACAGTGACAAACATGGTAGATATTAATCCAACTATATCAATAATCACTTTATACATGAATGGTCTAAATAACACCAATTAAAAGACACAGACTGTCAGAGTGAATTAAAAAATAAGATCCAAGAAACCCACTTTAAGTATAAACACAGAGACAGGTGAAAAGTAAAGGGTTGGAGAAAGACAGACCCATGCCAACACTCACCAAAAGAAAGCTGGGGTAGCATATGAATTTCAGACTACAGAATAAGGGAAATTATCATGGATAAAGAGAGGTATTACATAATGATAAGGGGGGTCACTTCTTTAAGAAGGCATAACAGTCCTTACTGTATATGTGCCTGACAACAGAGAATCAAAATACATGAGGCAAAAACTGCTGAGAGACATAGACAAGTCCACTATTATAGCTGGAGGCATCAACACCCTCCCATCAGTAGTTAGTAGACCCAGCAGGCAGAAAATCAGTAAGGACATAGCTGAACTGAACAGCTCCGTCAATCAACTGAACCTAATCGACATTTACAAAATATAGGTAACCTGACTTTAAACAAAATTGGAAATATGAAAAAAACAATTAGGAAACCAGTAAGTTTAGGTGCAAAATATACAAAAGAATTCTTCAATTTACTGAAGTATGTATGTCTATTCTTTATTGTACCTAATAATTTTTACAGCTTTCCTTTAAACGTTTAAATTATGAATCCATTTAGAATTTTCCAGTTTACCTTATCAAATTGTGAAATAAATCATCATAACCCTCTATAGATATTTGGAAAAGTTGACCTCAGAAGCACCAGTGGACGTCACCGGTGATGTGACCAGCATACAACCTCCTAAGCAGCTCTCGCCAAAAGAGCTTCTTGTAATGTGTGGGGTTTTCCCCTTCCTAAGTCTGAAGGAGAGAGTGACAAAGGGGCGCTGTTCCTCCAACCTGGAAGTCCCACTCTTTAGCGGCAATTAGGGTAGAGAGTGCTTAGGACGGTCCTTCTCCAGGGCCTCCCTGCTTGCCAGGCTGCTTTTGTCTGGTTAACACCTGACCTTCATTCATTCTGCCAATAACATTTACTGAGCACCTGCTCTGGGCCAGGCGCTGCCCCAATGGACCCCAGACATTCAGATCAATTGGTGGGTCACTAACGTCACTATATACAGCAAAACGACGACAGGTTTTAAAAAACTGGAAATTCTCAGCACAAGTTGTTCGCTCTATTTTGCATCTATTATCAACCATACAATTCTCAGGTGGATGGAATGAAAGTCACAGCAAATCAAGGCCAGCTTTTTATCTATTTCTTCCCCTCTTCCTGTTCTCTGGCTGCACAGAAGCAGAAGCTCCAGTTAGCTAGTTGGGCCTCTTTTTCCTGAAGAACTTAATGAAATTTTCATTAAACTCTTTATTAAACTTTTTTTGCATTAAACTTCCAATAAGTTCTCCCAGCCACCTCAATTCCTTGGCAAGCTTCCTCCAGGACTTTAGGTAATTGTACTCATTCATTCCTTTATACATTCAGTACTCAGTGGGTGCAAGATGCTGTGTTGGGGATTATCCAAAATGCAAAAATAAATAAGCCTCAGTCATTGCTCCTTAGTGGTGTGCAATCTATCATATTCCTTCCAAACAGTTCCGGCAAGATTCTTACCTGGGTCCTGCATTTCACAAATTTGGTTACTTTCACTCAATTATGTTTTCTTCCTCGCTTTTCACATCTTTTGGAAGCACTGTAAGGGAATAATATAATAATCTATCTTTGTATATGTATTTGTAATTCCATAATCATCAGAAACCAGAGCAAACCAAAACCCTCCTTAGCACAGTTTTAAGAATTGGGAGGTCTGGGTTTGAGCCCCATCCATGCCTGTGTAGCCTTGAATCAGCCACTTAACCTCTCTGAATCTCAGTTACTTTGCCTGTCAAATAGGACTAAATATTTCTGCCTTACCTACTGCATAGTTGTGTGTGTGTGTGTGTATCAGATGAACAAATGTACATGCAATCATTTTCTACAATATAAAATGATCCACAGACGTAAGTTGTTATTAAAACTTTGTAATGGAATCAACTTCAGGGTTTGCTTATGTGTACAATACAAATGCCATAGAAATAGTAACTAAGGGCAGAATTTGACCCAGGGCACTTAACTACAGCATTTTTATTTTAAGGGCAGAAGGAAAAGAACCAAAGACTTTTTATTCAAAGCAGAAAACTTTCAAACAAGAGTCAACACCAGCCAAGGACATGGTTACTAAGTGGCTCTCCTTGAGGGAAATTCAGAGCGTGAAGGCAAGCTTCAGAGAGCAGGAACTGAAAGAGAAAAGTCTGTAATGTTATCATCTTCCTCCTCCACCCTTGCTTAGAATTCCTTATCTAATCAACTGGAGACACAAATCTTAACAGTCAAACAATAAAACTGGGATGCAGTTTAAGTACGGATCATGACGGAGGCCAAAACATATTCCGGTCAGGTGACTATCATCGTGCCCAGAGGGCAGTAGACTCCACTTTTGCTTTAAGGGAACCATAAATCAAATGGCTTCTCTCCCAGATTTCTGAAGTGTTTTGTGGTTAAATCTGGCTAAAATACAGTGCTAAAAATGGCATTTTGTTCACAGAAGCTAACAAAGAAGCGAAGTTTATGCTTAATTCCCCTGACATGAACCAGCAAGCAAAAGGGAATGCAGTGAAGTGGGGGAAAGGAAGGACTGCAGCCACTCCTCATTTTTCCAGCTTGACTCCTGTGTGTTATGACTGGTTCCAGAAAAGTAGAAATAGAGAGGTTAGTGGAAGTTTGCTTGGTGTAAGAGATAAAATGAGAAGTGGTGAAGAGAATCGGAAAATATTACTTCAATTAGAAACAAAGACGAGGGACTTCCCTGGTAGTCCAGTGGTTAAGAATCCATCTTCCAATGCAGGGGATGCAGGTTTGATCCCTGGTCAGGGAAGTAAGATCCCACAGTCCATGGGGCAACTACTGAGCCCATGCACCACAACTAAAGAGAAGTCCATGAGCTGCAATGAAGAGTCCGCACACCGCAACGAAGGATCCCACATGCCGCAACAAGGATCCCGTGTGCTGCAACTATGGATCCCGTGTGCTGCAACTAAGGTTCCCATGTGCTGCAACTAAGGTTCCCATATGCTGCAACTAAGACCCGATGCAGCCAAATAAATAAATATTTAAAATAAAAAAAACCACAAAGAAGAAAATCTCAGACCCATTAGGATGGCTACTATCAAAAAAGCAGAAAATAACAAGTGTTGGAGAGGATGTGGAGAATCTGGAACCATTGTGCATTGTTGGTGGGAATGTAAAATGATGCCAGTCCTATGGAAATAGTACAATGATTCCTCAAATATTTTAAAATGGAATACCATATGATCCAGCAATCCCACTTCTGGGCATATATCCAAAGAACTGAAAACAGGAACTCAAAGAGATGTTTGCACACCTATGTTCACAGCAGCATTATTCACAATAGCCAGGACGTAGAGGCAACCCAGTGTCCATCGATGGATGAATGGATAAACAAAATATATGCTAGATACATACAATGGAATATTATTCAGCCTTAAAAAGGAAGGAAATCCTGTCACATGTTATAACATTGATGAACCTTGATGACATTATGCTAAGTGAAATAAGCCAGTTTCACTGGCTTATTAAGAATAAGAAGAAGAAAAAAGACAAATACTGTATGATTCCACTTGAATTTGACTGTACCTAGAGCAATCAAATTCATAGAGACAGAGAGTAGAATGGTGGTTGACAAGGACTGGAAGGAAGGAGTGATGGGGAGTTGTTGTTTATTGGGTACAAAGTTTTAGTTTTGCAGAATGAAAAAGTTGTGGAGATCTGTTGAACAACAGTGTGAATAGGCCTAACACTGCTGAGTTGCACACTTAAAAATGATGAAGACGGTAAAATTTATGTTACGTGTTTTTAACACAGTTAAAAATAAAACATTATTTTAAGAAAAAGAAAAGGAAAACCTAAATGAAACCTCACTGCCCAGATTAACCTTATACTAATGACCAAGCTCTATGCTTATACAGTCTGATGGTTTCCCATGCCTGTAAGGTCCAAACCTTTTAGAACAGCACCGGTAGTCAACAAATGTTTAATGTCAGGCAGATCACGTCACTCTTCTGCTGAGAATCGTCCAGAGGTCTTCAAAGGACTGGCATTGTCTCCCCAGCCTGCATTCCCACTTCTCTGTCCTCATCTCCTTTCACTTTCCTCTCAGTCACTCCACCCCAGCCTCCTGGCTTCCTGACTGTTCCCTGACCCACTGGGCATGTCCTCCCTTTAGGGCCTTTACAATGGGCTGACACCTCTGCCTGGAATTTTCCTCTCTCAGATTCCCACCTGGCTCACTACCTGACCTCCTTCAGGCCTTTGATCAAAAGCTCCCTTTCTGGAAATGCCCTTTCTTAACCATCCTTGGAATTGCACCCCAGTCCATCTCTACCCCAGCACCCACTAACCCGTCCCATCTTTATTTTTCTCCATCGTGCTTACCACCAGGTAATATATATTTTATTTATTTGTTTGGTCTTTGTCTCTTCACTGGAATCTAAGCTCCATAAGGGCTAGTGTTATTTTACTCTTTTATTCACTGCTTTAAAAAAAATCCTCAGCACCTTGAACAGTGCCAACCCATCGTGGACTTCCAATAAATAGTTGTCCAATTAATTAAATGATTGAGTGACCACAGAAAGCACTTGCAATCTAAGATTATTGAATACTTTCTAATTATAATCCAAATCTTTTTCCTGTGACCACTATCCTGGGCTTGGGGGAAAAAAATTGCAGTACAAGCTCTTTTTTGTCTTCACTGCCCAGAATGTAACCTGTACTCAGTAGCAGTTGATTGCTGTTTTTTGGTTGGCACAATCTCATCATTTCCTCTCGGAAATTAAAGCAAAGGTCATGTTGGATAAGCACTCAATTAAGTCTTTAGATGACGGCAATATATAAACAGACGACTTAGTCCGTGTGTGTAGTTAATTCTCACATTACTTTGCAGGTTGCTTTAACACTGTGGTAACATGATTCCTGCTAACTTGCTACCTGTATTCCATTATGAGTCTCAGTGTTTTAGTAAGCCCCCTCCCAACATTTGATTGTGAAAACTTTTCAACAGTATAGGCAAATTGAAAGACTTTACAGTTAATCTCTATATACCTGTCCCCTAGATTCTACTGTTAACATTTTAGCATACTGGTTTAACAATTAACTGTGCATCTATCCATCTCTAATTTGGGGGAGGGGGGCTGGGTACAGTGTACTGCATGGATGACACATGACAAGGTAGGGCTCCTCAGCCCCTCCGTGTCTTCAGGTGTCTGGGATGGAAACTGTGTTTAGGACGGGAGATTCTCAGTGTGTTGGGGAATCCAGGTGGGGCAAGGAACCCCCAACAGCTGAGGGCCTCTCTCTTGCTCTCATGATCTCACTGGGGCTGGTGGTCCAGGGGGCTCTTACTCCTCAGAGGCCCCATGGACTATAAGTCCTACCACTCTGTTGCTGTAGCCAAATTCATTGTCATACCAGGAAATGAGCTTGACAAAGCAGTCATTGAGGGCAATGCCAACCCCGGCACTGAAGTTGGGAGAGTGGGTGTCACTGTTAAAGTTGCAGGGGCCAACCTGGTCCTCAGTGTAACCCAAGGTGCTCTTTAGGGGGACCTCTGCTGTTTGCTTCACCACCTTCTTGATGTCATTTTGGGCTGCTTTCCCTAGATGGCAGGTTTGATCCGTGACCAACATGTTGGGGGTGGAGACACGGAAGACCAGCCTGTGAACTTCCCATTCAGCCCCTGGATGACCTTGCCCACAGCCTTGGCAGTGCCAGTAGGAGCAGGGCAGCCCCACAGCCATCACACCACAGCTGCCCAGAGGGGACGTACGTGGTCTTCTGGGTGGCAGTGATGGCACAGATGGTGTTCACGAGTCCTGGTTTTCCTTAACCCTAGGGCAGTAGTTCTCAACTAGAGATGATCTGGGGCCCTGGGGGACATTTGGCAATATCTGGAGACATTTTTGATTGTCACAAGTTGGGGACGGGTGCTACTGACAGCTAGCAGGAAGAGGACAGTATGCAGTACACATCCTAAAATGCTCAAGACAGCTCCCCTTCCCCCAGCCCTCAGTCCCCACAAAGAGAGCCCAACAAGTCAATAGTGCCAAGGTTAAGAAACCCTACCCTGGGGCATAGTCCTTAAGATTCTCAACTGAAAACTGGAGTGTTAACCATGGCTCCTCCTCTCTGGCAGGTCTTGAACTGCAGTTTTTGTCTCCCCAGGGCTGTAAGCCTGCCAATCCTTTGTTTACCCTTATAGCCTCACAATAGCTACTTTCTGCTTGGCGGTTTTGCCTATTGTCCTGCGTACACACAGTTTACGAATCAGCCTATGTTTTCAGTGGAAAACACAGTGTTGAATGTTGGTATCACCTATGCAGGATCTTGGCCCCTGAATGCCTGCCTGCTTTGGTTGGCTTCTGATACCTTAAAAACCCCGTTGTTTGTTTGCTTATTTATCCATTTTGGTGGTTGTTATTACTGGTTTGCATTTTATCCAGCTTTTATATTTTTTCTTGTTGGCACGGTTATTAGGATCCAAGCTACTCTGTCATAACCAGAATTGTAAGTCTGCTATGCATACATGCGACCGAGTCAGTTTAACTTCATTTTGAAAGTCCTTCAGTTAACAAAATCTCCAGATTATTCTGATCACCAGTTATTTGAATAAAAACATGTTTAGGTTTTATTTTCTGCCCAGATATATGATAGGTGAAAATATTTAAATGATAATATACCTTTCCAATATTTGCTCGGTGTAGAAAATTTAGAAAAAAACAGAAAGGGTAAAGAAGAAAATTTTTAAATATATATTTTCCATCACCCAAAACAGCCATCAACAAAGTGTGTTATTGTTCCTTTCAGTGTTTCCTCTGTACATTCCTAACAATGTTTTATTCAGGACTAACTCATAGGCCTTTATTAATTTATTTTGCATTTTTAAACAGTTTTATTGAAGTATAAGTTATGTACCATAATATTCACTTGCTTTAAGTGTGCAATTCAATGATTTTTAGTAAATTTACAGAGTTGTACAACCATCGCCACAATCCAATTGTAGAACATTTCCATCCCACCAGAAGGAATGTCTATTTACAGTAACTCCTTGTTTTAGTAGGTTGGCATTTCTCCCCTGGTTTAGCCTGTAACTTCTGGTCAACTCTGGTTTTCTGTTTCTCATGAGCTCTTACAGAGGTGCTAAGGGAAGGCAAGAAAGAGGTGGGCATCTTCTGGGAGGGAAAGGCCAGCGACAGACCTGTGTCTGACAGCCAGTGTGGCAGCCATGGAGATGCACTGGTCAGGTCTCCCTTTGGGAGAACACATGGTGGGGAGTGTGGGTGGCTGACAGCCCACAGCTGTGCAAGGTCCCCTGGGCTCCTTCAGCCAATGACTGAGCATGTGGGGGTGATAGAGCCAGCGGATGCAGGACTTCTCTAAGGCAGCATTTGCTGCCAACCCAATCGGAAAATGGGCAGAAGACCTAAATAGACACTTCTCCAAAGAAGATATACAGATGGCCAATAGGCACATGAAAAGATGCTCAACATCACTAACTATTAGAGAAATGCAAATCAAAACTACAATGAAGTACCACCTCATACCAGTCAGAATGGCCATCATTTAAAAGTCTACAAATAATAAATGCTGGCGAGGGTGTGGAGAAAAGGGAACCCTCTTACACTGTTGGTGGGAATGTAAACTGGTGCAGCCACTATGGAGAACAGTATGGAGGTTCCTCAAGAAACTAACAGTAGAGTTACCATATGATCCAGAAATCCCACTCCTGGGCTTATATCCAGACAAAACTATAATTCAAAAAGATACATACACCCCTATGTTCACAGCAGCACTCTTCACAATAGTCAAGACATGGAAACAACCTAAATGTCCATCAACAGATGAATGGATAAAGAAGATGTGGTGTTTATATACAATGGAATACTCAGCCATAAAAAAGAATGAAATAATGCCATTTGCAGCAACATGGATGGATGTGGAGATTATCATACTAAGTGAAGTAAGTCAAAAAGAGAAAGACAAATACCATATGATATCACTTATATGTGGAATCTAAAATGTGACCTAAATGAACCTATCTGTGAAACAGAAACAGACTCACAGACATTGAGAACAGACTTGTGGTTGCCAAGGGGGAGGGGGGTTGGGAAGGGATGGACTGGGAGTTCGGGGTTAGCAGATGCAAACTATTACATACAGAAGGGATAAACAACAAGGTCCTACTATATAGCACAGGGAACTACATTCAATGTCCTGGGATGAACCATAATAGAAAAGAATATAAAAAAGAATGTATATACGTGTATAACTGAGTCATTTTGCTGTATAGCAGAAAGTAAAACAACATTGTAAATCAACTATACTCCAATTTTTTTAAAAATAGGAGGGATATTGTAACATGGAAAGCAGTATGTGACAAGAAAGAAATAAGACTTTTCCTATCGGTGGCCCCTCACACTAGAGCAGATGACTCCTTGGGTCAGGAGTACTTCAAGTGTGGCTGATGTGAGGAAAGCCATAGACCGATCCCTTTAAGACTCACACTAAATTCCATCACCAGCATGGGAACAGTCCTCTCCAGCCAATATGGCAGATGCAAAGTTTAAAAAGCTTGGGTTGGCAAGAATGTGAGTGAAAAATAAATTCCAGCAGAGTCCTGGTGATTGTGTCATTTGTTGACTGACATCTGAAAATCCTTGGCAGTGTTTTAGGGCATATTTTGCTTTAACAAGTAGGGAAGATGCTTTAATTGGTGCCCTTTATTTATAATTTTTGTCATTCATGTCTGTGGAAAATTCCAACATCTTCCACGTTACATCATTTCTGGACATTTGGCAGTGTACCAGACCAGCAACTGTTTCAATAGAGAGAAATCTCTTCCCTCACTCAGCAAACATATTTTACTGCTTGACAGATTGCTCTCCATGAATACTACCTGATAAACCTTAATATGATTTTATAGATTATAGCTATCCCTCTCATAACTGGTTTTTCTATCATCCCATTTTTAAGGGTTAGTCAACATTTAATGAGTGCTCATGGATGTCAAATTCCATATGAAACAGGACTCGGTTTGCTCAAGGGTGATAAGAAACAGATGTGGTCTTTGTACACAGAATGCGTTATTTTTATTTTTTGAAATCAGAATTTAAAAATTAACTTTACCAGGGTGACCTATTTATTTTATTTATTTTCTATTTATTTTAAAATTTATTTTCTATTTATTTATTTTCTTTTCTTTTTTTTTATTGTGGTAAAATATATATAACATAAAATTTGCCATTTTAAACCATGCAGTAGCATTAATTATATTGACAGTGTTGTCCAATCATCACCACCATCTATTCCAAAAACTTTTCATCACTCCAAGCAGAAACTCTGTAATCATTAAACAATAACTTCTCATTTCCCAGGCAGCCACCATTCTACTTTCTGCCTCTATGAATTTGCCTAGTCTAAGTATTTCCTATAAGTGGAATCCTATAATATAAGCTTCTGGCTTATTTCACTGAGCATAATGTTTTCAAGGTTCATCCATTTATGATACATGTTGGATCATGTATCAGGACTTCATTTCTTTTTATGGCTGAATAATATTCCATTGTATGTATATACCATATTTTGCTTATCCATTCATCTGTTGATGGACATTTGGGTTCTTTACATCTTTTGACTATTGTGAATAATGCTGCAATGAACCCTGGCATAGAAGTGTCTGTTTGACTCCCTCCTTTCGATTCTTTACGGTATATGCCTAGAAGTGAAATTGCTGGGTCTTATGGCAATTCTGTGTTTAGCTTTTGAGAAACCATCAAACTGTTTTCCGCAGAAGCTGTACCATTTTACATTCTTACCAGCAATGTACAAGGGCCCCAATGTCTCCACATCCTCACCCATGCTTGTTATTTTCTGTTGCTGTTGTTGTCATTGCCATCCTAGTGAGTGTGAAATAGTATCTCGTTGTGGTTTTGATTTGCATTTCCTTAATGGCTGGTGATGCTGAACATATTTTCATGTGCTTATTAGCCACTTATATAGCTTCTTTGGAGAAATATCTATTCAAATCCTTTGCCCATTTTTTAATTGGCTGTTTTATTGTTGGGTAGTAAGAGTTCATTCTATATTCTGGATACTAGACACCTACCAGATACATGACTTGTAAAAATTTTCTTCAGTTCTGTATGTTTTCTTTTAAATTTCTTGATACTCTCCTTTTATGCATAAATGTCTTTAATTTTGATGAAGTCCAATTTATCTATTTTTTCTTTTGTTGTTTGTGCATTTGATGTGATATCTAAGAACCTGCTGCCTGAGAACCAACTGAATAGCACAGGGAACTCTACTCGATGCTCTGTGGTGACCTAAATGGGAAGGAAATCCAAGGAGGAGGGGATATATGTATATGTGTGGCTGATTCACTTTGCTGTACAGCAGAAACTAACATAACATTGTAAAGCAACTATACTCCAATAAAAAAAAATAAAAGAATCCATTGCTAAATCTGAGGTAATGGAGATTTACTCCTATGTTTTGTTTGAAGAGTTTTATAGTTTTAGATCTTCCATTTAGGCCATTCATCCATTCTGAGTTAATTTTTTTATATGGTGTGAGATAGGAGTCCAGATCTACTCTTTCACACATGGATATCCATTTGTTGGAGCCTATTTTTCTCCCACTGAATGGCCTTCACATTCTTGTTGAAGACCACTTGGCCATAGATGCATATATTTATTTTTGGACTCTGAATTTTATGCCACTGGTCTATGTGTCTATCCTTATGCTAGTACTGCATTGCTTTGGAAATTGTAGCCTTGTAGTGAGTTTTGAAATCAAGAAGTGTGAGTACCCTAACTTCATTCTTTTTCAATATTGTTTTGGCTATTTGAGACCCTTTGCACTTCCATATGAATTTGAGGATTGGCTTTTCAATGTCTGCACAAAAAAAAAAAAGCCACTGGCATTTTGATCAGGATTGCAAGGACTCTGTCAATTTGGGAAGTATTGACATCTTAACAATGTAAGTCCTCCAACCCATGAACACAGCATGTCTTTCCATTTATTTAGGGGTTCTTTCACTTCTTTGAGCAATATTTTGCAGTTTTCAGAGCACAAGTCTTACATCTTCTTGGTTAACTTCATTCCTAAGCATTTTATTCTTTCTGATGCTGTTGTAAATAGAAGTTTAAAAATTCAGCCTTTTTGAGTGGACAGTCTGATGAATTTATAAACAGTAAATTTATACTGTTATGCAAGGCTCATCACAATCTAGTTTTAGAATACATGCATCACCCCAAAAAGTTCCCTTCTGTGTATCTGCAGTCAATCCTTGCTCTCACCTCCTTATCCCAGGCAACCTGTGATCTGTTCTCTGTCTCTATAGTTTTTTATGTTTTAGATATATAAGTAGGTGCTTATATTTATATAAAATGCAACTATAAACAATGCATCATCTGCCTCTCTGTTCCCTTTTTCTCTCTCTTTCACCCAGGACAAAAAACCATCCAGCTTAGGACTCAAAATGAAAAGCTGCTCAACATCACTAATTATTAGAGAAATGCAAATCAAAACTACAATGAGGTATCACCTCACACCAGTCAGAATGGGCATCATCAGAAAATCTACAAACAACAAATGCTGGAGAGGGTGTGGAGAAAAGGGAGCCCTCTTGCACTGTTGGTCGGAATGTAAATTGATACAGCCACTATGGAGAACAGTATGGAGGTTCCTGAAAAAACTAAAAATAGAATTACCATATGATCCAGCAATCCAACTACTGGGCATACACCCAGAGAAAATCATAATTCAAAAAGACACATGCACCCCAATATTCATTGCAGCACTATTTACAATAGCCAGGTCATGGAAGCAACCTAAGTGCCCATCGACAGAAGAATGGATCAAGAAGGTGTGGTACATATACACAGTGGAATATTACTCAGCCATAAAAAGGAACGAAATTGGGTCATTTGTAGAGACATGGATGGATCTAGAGACTGTCATACAGAGTGACATAAGTGAGAAAGAGAAAAATAAATATCGTATATTAACGCATGTATGTGGAACCTAGAAAAATGGTACAGATGAACTGGTTTGCAGGGCAGAAGTTGAGACACAGATGTAGAGAATAAATGTATGGACACCAAGTGGGGAAAACCGCAGTGGGGTGGGGATGGTGGTGTGCTGAATTGGGCGATTGGGATTGACATGTATACACTGATGTGTATAAAATTGATGACTGATAAGAACCTGCATTATAAACAAACAAACAAAAAACAACAACTAATACTAAACTTTCTTTGGGTTATTTTATGGAAATATGTTAATATAAATGTTTCAGATATTACATGAAATTTCTAAAAATCTTAAAAAAAAAGGGGGGGGGGGCTTCCCTGGTGGCGCAGTGGTTGAGAGTCCGCCTGCCGATGCAGGGGACACGGGTTCGTGCCCCGGTCCGGGAAGATCCCACGTGCCGTGGAGCGGCTGGGCCCGTGAGCCATGGCCGCTGAGCCTGCGCGTCCGGAGCCTGTGCTCCGCAACGGGAGAGGCCACAGAAGCCCGCGTACCGCAAAAAAAATTCAGTCAAGTGAGCATTTAGTTGGTAATCTTGAAATGGGTCCTTTACAATATCATATGAACTGTAATGAATTTTGTCCTATGATAAATTAGTGATAAATGATCCATTTTAACAGAAGGAGAAGAGTCATTTTAAGAGTCATGCCTTTTAGTGGCCTCTTTTCCTGGAAAAGTGGATACTAAATGCTTTATTCCAGAGATTTACTGTGATGCCCTGTTTTATCATGGCTAATAATAGATGACACCCTATCGTTATAGTGGGGAATATATCTTGTTTTTTTCTGGCTTAATATTTAATACATTTTCTCTTCACTTTGGATGTGATGGCCATGATGGGTTAATGCCCCCTCAGAGCTGGGCCATTATTATTTGTAGTAGCAACAATAACAACAGCAGCAGCAACAACAATAATAATAAATGTCCATTTATTATGAGCCATATACTATGTTAGGCACTTACATTTATCTCATATAATCTATATAACTTTAGAAGTAAGTATTCTTATCCAAATTTTACAGGTAATTGAAGCTCAGGAACCTGATGTAACTTGTCCAAGGTCATACAACTAATCAGTGGAAGAACTAGATTTGAATTAAGAGACATGTGCTTCTAAGTCTCAGGATCCTCATCGCTATAAAACACTGCTCCTTGGGGCTTCCCTGGTGGCGCAGTGGTTGAGAGTCCACTTGCCGATGCAGGGGACGCGGGTTCGTGCCCCGGTCCGGGAAGATCCCACATGCCGCGGAGCGGCTGGGTCCATAAGCCGTGGCCGCTGAACCTGCGCGTCTGGAGCCTGTGCTCCGCAGCGGGAGAGGCCACAACAGTGAGAGGCCCGCGTACCGCAAACAAAAACAAAATCGAAAACAAAAACACTGCTCCTCAATAGTGCTAACAGGGATGACACTAGGCAAAAGTAATGAAAAGACAGAATTTTACCTTTAATATGACTCCAGTGCCTCTGCTCCCATATAAGGAAGAGGCAGACCTAATGTCTTAAAGCAAAGAAATGGCTCTAATAATGGGCAGATAGTTGGCAGCATTCAGACATGTTGGTGTATCTCTATTTTCACGCCATGCAAGTAGCCACCATTTTGGCTATGATGAGAAGCATCCCTGGGTTACTCTTCTTACTAAATAGTAGGTTCTGGTTACTAGTTGCACAATGGACTTTTGAATAGCTGAAAAGAAAGGTCTCTCTACAGCTTCACAGGAGGGAAGACTGCTGGATGTTGCACAAACTTTTCTGAATCAGAATCCACAGGTTCCCACTTTAATGTTTTCCAATGTTGATTTCCATTTCAATTAGGGAACCCAAGGTGGTTGTTAGGCAAGGGGATTTTCCCCATAGTAGTATATTACTGTCATATACTCTCTGTACTTGTCGAAGTTGCTCAGAAAATGGTGCAGAGTAGTGGTGATGAAGATTTACTTCATGTTTAGCAATAGTTTGTTACAAGGAGGAATTTCAGATTTCAAAGAGTTTGTTACATAAGAATTTCAAATTGTTTCATGCACAGTAAATCTTCCAAATAATCCTCTGTGGAAGCCAAAAAAAACCCCAAAACAACAACATACATCCTGGCCTGTCCAAATGACCTCATCTCTTACAGCATCGACTAGTTACCAAATAAGAAAATCCTGGCTCATCCTTATGTCAGAGGAAGATATCAATAACCAGGCTAACCAGAGCAGCTCTGAGTGGGTTCCTTCTTGAGAAAACACCAATGGGTGTGTCTTCCAGGTATCTGAGGCTGGTGATTATGTGCTGAGTTTCTATTGGACAAATCTACTGCAAAGAGAGACTCAGAAGGACCGAGGACTGTTATGGGTTCTTTCACTGCATTGAAAACCCCAAATTACAGACATTGTCCAGCCACTGTTTAGAATCCATTAGAAACTGCTGTGTGTGGCTAGCTCATTAGAATAAAGTCATGCTGGGAGTGAGGTTCAAAAGCTGCAATTGTGTGAAATGTGAGGTTGCATGATTGTAAAGTGAATGAAATGAAAATAGCAGCTGAGCAGAGGATGAGAGCCAATCACCAGCTGCCAATACTGGATTTAAATACAGCTCCACAGTCCAAACCTAAACCCTCAGGATGATGGCCCAGGCATCATAGTAACTACACAGTTTCCTACACTCCCCTTTCCCCTGGAGCCTTTGTTGAGCTTCCCTTTGAATTCCCAAGACACCATATTTTGTGTGTTTGCTCAACAGTTCTCCTAAGGAGGTCCAATCCATTGCTAATAATGACTCAAAGTGCTTTCACTGGCTCAGATAAAAAGCTCAGTTACATTAACCTACTTCTTCCTGCCAAATACAAAGGCAATGCAAGGCTCAGATGTTACTAGGAGTTGCTAAGCACTTTGCCATTCAAAAGAATAAGAAGACCAGGTTTCTAAGAAGACATCAAAACCTCTTATCCTGAGGTTTATAAATTGTTCAAAGGGTGGGAGATGGGGTTGTACTTTTCATTGGGATGAGGGACTGAGAACCTGGAAGTTTGAATTGTCTGAAATTAACTGGGTAAATATTGAATCAGAATTCATTTGAGTTGTTGCTGTATCCTTGTCAGCTCTCAAGGATACAACAAATATTTATTAAGGACCTGTTATTTGCCAGGCTCTGTTCTAGGTGCTGAGGATAGAGCAGTGAACAAAATGGACAGAAGATCCCTGCTTCCCTCTCATTCTGGTGGGAGAAGACACACAATAAATGAAACAAATAAATTAAATATAAGTGGTACATGGTACTAAGGAGGAAACTAAAACAGGAGGGACAGAGAGTTCTAGGTGAGGAGGGATAATCAATGGCTATGATTTTAAATAGAGTGGCCAATAAATCCAAAACAATTAAGAAAATGATAATAGGAACATACATATCGATAACTACCTTAAATGTAAATGGAATAATGCTCCAACCAAATGACACAGACTGGCTGAATGGATACAAAAACAAGACCCGTATATATGCTATCTACAAGAGACCCACTTCAGACTGAGGGGCACATACAGACTGAAAGTGAGGGGATGGAAAAAGATATTCCATGCAAATGGAAATCAAAAGAAAGCTGGAGTAGCAATTCTCATATCAGACAAAATAGACTTTAAAATGAAGACTATTACAAGAGACAAAGAAGGACTCTACATGATGATCAAGGGATCAACCCAAGAAGAAGATATAACAATTGTAAATATTTATGCACCCAGCATAGGAGCACCTCAATGCATAAGGCAAATGCTAACAGCCATAAAAGGGGAAATCGACAGTAACACAATCATAGTAGGGGACTTTAACACCCCACTTTCACCAAAGGACAGATCATCCAAAATGAAAATAAATAAGGAAACACAAGCTTTAAATGATACATTAAACAAGATGGACTTAATTGATATTTATAGGACATTCCATCCAAAAACAACATAATACACATTCTTCTAGTGCTCATGGAACATTCTCCAGGATAGATCATATCTTGGGTCACAAATCAAGCCTTGGTAAATTTAAGAAAACTGAAACTGTATCAAGTATCTTTTCCGACCACAGTGCTATGAGACTAGATATCAATTACAGGAAAAAAAAAACTGTAAAAAATACAAACACATGGAAGCTAAACAATACACTACTAAATAACCAAGAGATCACTGAAGAAATCAAAGAAATAATCAAAGAATATCTAGAAACAAATGACAAGGAAAACACGATGACCCAAAACCTATGGGATGCAGCCAAAGCAGTTCTAAGAGGGAAGTTTATAGCAATACAATCCTACCTCAAGAAACAAGAAAAAGCTCAAATAAACAACCTAACCATACACCTAAAGGAATTAGAGAAAGAAGAACAAAATAAACCCAAAGTTAGCAGAAGGAAACAAATCATAAAGGTCAGATCAGGAATAAATGAAAAATAAATGGAGGAAATGATAGCAAAGATCAATAAAACTAAAAGAAGGTTCTTTGAGAAGATAACCAAAATTGATAAACCATTAGCCAGACTCAACAAGAAAAAAAAGGGAGAAGACTCAAATCAATAGAATTAGAAATGAAAAAGGGGAAGTAACAACAGACACTGCAGAAATATAAAGGATCATGAGAGATTACTACAAGCAACTATATGCCAATAAAATGGACAACCTGGAAGAAATGGACAAATTCTTAGAAAAGCACAACCTTCCAAGGCTGAATCAGGAAGAAATTGAAAATATAAACAGACCAATCACAAGCACTGAAATTGAGAATGTGATTTAAAATTTTCCAACAAACAAAAGCCCAGGACCAGATGGCTTCACAGGTGAATTCTATCAAATATTTCAAGAAGAGCTAACACCTATCCTTCTCAAACTCTTCCAAAATATAGCAGAGGGAGGAACACTCCCAAACCCATTCTACGAGGCCACCATCACCCTGATACCAAAGCCAGACAAAGATGTCACAAAGAAAGAAAACTACAAGCCAATATCACTGACGAACATAGATGGAAAAATCCTCAACAAAATACTAGCAAACAGAATCCAACAGCACATTAAAAGGATCATACACCATGATCAAGTGGGGTTTACCCCAGGAATGCAAGGATTCTTCAAAATACGCAAATCAATCAATGTGATACACCATATTAACAAACTGAGGGAGAAAAACCATATGATCATCTCAGTAGATGCAGAAAAAGCTTCTGACAAAATTCAACACCCATTTATGATAAAAACCCTCCAGAAAGTAGGCATAGAGGGAACTTATCTCAACATAATAAAAGTCATATATGACAAACCCACAGCCAAGAAAGTTCTCAATGGCAAAAAACTGAAAGCATTTCCTCTAAGACCAGGAAGAAGACAAGGTTGCGCACGCTCACCACTATTATTCAACATAGTTTTGGAAGTTTTAGCCACAGCAAAAGAAGAAAAAGAAATAAAAGGAATCCAAATTGGAAAAGAAGAAGTAAAACTGTCACTGTTTGCAGATGACGTGATACTATACATAGAGAATCCTAAAGATGCTACCAGAAAACTACTAGAGCTAAACAACGAATTTGGTAAAGTAGCAGGATACAAAATTAATGCACAGAAATCTCTTGCATTCCTATACACTAATGATGAAAAATCTGAAAGAGAAATTAAGGAAACACTCCCATTTACCACTGCAAGAAAAAATAAAATACATAGGAATAAACCTACCTAAGGAGATAAAAGACCTGTATGCAGAAAACTATAAGACACTGATGAAAGAAATTAAAGATGATACAAATAGATGGAGAGAAATACCATGTTCTTGGATTGGAAGAATCAACATTGTGAAAATGACTCTACTACCCAAAGCAATCTACAGATTCAATACAATCCCTATCAAACTACCAATGGCATTTTTCACAGAACTAGAACAAACAATTTCACAATTTGTATGGAAACACAAAAGACCCCAAATAACCAAAGCAATCTTGAGAAAGAAAAATGGAACTGGAAGAATCAGGCTCCCTGACTTCAGACTATACTACAAAGCTACAGAAATCAAGACAGTCTGGTACTGGCACAAAAACAGAAATATAGATCAATGGAACAGTATAGAAAGCCCAGATATAAACCCACGCACATATGGTCACCTTAATTTTGATAAAGGAGGCAAGAATATACAATGGAGAAAAGATAGCCACTTCAATAAGTGGTGCTGGGAAAACTGGACAGCTACATGTAAAAGAAAGAAATTAGAACACTCCCTAACACCATACACAAGAATAAACTCAAAATGGATTAAAGACCTAAATGTAAGGCCAGACACTATAGAACTCTTAGAGGAAAACATAGGCAGAACACTCTATGACATAAATCACAGTAAGATCCTTTTTGACCCACCTTCTAGAGAAATGGAAATAAAAACAAAAATAAACAAATGGTTGTGACCACCTAGAGGGGTGGGATAGGAAGGGTGGGAGGGAGACGCAAGAGGGAGGAGATATGGCGATATATGTATATGTATAGCTGATTCACTTTGTTATAAAGCAGAAACTAACACACCATTGTAAAGCAATTATACTCCAATAAAGATGTTATGAATAAAAAAATAAATAGAGTGACCACGGAAAGCTCCACTTTGAACGTGGAATGTGAGTGAAGACTGAAAGAGGTGAGGGAACAAATCATGCCAGCACCTGGGGGAATGAGCAGGCCCAGTAGAAGGAGCAAATGCCCTGATCTGGCCGTGAGCCTGGTATGAGAAACTTCCAAGAGCCAGGAAGGCTGGAGGGGAGACTCCAGAGGGAAACTGGGAGGAGATGAAGCAGAGGGCAATCTGGAAGGGGAAGATCACGTGGGGTCTTATAGGCCATTAGGATGATTCTCACTTTTTCCCAGAGTGGGATGAGAGCCATTGGAGGCTTTGGAGCAGAGGAGGGACATGATCTGATTTAGGTCTTGAGTATTTTTGTCTCTGACTGCTCTATTGATTGTACAGGATAAAATACTTAGCACCCTGCTGCTATGTTATAATATATATTATATATATGCATAATATGCATTCCACGAATGTTTATGTTTTGTGTATTCCAAACACATGCAAGTTATTCCTGAGCTGAAATTTGGAACATTTCTTCATATAGCTCTATGGCCCCAAAGTAGCACCTTCTTTAACCTACGGACGCCTTGAGATTGTTCAGCTCTTCATTCATTTACTAAACATTTATTAATGGGTGCTACGAGGTGCCAGGCACTGTTCCTTTTAAGCACTGAGGATGCGGTAGTGAATGAATAAGATAAAAGATGTCCGTGCCTCAATGGGGCTTTCACTCAAGTGATAGGAGGGCAGAAAATGGACAAATAAGATATAAATAAACAAATATATATATAAAGTCAAGTAGTGGCAAGTGCTAAGAAGAAAATGTAGGTTAAAGGGCATTGAGTGGCAGAAGTGAGGGCTATTTTATTTAATGAAAAGATCATGAAATAACAGTTTCGCATCACTGTACATTATGACTGCATGTTTCTGAATGGAGAGATCAGTGAACTGCTTTACTATGACACTTGAGGGCTGCGTACCCGCAGCTCTGACCTGAATTTATCCAAACTCTCGAGGGAAGTGAACTCAGTGTGATGATTGACAGTGGCGGTGGCCAGTACAGGAGTGCAATCGCAGTCCCCCCTTCCTGGGAAGGGCACGTAGCAGGACATGACCCCTCTTCCAGTTCCCGTTAAACAAAACAGCTATAATCCCATCCCTCCCCCCTCCCCCTCGAGGTATTTGTGAATGGTCCAGTGCCCAACGTGGGTCCCCCAACGAGGGAGGGGGAAAGCAAGTGATGGGTGGGGGGCAGAGAGGCTCCCCTCAGCACCTGGCCCCATGGGGCTGTGAGGGGCTATTTTAAATGGAGTGGTCAGTGATGTACTTCTTTAGCTCAACAACACTTGTTGAGTTCTTACTATGGTCAAGGCACTGTGCTAGGTTCTGAAGCATTTTCTGTACAATCCCTGCCCTCAAGGGACTTAAAATCCATAGGAGATAGAATTCTATGGTGGCCTCTAAGATTCCTTCCCCTGGTACACACACCCTGTATAATCCCCGAGACTTGTGACTATGATATGATCATCACTCCTTTGATTAGGTCATGTTACATGGCACAGCTGACTAAGAAAGGGAGATTACCTGGGTGAGCCTGACTGAATCATGTGAGCCTTAAAAGGGACTATGCTCACCCTGAAGAACAGACTGGAAGTATGAGAGGGATTCAATGCCAGGAAGGTTCTCTGCTGCTGGTTTTGAAGATGGAGAGGGACACAGGGAAATGGCTTCTAGGAATTGAGAGGGACCTGAGGTCAACAACCACCAAGCAGACAGAGACCTCAGTCCTACAACTGCAAGGAACTGAATTATGTCAACAACTTGAATGAGCTTCAAAGCAGATTCTTTCTCAGTCAAATCTTCAAATCAAGCCCAGCTGACATCATAATTTCAGCCTTGCCGGAGCCTGAGCTGAGAACTTGGCCATGTTGTGCCTGGTTTTCATACTTACAGAACTGTGATATAATAAACCGGTATTATTTTAAATAGCTACATTTGTGGTAACCTGTTATTAAGAAATAAAAACGAATATAGACTCTAATAAGACTTCTGGTTTCTGGTCCAGCATATAAGAAGCAGGAAGTCACCCCTCTATCCTAACAACAAGTAAAAGGCTGAACAAACTTGAAAATCAACTCTTTTTAAATCTGTAAGAGAAGTAAGGTCACAGGACAAACTGCTGCCCCCAGAATTAGATAGATTGACAGGCAAATACAAAGAATCACAACTTACTGGAGCAGAAACCTTCGCGGGAACCAGGGCTGGCAGTAGGGAACTTGAGCTGTAATTGACAAATTGCTGGAGGTTCCATGTGGACAAGACTAAGAGATAAAAACTCCAGTGGGGGCCTCCCTGGTGGCGCAGTGGTTGAGAGTCCACCTGCCTATGCAGGGGACACGGGTTCGTGCCCCCGTCCGGGAGGATCCCATGTGCCGCGGAGCGGCTGGGCCCGTGAGCCATGGCCGCTGGGCCTGCGCGTCCGGAGCCTGTGCTCCGCAGCGGGGGAGGCCGCGGCGGTGGGAGGCCCGCGTACCGCAAAAAAAAACAAAAAACAAAAAAAAAACAAAAAACAAAAAACAAACTCCAGTGGGACCCAGTCATTGGGGGGGCCACCCATACTTGCGAGTTTTACCTCCAGGATCTCTACCACGTCCTCACGGTGAATTTCAGAGAAAAATCCCATCATGCTTCCAGCAGGAGGAGGAAAACGGAACCATTTGGAAACACACCTGAGCATTCTGTTCTTAACAAGCTCTGCTCTCAGGAGAAACTATTTAACCAGAGCTAATCTCCTGGGGTTTTATCAAAGCCTAACTGATTGGTGGAGGGAAATACTTAACCAGCTGCCTCTAGCCTTCCACGTGGGAGAAGAGACATACCCAACTCCAGCCCACTCTAGCCATCCTGCCCACCTGCAGAGTAGGGGGTAACTGAGAAGCATTGTGAAGTTCACAGTCCAGAGGCATAGGCTCACTAAATGACCAAACCCTGGGACTTCCCTGGCAGTTCAGTGGTTAAGACTCCATGCTTCCACTGCAGGGGGTGTGGGTTCGATCCCTGGTCAGGGAATTAAGATCCCACATGCTGTGTGATATGGCCAAAAAAACAAAAAAAGACCAAGTCCTAATCATAGGACTATAAAAAAAAAATGTTTCCCTTTCCCTCACCCCTTATCACCACATCACTGAAGGCCTATTTACAGGAGTTTTTTTTTTTTTTAACTCAGTACATCATATCCAGCATTCAACAAAAAATTATAAGGCAGACTAAAAGGCAAAAAACACTGAAGAGACAGAGCAAGCATCAGACCAGGCTGAGATATGGCAGAGATATTGGAATTATCAGACCAGGAATTTTAACTAAGAATGATTAATATGCTAATGGCCTAATGGAAGAAATAGACATCGTGCAAGAACAGGTGGGTAATGTAAACAGAGAGATGGAAATTCTAAGAAAGAACCAAAAAGAAATGCTATAGATAAAAAAACAAACCAAAACAAACAAAACCATTGTGACAGAAATGAAGCATACCTTTGATAGCCTTATTAGTAAACTGGATGTGGCTGAGGAAAAAAATCTCTGAGCTTGAGGGTATCTCAAAAAAAACGTCCAATACCGAAAAGCAAACAGAAAAAAAAGACTGAAGAAAGAAAAACAGAACAGAATCTCCAAGAACTGAGACAGCTACAAAATGTGTAACATATGTACGTGTAAAATGGAAATACTGGAAGGAGAAGAAGGAGAGAAAGGGACAGAAGAAATATTTGAAAGAATAATGATAAGAATTTCCCCTGAATTAATGCCAGACACCTAACCATAGATCCAGGAAGCTCAGAGAACATCAAGCAGGATAAATACCCCCCAAATTACATTGAGATATACCATTTTCAAACTACAGAAAATCAAAGATAAAGAAAAAATCCTGAAAGAAGCCAGAGGGAGGAAAAAAACAGCTTATCTAAGGAGAAGCAAAGATAAAAATTACATCTGACTTCTCCTCAGAAGCTGTGCAAGCAAGAATAGGGTGAAGGGAAATATTTCAAGTGTTAAGAGAAAAAAAACACCAACCTAGAATTCTGTACCCTATGAAATTATCCTTCAAATGTGAAGGAGAAAGAAAGATTTTCTCAGACAAACAAAAATTGAGGAAATGTGTGCCAGTAGACCTTCTTGGAAGAAATGTTAAAAGATGTTCTTCAGAGAGAAGGAAAATGCTATAGGTCAGAAACTCGAATCCAGATAAAGAAATGAAGAGCTTTGGAGAAGGAATAAGTGAAGGTAAGTTAGAATCTAATAAGTGGATATGAAAAGTATATCAGCATCTATATTACAAAGGGCACTCGAAAGCCATGGGGACAATCTTTGCTTTTTGAATGACAAAATGGGTGAATAGGGAGGTGGCTTGTCGGCAGGCACAAACAGAACTAATTTAAGACGACTGCATCCGATTTCTCTACTCACAACTTAGGTTGTCATTGCCTTATTGGAACTTTCAGGGGGTGTCCACTGCCTCTGGAAAAGTCTACATCTCTGAGCTGGACCTTGTTCCAGACCTACGGTTATCTCCATAACCTACCATTCCAAACTCATCTCTTATTTTCTCCTAGACTCTCCACTCCAGACTCTCATTAAATGTTGAATTTAGCAATCTACTGTCCATTAGATGGCCCAGAATGCCTTCTCCTCCATCATTTCACACCACTCCTTCAGCCCAGAATAGAGCAGCATCATTACAGACAAGATGAGCCATGTAGAGGCAAATATTTTAACTCTGACACTTATCCACAGAATCTAGAGACAATGAAGTTATCATAAACTTCAGAAGACTGCAATCATAGCATGTCAACTCCTCACCAAATGTGTTCAATGGCTTCCTATTTCTTATGGAATAAGGTACTAGATATACAGACTGATTATCAAGCTCTTCCCCGAGATATGGCCCCCAAATGCCTATCAAAACCATCTCTTGCTATTTTACATGCCCTGTGCTGGCACTTGTCTTTGCCATCTCTGTTCTTTGCTCAGCCTGGTCCCTATTCCTGGAATGTCCATCTCCTCTTTATCCATTTATCAAATCCTGAGGCTCAAAGAGGTTCAGTAACTTGCTCCAGGTCACAGAGATTGGGGGTAAATCTCACTTTTTTCAGAAAACATTTACAGGTCAGGATCAGTCTTTTCCTCCCCAATACTTTTGTTAACACTTTGACCTAGTACTTATCAAACTGTACCTTGTCTTTCAAGTTATTTACACGTATAAGAAGAGATTCTTGCGTAAGCAAATGACTCCAGAATTATCTTAGGCTGAAATCCTCGCTCTGTCACAAACTATGTGACCTTGAACCAGTAACTGGACCTCTCTGAGCCTCAGTTTTGTCACCTGCAAAATGGGACATATGAAAATATCTACCTCTCAGGATTTCCCGTTACATAATAATTTACTTCATGATAGAAAAAGAACTTTTTTCAAATGTGTATATCCTTTGGCTCTTAACACAGTGTCCGGTAAGTCATATAGCTCAAAAAATGCTGATTGAATTAAATACCCTGGACATTTTTGGATCATGTTGTTAAGTCATTGAGTCTTTTTAATTTTTAAACTTCACTTCTCTCCAAGTTACAATAAAACTATTAGGTTCCTTTTCTGCTTAAAATCAATACTTATCCCATGAATAACAGGCATATTAAAACCTTTTAATTTTTCCTTCTTTTTCTCCAGGGACATGGTACGTTTTTAGTATCATGGTACTTCCCCACTCTTCCTACTGATGCTTCCTGGAATTACCTCCCAAATAAACTATAGTCTCAGGGTCTGCAAAGGAAGAACTCAAGCAGGGCCAGCTTCATGGGTGTGCAACCTGTGAAGGGCCTGTATCTGGTTTAAGACTCTACTATTGCCATCTTGAAATTATTACTAATTTTGAACAAGGAGCCTATATTTTTATTCCACACTGGGCCCTGCGAGTTATGTAGTCAGTCTTGAACCCAACCTAAGGCAGTGGACTAGCCTTCCAGTTAGGATCCGTGTCCTGAATATCTACCGTATTATTCCTGGCCTCTGGGATTATGATTCATCATTCTATTACAAAGGCATGATCGACAACTTAGAGAACAACTGAATTTCCCTCTTTTGTCAGGGGTTATACTTGACTTTGTGCTGCATGATTTTCATTGGTGATCACTTAGCTTAGGTTGTGATTATTCCTTAAAGGTCAAAAGAAAGCTTATTATATTTGTAATGGGTTATCATTAATGCTCCACCAGGCCTGTGTTCATTATTGCAATTCCACAGACTTTTATTTCCCTGCAGAAAAATTTCCAAAAATTTCCACTTCCCTCAGACCTTTCAGTCAGTTCCTAAATGAGTAGAGGCATTTCGTGTGGGAATAGTCAGCTGGCTCAGAGTCCTCTGTTTCTCATCATATTTGTATTAATATAGACTCTCAATCCATAAAAAAATCTGTTCTCATGAGGAAGTGATTAAAAGAAACGTGGGAGAGCGTTTCTGTGGCACTGGGCCTGCTCTCAATGACAAAATATGTCGCTTAAAATTCAGACTTTGGCCAAAAGATGGAACTCTTCTCATTTGCTGGTTGGCCAAACCAAAGCATTTCACACCTCAAGTGGGCCATGTTTTGAACCGACAGGGAATCCTCTCCCTCAGAGAGTCATTACACCTCTTCAAGAAATCTTTCTACTTTCCAGATATAACATCGATAGATAGCCTTACTCCTTTCTCTCCCATGATGATCAAATAAGATAGTTTGGGCCTTTCCAACTAAAAATATCCTCCCAACAGAATGTCTGAATATCAAGGAATTATTGAATGCAGGTGGAAAGTAGAATCTGAATGCTCTAAACTTGAAATGGAAAAAACAGAGATTTCTGCACGGAGGGAAAGGTGGACCAGATGAACTTCTGCTAATTTCAGAGTTAATAAGGCTGGTCAGGAAAATTACAAAAAGCAACAGCCAAATGACCTTTGGGGAAGTAATGTCTTTGGGAAAATCTGCTGAGAAACAACAAGCTGATGTAGCCATGTGGAAATGGTTGTTGGGGGTCTCTGTGGTAGATGCAGATATATCCTTAGTCTCAATATTCTGTTATTTCTTCCCTCGTCTTTGCTCACGGTGGTCACTCCCCCTCAACCCTCTAATCCTCTCTGTAGCTGTAATTTTCTCCAGGAAGCCTCCCCTGCCTTCTGCCACTGCCCGGGCCTGGGTTGGGCCACTATAATTAAGCATTGCTCCACAATGCTCCCCAAACTCACCGTGCCTGTATCTTTCTTCCCCCACTGGAGTGTAAGCTCCTTAGGAGCAGGTGTGATACCTTATTCATCTGTAATTTGCATGTAGTTGCAGCTTCTTACTAAACCTGCATGGAATGACTATCTGACTGGCTTTATTGCCTGATCTCCTGCCCAAGATCACCTCCCGAGGAACTGTGGGATCTCCTTACCAAGAGCTGTGACCAGCAGAGCCTCTCCAAGGCAGAGGATGTAAAGGAAGAGGCATTGAATGCACAAAGGGATCAGAAAGTGAACTCTTCCCGGTGGATGAAAGTAGCAGCTGGTCAAAGCCTAAGTGCGATCTGAAGGGGAACGTTTGCTATCAGACCACATCCTTAGACTTGGCTAGTTCTTCCTTATTTGAGGGTGTGTTGCTTCCTTTTGTCAGATGTCACACCTGCCCCATGAGGAGGAGTTGTTTGCTTCTATTTTTAATGAGGAATGAAGTAGATGCCTGGAAGGTCCCTGAGCCTCCTATTGGGTGAAGGGCTTTCGTTACAGATATAATGGTATCTTGGTAGATTGGACTTAAATGAATACAGGGTCTGAAGGTAAACAGGAGGCAGCGACTCGAGTTCATCATCCTCCAGGCTTTCCTGACAGATGAGAAAGTGGACACATTCTGGGAGCTGACATAGCCCAGGGGCTTTCAGTTAAAACTGGATTCAAGGAATTCCCTGGCGGTCCAGTGGTTAGGACTCGGTGCTTTCACTGCCGAGGGCCCGGTTTCAATCCTTGGTCGGGGAGCTAAGATCCTGCAAGCCGTGTGGCGCGGCCAAAAACACAAACAAACAAACAAAACCAACCGGATTCAAGTTCCAGTTTCTCGGATTTTTTAGGCAAGTCAGCCTTGTACAAGCTCCCATTGATAACGTTAAATGACAATTATATACAAAAGACTTACAAGGAGATAATCAGTCAATGCTTCCTCCTTTGCTGCTGTACTTGTTTGGCCCAAGGTCACTCACCAGCAGCCTCTCTCTGGCCACCTCCCTTTGAAGACTGCGTTTCAATCCTCAGTGGCTTAAGAAGCACCCGAGATCCTTGTTAAAAGGCAGCTTCTGGGTACCACCTCCAGAGACCATGGAACAGTTGGTCTAGGTTACAGCCCAGGAAGTGTCATTTTAAACACCTATTTCAGGTAATTCTGAGTCAGGTGGATTGCTGTCCACACTTCTGGAAACGCAATTTGAAAATTTCCAAGTGTTTCTTTGTTTTAGCACAAGACTACTTTCCTTTCATTGTCAACAGCCGGAAGAAAAACCCCGTTGAGCCAAAATATTTAATGAGGTGCTCCGTCCCGGTAAGTGTTGGGAAAAACACCGTGAGCCGAGGCGGTGTGGAAATGGGGGCGGAGGGTAGGGAAAACTGGCAGTTTTCACTGGCCTACAGATTGCCATCCGTACTCCTTGGGGAGTGGTGAGCAGGGAGAAACAGAGCAGATGGCTTATGTTGGACTAGAGATGCAAGAGGGGAGACTGATGGGTCTGGAGAGCTTCCAGCTTATACCAAGTCAGAGCTTAGAAGTATGGCTTTATGATTTTCCCTTGAGGGCTATAAATTCCCTCTCCATCAGACCCATTCAAATTTAAACATCAGGAACTTCCCTGGTGGTGCAGTGGTTAAGAATCCACCTGCCAACGCAGGGGACACAGGTTCAAGCCCTGGTCCAGGAAGATCCCACATGCCGCGGAGCAATTAAGCCCATGTGCCACAACTACTGAGCCTGTGCTCTAGAGTCCGCGAGCCACAACTACTGAAGCCCGTGCGCCTAGGGCCCGTGCTCCGCAACAAGAGAAGCCACCGCAATGAGAAGCCCACGCACCGCAACAAAGAGTAGCCCCCGCTCACCGCAACTAGAGAAAGCCCGCGTGCAGCAACAAAGACCCAACGCAGGCAAAAAAACAAACTTTAAACATCAGTCCTCATACACAGCCCGAAGCCAAACTGAAGAGACTTTGCTATCACCAGTAGTTCAGGGTTGCCCAGAGGCTTCATTAGAATGGAAAAGTGAGGGGTGAGTAGACATCTGCTCAACCTGCCTCTTGCAAAATCCTCACTGAGGCCTGCGGTCCACGGGGCCACGGGCTGCCTCATCTTCCCAGGTCCTCAGTAGGGCATTTTGCCAAAGGACACCTGGCAGGGGCTCCCCTGAAGGCTGATAACTATCTAGGTGCAGGCTCCTCCTGGCATTTCTCAATTCTTATTTTCCACCACCCTCTTTTTAAACATCACTGGAATTGGAAGTTCATTGCTCTTTGAAGAAATGCAATATGTTGCTTTCCAAGTTCCCCTGCCCTGTGCAGCTTCTTCACTTTGTCCTCCACCACCAAGTCACTGGCACAGAAGACAAATGGTTTTCTCAGCTCTGCATCTATTCAGCAAACATTTTTTTTTCAGCTGTGGCAAAATACACAATATCAAATTTACCATCATCTTTAAATGCACAGTTCAGAAGTGTTAAGTATATTCATGGTTGTGCAATTCATCTCCAGAACCCTTTTCATCTTGTGAAACTGAAACTCTGTGCACATTAAACAACAACACCCTGTTACCCCCTTCCCCCAGCCCCTGGCAACTCCCATTCTGTTTTCCATCTCTGTGGATTTGACTGAGTCATACAGTATTTGTCCTTTTGTGACTAGCTTATTTCACGCAGCATAATGTTCTCAAGGTTTGTCCATGTTGTAGCATGTATCAGAATCTCCTTCCTTGTTAAGGCTGAATCATATTTCATTGTATGTTTAGACCACATTTTGTTGATCCATTCGTCTATCAGTGGACACTTAAGCTGCTTCCACATTTTGGCTATTGTGAATAATGCTGCTGTGAACATGGATGGACAAATATCTCTTCAGATCCTGCTTTCAGTTCTTTAGGGTCTCTACCTAGAAGTGGAATTGCTGGATGATATGGTAATTCTGTTTAATTTTTTGAGGAACTACCATACTGTTTCTCACAGTGGCTGCACCATTTTACCTTCTATCCAGCAGTGCACAAGGGTTCCAAGTTCTCCCCATTCCAACAACACTTGTTATTTTCTGATGTTTTGATAACAGCCATCCTGATGGTGTGACGTGGTATCTCATTGTGATTTTGATTCGCATTTTCCTAATGATTAGTGATACTGAGCTTCTTTTCATCTGCTTGCTAGCCATTTGTGCATCTTCTCTGGAGAATTTCAACAAACATTTTTTTGTCATCTGCCTATCCAACAGCCATTTCCTCTTGTCCCCTGGCTGACCTCTGATTTCATTTCTTCCTGATGTGGCTCAGGGATAAGTCTTGACTAATCTAAGTCAGTGGTTCTCAATCCCGGCTGCACACTAGAGTTACTGGGGGTAACTTTAAAAATACCCATGCCTGGTTCCCCTCCCCTGACCAATTAAATCAAAATGTCTGAAGGTGGTCCTGGGCACTGGTAGTTTTAGAAGTTTCCTACTTAGACTCAAATATTCAGAAATGCTGCCAAGAGTACAAACGATGGTTCTAAATCTATCACGAGTGGTAGTCTCCCTTCTCTTGCCAGTGATTGGCTTAGGATTGGTTGTATGTCTTGGTCTAGTCAATGTGACGTGATGGCTTCTAGAAAAGAGTTATTTTCCCCTAAAATGAAGCATGGCACAGGATGGGAGTTGGGGTGGAATGGTTCCTCTTCTTCCATTGAGTATGACTCTTAGAATGAGGGCAGTCCTCTTGCAACTGTGAGAGCCACGAGCCTGAAGGTGTCAGAGCAGGAAGATATAATGAACATGGGTAGCTGATGATGTTGTTGAGCTGCTGACTTGACCCACCTTAGAGCCAGCCTACTTCTGGAATTCTGATACAAGATAATAAACGTCCTTATTTATGCTATTTTGAGTTGGGTTTTCTGTTACCTGCAGCTGAAGGTATCCTAATATTATATTACTATGTGCTGGGAATTTCAGGAAGGCATAAGGCTATCCTTATCTATTATGCTAGAAGAAAGGAACAGAGACATTGTCTTGAACAGACTCCAACCCCGGACTCTCATGGTCAAAGTCCGATGCTCTACTGTCCAAGGTTTTCAGGTTTCATTCAGATCCCAAGAGAGACAGAAAACCAGGAAAGTTGGACAAGCTACACTATCAAGGGCCAGACCAGAACTGGAAACATCCTGAACTTAATCCAGACTCTGCCTCACATTTTCCTGTGGAATTTTCCTTGTCCCAGCCAAGTCCTTAAATCTGGGTCAGTTATAGAGTTTAGATGCAACACGAGAAGGGAAAGAAGTTGTGTTTACCCAACATTCTGAGTCCAAACCACATAAGTCTTTAGAGATTAAATTTAACACCTTGATGTGATACCTGAGACCAAACAAGTAATTTATTTAAACTAATGGCCAGCCACGTAGTACTTATCAGGTTACCTGAGTCTCAGGTACATAGCAGAAGTAACCTTCTTTAGCTTCTTCTTTCCTGGATCTAGGTGTTATCAGATCAGGCGTCATTTCTGCTATAGTTTCCTTCAATTGCACCTGTGAGAGTGCCTTATGAGTAGGCAGTGGGTATCACCATTTGGTGAGTCCCAGAGGCAAGGCTGGGAGAAGGGTACACGGGATATTCTGCTGGCTGGTCACAGTTCTCTACCAATGTGCCAATCAGAGTTTAACGTTCCTTACAAACAAATCCCAACACACACCACAATGCTTAAAGATGACACGTGATCAGCTGCTAGCTGACAGCACTGTGTGGCAAGAATCAGCCATAGGAAGGTCTGATTCAAGATAAAAGAGTAAAAGAGGTATGTATGTCTCTAGGAAAGCCATTAAAGTAGAAAACACTAGAAGTATACTTACCATCAACATTTCAGAATATATTTTCTGATTTACTCTTATAGATTGTATCAAAATTTGAAATGAACATTGATGAGTATAAAGTTTGTCCAAAGCGCCACCTGTCAATAATTCACACCTGGCCTTGGAAATGGACTGTTTGGCTTTGTGGTCTCCACAGTGAGGCCACAGACCTGAAACTCCTCAAAAGAGAGATTTGCATAGAATGCATCGCAGTTTCAGAATGAATGTGGAAAATGCTGGGGGAAAAAGTGTGAGAAGGAGAAACATCACGAGGTATTTATTTAATTGGATCAGCGTGAATGTTGGTTCTGACACTGTTTATCCTACAGAAGAAGCACGGTACTACTTGGAACTCTGCTGTGAGGTCTGTGAAGAACATTGAAAATTAGGGGATTTTAAGTGTAAAAACTGTAAATGAAGAGAAATCATACCCATGTGTAAAACATGCTCAAAATTACTGCTAGAATTCTGTGGACACAACAAGGCAAATGTAGAAAACACAGAAGAACACTTGGGGAAGATAAAAGACAGCAACGTACTCAGTGATAATTGCTTCAGGTCTTAATCAGGGAGGCTGATTCTTCCCGTCGAAGCGTAAATGCCATCCTGCACAGAGTGGTGCCTTATCAGGAGAGAAGAAGCTAAATGCAGAGGTGTAACTGGGTGTTTTACCTGATGTCTGGAGAGAGCGTCTGGATGGTTGGATAATTTGCAGAGACGTTCCGCTGCTGGCCTTGTGCCTGCAAAGACAAGGAGAATTCAACAAGGGGGACAGTGGCTCTCGTGGCACTTCTGGGCAAGCCCTTGACGGTATCTTTCCCACAAGCCCACCTGAGGGTGTGGGAATACTGAGATACAATTAAGTCAAGGCTGATCTGAGTGAGCCCAAGTTGGTCATTCTTCCTTAAACCCGCCAGAGACATTGTCTCATTATAGCTTTTTACCTCTCCCGGTAAAGGCCACACACAAAGAGACTGAGAAGGAGAATTAAAACCAGAAAAGCAACCAAATGTAGAAACTTGGGGGGGACAGAAGGCTGGGAGGGAGGATTAGAATAGAAGGTAAGAATTAAAAACTGGAGACCCAGAAAGAACACCAAAGAAAAGGGCAGAATGGAATTATGGGAAAAGGCAGATATTCAGCCTTGGAAAAGAAATGTGAAAATTCAGGCTTCTAATACAGCATTACCCATAACAGCAGACCTGGGGTCAGATCAGTTTGGAAAACACTGTATCCTGTTTCTAACCATTCCCTATATTTTGCAATTTATAGCACACAATAGCTTATTAATGGCTTTGAGATCTACTGCAATAAAGAAACCCATTTAACTCATAAATTCATTTAAATACAGAACCTCTTTTTCCATATTACCCCCATTCTAGTAACATCCTGTAGGGCTAGAATTCTACTCTACATATTTGTCACATGCTTATATACGTTATAGTATGATAAGGAAAAATGGTGGTTACGAGAAAAGTGTTCACTTTTAGGAAGAAGCAAGATACAATGGGAAAACCAAACTAGGTTAGGAGTCAGGAGAGCTGACATCAGCTGCTGACTCTCTCCAATTCTGCATATCTCTGTAGAAAAAAATGCTGTGTGCAGCTTATGTTGCTGAAAATCCAAAATCAGAGAGAATTCAAACAGCAGCAAGGTTTAGAATTCTGGTTTTTCTCCTAAGAAGATTAATCACTTGTCCAAGTTACTTAACCTCTCCGGGCTTCAATTTACTCATTTGGAAAGTAAGGGACTTAGACATCAACATTTCTATGATCCTACCAAACTTTAAAATCTTATGTATCAAAGGAGCTCTGATAATTCAAAAAAATCCTTTCAATTGGTATCAGGCGACTCTCCTCCCACTTCTCAAAAAAGTCAAACAATTTATTAGTAGTTTGACAACCCACTCAAAACTCAAGGGAGCCAAATCATTTTCTTCTATTGTGGATCTCTGAGCATAGACTGAAAACCAGCTTTGTGCTGACTTGACATAAGGTGTAAAGAAAAGTCCTCGTAATATGTGATGTTTTCTAGAAGCCTCTACCTTGGACTCTCTTGAGGCTCCTTTAGATGAAAGTCACAGACACCCAGCTCAAACTTATTTCAGGAGAACAGGGAGTTTGTCAGCTCAGATAACCATGACATCCAGGGTTACGTCCAGCTTTGGGAACAGAAAAATTGGGGACTCAACAATGCTACATGGATGTCATCTTCCTCAGTCTCTCAGCTCTGCTTTCTTTTCTATGGGCTTCATTGTCAGGCAGGCTCTCCCTATGTCGGAGCACAGATGGCTTCCTGCAGGTCTAAGCTTCATAATCATTAACTTCTATGCTTAAAAACAGAGGTATTGCCTTGCCCCCAAATGGTTCAAGCAAAATAATGCTTCAAAATAATGCTTCAAAATAATGCTTCAAAATAATGCTAAGAATTATTTGAATGCTTACCCTGTGTTCTGCTGCACACGTATAAACTTATGTAGGTCTCACAACTCTAGAAAGTTGGTACTATTAAATTTGCGTTCTACAGAAAGAAACTAAGGCTCAAAGAGATTAGTTTATCTACTCTCTGTCTGTATGACCTTCAGCAATTTACTTAACCTCTCTGTGCCTCAGTTTCCTCATCTGTAAAAACGCCAACAACAACTATTTCCTAGGCTATAGTGACAATGAGATAAGGCTACATAAGAACTGAAGGATGGTACCCAAAGTAGAGCCACTGCAGCCAGTGAGAAGCCAGTCATTCTTGGTACCATTTCCACTTGCTATTTTCTTATCCTCTGCCTCCTTCCCTGTAATGGTCCAAAAAACTTCAACCTCATACATTCCATGGTCGCTAACAGCGTTAGGTAAGAAAGTGTCACAGTAGGTCACAGCTAGAGACAGAGGGAAGGAAGCCTAAAAGAGCAGAGCGAGGGCAAAGCTGGAACCAAGATGTAGTATCCAGGTTGGGATGACAGAGCTGAGGGTAAGAGCTAAGTCAAGGCCGCTGATTTAGCCTAGATGGTAGCCAGCAGCGAGGCCTATACCCCGGATGGCAGACCCCAGGCACCAGCAGGAAAACCTCTAACTAGAAGCTTCTAATACTGCTCCTGATGGGGTAGGAGCCAGCTTCAGAGTGTACCAGCAGAACAGCTGCAGGTGGGAGCCCGTTCTCCCCCGAGGGAGACGGTAATGAGTTAACCTGGCTGGAAGAGAGAGCGTGGAACCCAAGTGAAGGTCACAATCTGACAGGAAGCCTTTCACTGACGGTGATTACATGAAGAGATGGTGCTAAATACTATTCATAAATTATTTGGCAAGTTTCACAACAAAAATAGGACCTTATAGACAACTTAACACATGCCCTGGCAGAAAAAAAATATCTCTGAACTCAGTTGTGAAATATCCCATCAAATCAATACATTATTTAGGGTGGTTTCCATCAGAATTGGAGAAGCTTTTCTGAATATCCTGACCAAGTGCTGGGTGCCTGGAGCCGAAACTATTCTAAGGCTCCCTATTTCTCCAACACTGTTCTCTGAAATGAGTCACTGTTTCTGATCTCTTTTCACAGACGGTTTCCGATTCATTAAAAATAGCTCCAGGTGGGGCTTCCCTGGTGGCGCAGTGGTTGAGAGTCCGCCTGCCGATGCAGGGGACACGGGTTCGTGCCCCGGTCTGGGAAGATCCCACATGCCGCAGAGCGGCTGGGCCCGTGAGCCATGGCCGCTGAGCCTGCGCGTCCGGAGCCTGTGCTCCGCAACAGGAGAGGCCACAACAGTGAGAGGCCTGCGTACAGCAAAAAAAAAAAAAAGCTCCAGGTGAAAACTTGCAATGTCTTTATTTTCAATATTTTGCCTCTATCTGATCCTGTGGTTAGTGCATGGGAGCGATGCCCCCTGAGTTGCTGAAGCTGGAGGACGGGAGGACTTGAGTAACACCCTCATGCCAAGATGTCTGGCAAGGTCCTGATTTAACAACAAGCAGGTGCTGAGCATCGAGAGATGTCAAGAGCACAGGAGACAGGAGGATGCCTCCAACGACAAGAGTCTCTGAATTAGTGAAGTATTTGTTATGTCCCTTTGACTCCTCCTCCCATAAAATCTGTGGCTGCCAGGATGATGGGAAAGGACTAAATGTGGGAGAGGATTATAAAATGTTTCACTGCGGGATGGATTTTATTTAATAATAGATAGGCTTTGTTCAAATGGGGCACTTTTGACCCGGGCAGATATTACTAAATTTACTACTGTGGTGTTTAGCTAAATGTAAAAATATCAGAAAGTACCCCCTGATGCTCAGAAACACAGCTGTCATTTTGTCTTCTTTATATGGTCCCAGAATCCCGACTGGCTACATCTACAGAAAAGTAGACCGTGATGTCGGGACCATGAAGAAACAACACAGGCTTAAATACAACTGTTTAGTTTGTTTTGGATGAAGTGACCAGTATTTATGACATTAATCAGTCTGGAATTCTAGGGTGACATCATCTCTTCCAATATGCTGGCTCTGTTCTGGCCATCTGGGGCGCTGACTTTTCCTAGCGCCTTGAGCACGTGCTTTCCAGAGCACTTACACTTCTGTGCCGTGTTCTTCTGGTTAGCTTGGCCATCTCCACTGCAGACCATCCGTGCCTAGAAACCTTCATGTCCTCACTGCTTCACACCTTGCTCAACACAAAATGAGCACACAGGAAATATTCAGTGAATAAATGCTTGCCAAAAAAAATCAAAGAAATTTAAAAGTTATTTTTTAATTGATAAACTTCCTGTTCCAGTATGGCTGAGTAAACTCCAACTCGTCTTTCTACAGAAAACAACTGTAAACTCTGGACACACACACACACACACACACACACACACACACACACACACAAGAAATCTCCTAGGCCACTAGATTTCACTGGTGAACTCTATCAAACATTTAAGAAGAAATGACATCAATATCACACAAATTCTTTCAGGAAATAAAGGAGGAGGGAACATTTCCCAACTCATTTTATGAGGCCAGCACAACCTTAATTCTAAAACCTAAAGACATCACCAAAAAAGAAAAACAAACTCCATGAACTGATAAATTTCGTCCATGATCAGAATGCACTTGGCTATCCTCACGTGTCTGACATGTACAAATAGTGCTTCCAGCAAATTTATATAAAGTATTTCTTACTGATTTGTCAGAGAAAAAAAATTACTAATTTTAAGATTTGTATTTTAGGGCTTCCCTGGTGGCGCAGTGGTTAAGAATCCGCCTGCCAATGCACGGCACACAGGTTTGAGCCCTGGTCCGGGAAGATCCCACATGCTGCAGAGCAACTAAGCCCGTGCGCTACAATTACTGAGCCTGCGTTCTAGAGCCCATGCTCTGCAATGATAGAAGCCACTGCAGTGAGAAGCCCGCGTACCTCAACGAAGAGTAGCCCCCGCTCACTACAACTAGAGAAAGCCCGTGCACAGCAACGAAGACCCAACGCAGCCAAAAACAAACAAATAAATAAATTTATCTAAAAAACAAAAAAAAAGATTTGTATTTTAGTGTCCACCAGACGGGCCTGTATAATTTTGTGGAAATTAACTCCAAAATGTAATGGAATTGGCCTCCTATATCACCAATTTCAGTCCATCCAGATTTATCCATCAGTGGTTTGAAACTGGAAATAGATTATATAGCACAGGGAACTATACTCAATATTTTGTAATAACCTATAAGGGAAAAGAATCTAAAAAAGGATGTATGTATATCTGAATCACTTTGTTGTACACTTGAAACACAACAGTGTAAATCAACTGTACTTCAATTAAAAAAGAAACAGGCAACCCCTGCCTCAATAAAAAGACTCTAATTGGAACTCCTTGCCCCTTTTTGGAAAAACCTGTTCATCCCAGGCCAATTTGTAGGCCGCTTTCCTGGTCTAATTAATATATTTGATGGGACATTAATGAACAGGCTATTCTTCAGTTGGGTGCGCACCCCTAATCCAATCAGCTATTGCTGGAGGGGGTCGGGTAGTAGGAAATATGGTGGCCGAGGGCTGGCTCATCAGCGGGGCCTGTGGGAGGGGAGGTTTTCCTTAGAAGGGGTCGTGGGCACAGCAGACACTATCGTCGTTCAGCACGGTAGCTGTGGTGAGTTGTGGCAGCCTCCTTATCATATTTTCTACATAGTCTTCAAGAAAACAGTTCACGTCCTTATTAACCATGGCACGCCACCACAGTGGTCACTACTAGTAGAGCACTAGCCACCAGTCTACATTTCTTCTTTCTGCGGCAGGTGTAGGATGATTCAATTGCTATCATCAGGGGTTCTTCCTCGCTTTTCTGAGGTATATGGAATACTGCTTCTTCCTCAAAAGGCACATAATTCACTTTCAATGAGGTCTGCACTCCACTTAGCAGGAAAGGTCTAGACGAGGCACAAGCAAAATGGTGATGCTTTGGGTTCTGGGATCCGGAGTGTGTCTTGCTAAGGGAAGATTTATGACGCTGAACCAAAGTCCTTAGAAAATGCCAAGGAAAAAGACTGAGAAAATCAAGTCCAGGTGGCAAGTCCAGAGGGCAGAACAAGGTCAAAAACAGGAGACAATCCAAGGATCAGGTATCGAGCAGAACTAGAACAGATGGAAGGTGATGTGAGCGCCGCTGAGTGTGCCGTTGCTTGCTTTTCTGGATTCACCAGGTGGCGCGGGGTGGGCAGTGCTGGCCTAAGGGCACATGACTGAGGGGGACATTCAGGAAAAGTCTGTTCCTTCTCCTTCTCCATTTACCCCTGGTCTCTGGTCTCTGGAGAGTCATTCCAACTCTCCTCCATCACCTTGGAACCGTTTACTTTCTGCTGTGATTACTTCCTCCTGCCTACCTCAGACTCTCCAATTCCTCTAACAACCTGGAGTTCAGTGGGGCATGGTTTGAGCCCTTTAACCAGCTTGCTTTAAAGAACACAGCCCAGAAGGTGAAGTTAGCATCTGCCTTGCGGGTTACTGAACCTGTTCCTTCAGCATGTGCACTCACTCCCGAGCCTGTTCATGTGCCAAGTAGAGGCAGCCGTTAACAAGGTCACTTGTTATCACCTCTCTGATTCGCTCCCACATCATTTTAGGAACTCATGCCCCATTCTTCCGGTTGGGTAATCCACATGGTAACAAGTGATATTTCCACACGTGCTGCATAGACCAAACGTGGCCTGAAAAGGACATACGCACAGCTCTATAGGCAAATACGATGCCACTGATAATTCCAAATAGGAGAAGGTGCCTTGATTGGCTCAACTGACCCGGAGGCCATTAAAATGTCATTGTTGGGGCTTCCCTGGTGGTGCAGTGGTTGAGAGTCTGCCTGCCAATGCAGGGGACACGGGTTTGAGCCCTGGTCTGGGAAGATCCCACATGCTGCAGAGCAACTGGGCCCATGAGCCACAACTACTGAGCCTGCGCATCTGGAGTCTGTGCTCTGCAACAGGAGAGGCCGCGACAGTGAGAGGCCCGCGCACCGCGATGAAGAGTGGTTCCTGCTCGCCGCAACCAGAGAAAGCCCTTGCACAGAAACGAAGACCCAACGAACCCAAACAAATAAATAAAATGAATTTATAAAAAATAAAAGATTTAAAATAAATAAATAAAAAATAATAATAAAATGTCATTGTTCCCGAGGAAAATGTTTTTAAGGTCAATCCACGGTTGCCCTACTCACAAATGACCAAGTCTGAACCCGTATCTCCGCCTGAGACAACTTTTCTTGTTATGCAACCCAGAATACCTGTGATGTCACAGACCCAAAGCGATTTCTAAGGGTTGGGTGAGCGTGAGGGCTTGGGGCTGTTCCCAGAATCCCTATCTGGAATGCGTTTACAAATGGTGATCAGTCCAGGGTACCTGAAATCTTATTAGCACTGCATGATGGGCGCATTGAAGCAAAATGGGCTTCTGTGGACTGGCACGGGAGCCAAGCTCACTCTTTCAGGACAAACTATAATCTTATTCATAATTTGGGGGCTATTCCTAGAATGTACATTCTATCTATTAAAATGCTTTGTAAAATAGAAGCCTATTGCTGATAAAGCATCAGCTATTACCTAAAACGAACTCTCACCTTTCAGAACCAATATTTTCTCCCTGAGAAAAAATTTTTTCTGCTGCTTCTGAGGTGTCAGTTATTTGGTACTATTCCAACAGCCCTCAACTCTGAAATGTTTACACTAGCTAAACACACACAACTTACAAAGAACTGGCCACTTCACCCGAAATTTCCACCTATTCACTTAATCAATTGCAACGTTGAAGCAGGAATTACCTTGGTCAAGGCTATATTTCAATTCAAGAAGTATTTAACTGTTTACCAGTGGCTAAATGCTGACTCAGGATCAAGGGAATTGTTTATTGAGTACACAGTGTTTGCAACACATGGGACAGATTTAAACTGGACAGAGAAAAACCCCATCACCAAAGTGCTTCAGGTTACCACTGATCATAAAAAGGCAGGCAAAATCATTTCTGCCATGAACTGATTGTGGTGACTTATCTCTTTATTAACATGAACAGAAATAACATCCAGTCCTCTAACACAGAGTATAGGGGTAGAGCGTTCCGCAGGAGTTTAGAACTTACGTCAACACAAGCCTTTCTCAACAAACCAAGTAGTATTTCCTGAGTACCTACAGCGGAGGAGATACAGGTACTAAGATACGCGTTGACCTTTTGAATAAGCAATTTCAATAGTTTTTCTTATTCAAGTAACTCAGGATCCACAGTAACTCCATCTAATGAGCCACCAAAGGAACTGCAAGTTGAACTAAACTGATGTCCACCACAAAATCCTTTTTCTCTTGAACTCTATAAAGTCTCCTTTCTCTGTGCATCTAACTAAATAGCTACCTGTAAATAGAGTACACATAGCAACAATATACACCCACATATATTTTTCCACATCTGTTATCTTATTTAAGAGCAAGGGGTTTTGGAGTCAGAATTGAGTTCCATTTGTGACTGTCATAGTAAGTAAATGTGACCTTGGGTAAATCACTTAAGCTCTCTGGGTCTCAGTTTTCTCATCTCTAAAATGGGATTCATAATAGAAATTGGGTAATTGTAAGGATTAAAGGAGCTAATATTAGCAAATTTCTTAGCACAGGGAGTACATAATCCATAAATCGTAGATTTAATTATTATCCTTTAATAATTATCCCAACCTTTGTAAGTCTACCAGGCACTTATAATTATCTCTGTTGAACAGATGAGATTAAGTAATTTATCCAGGGTTCAACAATTCAGCAGTGGCAGCTCCAGGGCGTCTGATGCCAGGCCCCAAGACTCCCACCATCACCCCCAGTCAACCTTATAGACTTTTATAGAATGGGCTGCACTGTCCAGCACAAGAAGAGAATTTTCCTTGGTAAAGGTCAGTGCCACAGGATGGGAAAGACCGTGGGTGATGATGGGCTTCAGTACTGGAAACTCCTCAGGTTTTCCTAAGCATAGGACAGCCAGATTAGAAGTATCGGCAACAATCACGTTCCCCTGGTGATCAAAGGTCACAGCGGAGGCGGTTATTTTGGAGGGGAAAAAGAGGCTCAGCCCAAAGGCATCCACCTGGCCGATGAGCTGCATACTTGCGCTGAACACCTTCACCGTGGTGCTGCAGGCCCCGGTCCCCACAGCCAGGGGGTGCTCTAGGACCGCAATGGCCCCGGTGAGCCAGGACACCGCCACCCCCCTGGGATGGCACAGGTGAGTTTGCAACCGTTCAGTTCTCCGGAGGACCCCTTCTGGAAAGTCGATTTCCAGGAGGTGCAGGGACCCCGCCTCCGCATCAGTTACCATGACCCCATTCTGAGGGGTGGTCTCCACACCCCAAGGCAAGGAGAACTGGCCTCCGATGACAAGCTTAATCTGGCCAAAAAAGTCAAACACTTTGATGGAGCGGTCGCCGGCGTCGGTGACAACCACATGGCAGTCGTTTGTGACGGTGACGTCAAGTGGATACCTAATGTCCTGAGCAGCGTCCCCCTTCTCTCCAAACTGATGCGCACATCCTCCCCCCGCGTCAAAGATCTTGACACGCCTCCTGCCGTCGTGCACCACCACGACCCGCCCCGTCTTAGGACACAGCGCCAGCCCAGTGGGGTTGACCAGGGTCCCCCAGCCTCCGAAGGCGTGGTGGCAGGTGAGGACCCCGGGGGCGGAGGGGGCGGCGCGCGGGGCCGCTGGGGCCGGGCGCAGCGCGGAGCCCAGGAGCTCCAGGAGGTGCAGCACCGGCAGGCAGTCGCTGGTGTCGCAGCCCCTGCAGGCTCGCCGGCAGAAGGGGCACTCGAGGGCCAGCGTCCGCGGGTGCGCCAGGGCGGCCACGCAGGCCAGGCAGACCACGTGGCCGCAGGGCAGGTTGCGTGGGCGCCGCTGCTGGCGGTGGCCGAACCGCTCAAAGCACACCTTGCACTCGAGCAGGCTGGTCTCGGCCTCGCGCACCAGCTCCCGCAGCGCTGGCCCGCTCCCGGAAGCCTCGGCACCCATCGCGCGGCCTGAAGGACTCCCGCCGCCCCGGCAGCCTGCGGAGCTGTACGCTGCCCCCGCGCCGCCCGGGGTCACGGTCACGGGGCGGGGCGCTGGTCCTGACGTCGACGGCGGCCGGCCGCTCGGCCGAGACCTGCTGCCCCCTGGTGGGCACTGCATCCTGAGGGTCTGACAGTGGACACTGACAAGCTGTATCCACAGCGCGTGGTCAGACCTGTAATCTTCACAACAGTCATGGATGGACTATCTCCAATTTACACTTGAGGAAACATACATATTGAGGACAAGCGGGTTGCTCCCTGGTACCCAGCAGAGTGCCCTGCAGTTTCCCGTCGGCAGCGCTGGGTGCTGGGGCCTGGGGCTGGCCAGGCATGAAACCTGGTCTCAGAGCTCACGATGCTTATGATCTGACTGGGAAAACACAGACGTACAAGGGAAATTAAAATCCAAGGGGGTGAGGCAGGTGCACGTACTTCCTTTGGGTCTTCTATCACTCTCGGAGTACAGTAGATGCTTCATGACTACTTGTAAAATGAATTTATGTATGAATGAAGCAATGTTATAGGAAAAGACATGCAATCCACTAGATGAATTTGTGTCAAGGCGGGGACTATGGCTGGGAATGTCTCCCAGAGAAATTAATATGAAAGAAGAAAGCTATTAGTTCATAATAAACTTACTCCATGGCTGCCCTCTTTTAAGTGGTTTCCATAGGTTATCTTATTTAAACCACATGACAATCCTACTAGGTGTGTTACTTTCATCACCCATTTTCTACCATAGTGTTTGTAGAGGTTAAGTTTCTTACCCAGGGTCACGTGGCTAGGAAGTGGCCAGGATTTGACTGCAGAGCCCACACTCTTAACTATACCAGTCTTTTCAAACTTGGTTGCACATGGTAAATACCTGGGTTTCATCCTCCAAAGATTAATTTGTCCAGGGTGTGGGCTGGGCAGCTGGGATTTTTTTAAAGCTTCCTAGGGGCTTATCACGTGCAGCCAAGTTTGAGAATCACTGTGATATGACAGTCCCACACATGACAGCAGGTTAAATTCTTTCCACCTCAATCAATATGGAAAGCACAGAGAATCTACAATATGTTCAAAGATCCTCAAACAGGAGATAGCACAATCTCTCTCAGGAATCGCTGTGGTACTACAAGCAATCATTTTCAGGAGTCTCCCCTCAATGGATCACGTGAACTTTGTCTTTGGCAAAACCACTTATCAGATCACTTCTCCTCATTTAGAGATAATTACCGTGATCATTCACCCTCTTATTTGCTAGACTTCTGAGAAAACAAGGGATTTTTATCGCATTAAATCCCCTGGAGGAAGCTTTAATGTAAGACAAGAAAGAACATTTTCTTATGCAGTGTTACAAGATTCAAAGATTATCTGTGTATTGGGACACAGTAACCAACTTAATATTATAATTTCAGACTACAATACATTTTCATTCCAAATAGAAATTACTTTCTGAAGTCATCCTTAAGTCAAGAAAAACATTCAGGAAATCTAAATCCCATCTAAAAATGGAATATTTTTAGAGTTAGTACTAAAAGATATATAATGAGAGCCATGTATAGAATATTAAATTTTCTAGTAGCCACATTTTAAAAAGGAAAAAAAGGAAAAAAAGAAACTAATAAAATGAATTTAATTGCGTATTTTATTTCATCCAAAATATCCCAAATGATATCCTTATGACATGTAATCACTGTAAAAATTATTAGAGATATTTTACTCTTTTTTTTTTTTTTTTTTAGTACTAAGTAAAGTCCAGTATGTATTTCAAACCCACAGCACATCCTAATTCCATTCAGTAACCACATGCAGCTGGCGGTTACTGCGGGGAACAGAGATCTAGACCAAGTCTGTGATTAATTACCTTCTCAAGATGCTTTTCATACGGATTTCATTGATGCTTGAAGGTGCTTCTAACTTGCCTCTGCTCCAACATTGTTTTAAAACGAATCCAAAGACCCCCAACTCCTTGCTGACTGTGACGGAGCTTCTACCCCACCCCTCAGCGACGTCTTGCCATTGAGTGTGATTCTCAGTAGAGAGGAGCTCTGCTTGGTGAGTAGCCTGCCTTCTTCTTCTTGATCCTGTGCTGTCCCCGTGCGGCAACCAGTAGTACTGCACCAAGAGGCTGGCGGTGTTTAGCGAGGTAAACCAGACAAATCTGCAATAAATACGACTTATTTAAGAATGTTCACAGTCATCGCTCTGCCACTTGGTAGTTAGCAAAGCGGTTCTGGAAAGCATTGTGGCACATACACTGACAATTCACCCTGACGATTTGCTGTCAAGACTCTAATTGGTAAATTTAAAGTATGGAAATGTAATTTTGTGGCGTTTGATCAGAGTTAAAGCTTTCTCAGTGACACAAAGCTTCTGAACTAAACACAAGTAGGTTTGCGTCTTTCACACTGAGGATCCCCACATTCTAGCTGGGCATCGTTAGCAATCATTTTCTTCACTGTTTGCTGCCTCTCCATGGAGTTAAACACAAATTCTGTTCCAGCGTTCCTGTCAACCCAACCCACACCATCCCTTCCCTTTTCACTTGTCCTTTTTGTACTTTACCAAGTGTAGAGTCCAGTTTCTTTTTATCCAATCTTAAAATTGCTCTTTATCTTCATCCTTTCTTTCTTTTTCTAAAGACAGAAACTAAGTTCTAGGAGAGCAGGAACCATATCCGCAGTGCCTACCTAGCGCATGCCTGGTACACAGCAGGAGTCAATACATGTTTTTTAAATGGACAAACTAATGAATACTTAAAAGGATACTACTTACAGGCAGCAAACTCCAATGTTATACCTTTCCTTTGATGATTCTCTAGTATTTATAGGAAGTATTGCTAGGAAAATAGCACTTGCTTATCTCTAGAGTCAATGTTGAAAGGTTTCTCAAATACCTTATATAGTGCAATCCTCGTCGCATATATACACTGATTAATAAGAGAAATGCCCTGGGGACTTCACTGGTGGCCCAGTGGTAAAGAATCTGCCTTCCAATGCAGGGGACGTGGGTTTGATCCCTGGTCAGGTAACTAAGATCCCACATGCCGCAGGGCAACTAAGCCCACGTGCCACAACTACTGAGCTCGTGTGCCTCAGCTGGAGAGCCCACGTGCCCTGGAGCCTGCGCGCCACAACTAGAGAAGAGAAAACCCACACGCCACAACCAGAGAGAAGCCCACGCACCACAACGAAGATCCCGCGTGCCATAACTAAGACCCGTCGCAGCCAAAAATAAATTAAAAAAAAAAAAAGAAGCGATGCCCTAAGTCTTAACTCTAACATTCTGAGTTTCCTATGAAGAATCATCCCTCCTCCATGGCGAAGTCTCCATGGATTTCCTCTGTGCTTCCCTCCAATACTTCTTACTTAGAGGGTCCTGGAATAGCATGACCATCTCTTCCTCCTTCCACCTAGAACAAGCCCTGAGGCCTGTGGAGGCAAAGGATTTGAAGAATACATCTTGTGGTCAGTGGCTGACTCCTGTGCAAAGGACCACGCGGCAGAGCGGGGGAAATGGAGACCCAGCTCAGGGTGGTTACAGCAGAGAGGATGGGGCGGAAGGCGACAGGCTGAGGAGTCTGGGGGAGGGAGTTAGTGCTTAGGCACATGGACTGCTGGTTTTGCGAGTGTGGGAAGACATGCCACATACATGCAGTTGAGAAGGAATCCCAGAACGAGTCCAATGACACAGTTACATCTCAGATTGTACCTGACAATAATGAGAGAAAGATGTAACACAGTTACATCTCAGATTGTACCTGACAATGACGAGAGAAAGGAAGAGAGCAAGCCACATAGAAGCATCTCAGTCCGGGAGGAGAGGTGCAACCTTTGAACAGAGAAGGAGCAGACTGTAGGCGCTTTAGCATGGGCTTGTGAGCTTACAAGAGCAAAAGCTTGCTACCATTACGAACCTGAATCCCTCCTGGGTTGGTGGGCTTTGAGTTTCAGGCAGCCTCCGGGCACCTCCTTAACAGGCAGAGCTCTATCACCTGTGTGGTTCCTTGGACCCAACCTGGGTTCTGGTCTCCAGCTTTGCTCTCCCCCAAGGGCACCTGGTCTTCCAGCACCCACTCTGACCACCTATCTAATTTCACAACTCATGCCACACGTGCTTGGCTTCAGGGGTGAGGGATTTGGTGGGGAGGGGAAAGTGGTGCAGGCTCAAAGGTTTTGAGCACACACAGAAAAATGAGCTGGAGATGTATGGTTGAAAGTGAGACGCTGGAGATTTCAAAGTTTCTGAAATTTTCATAAACACACAATGAAATAATTTTTATAATACACACCATCCCATTAACATGAGCTAAACAATCTAAATCATTTAAATATTAGGTAGTGCAGTAAGAAAGGAATGTCTGATTTATCAAAATGTGATTTTTAATGAAAAACTGAAAAGTTTTGAATCTAAACTTTCATAATGAACAGACATGAATCCAGCCCTAAGTACACTGCACTTCGTAAGACTATCATTTAAACAAGATTAAATTACAAGAAACAAAAAACTGCCAAACACAGAAAACAACTTTTAAAGATACTTTTTACAGTTTGGGAAAAATATTTTTTCCATATAGATTGGTTAATTTCATTAATTTAAAAGTTTATTTCTTCATTCTGCCATATATAAAATTATATAAGGAGAAAAAATGTGAAAAGGAGTGCTAGGATTGAGTACAATATGAGGGTTTACAGTAAAAATTAATGTTTATGTAATGTCTTAGACCATTATCTTTTACCTTGGACCCCATTAAAGTGTTACATTTACTCAATGGTTCTAAATTTCGTAAAGAATGCCAATGTTTCTGTCTATTATATTTAAGTTATATGCATTATATTTTTCTTTTATTCTTTAATTATACAAGTAATACATGCTGATTGTAAAAAATTCTTGCAATCTGTAAGTAAGACACACAGGTATAATCTTTCGCCCCCAATCAGTCTCTTTTCCAAAGTACATGTTTTTTTTCCTAAAAAGTTATAAGCATTTTTGAGCAAAGATCTGTGATGTGATTTGTGAAGAATTTTTTTCCAAAAGTCACCTATTATATTTTCATGCCTTAGCACAATTTTCAATTGCTCAAAAACATGTTGATATTACTTGCTTCTATTTACGTCTCATTTACTTTTCTATAAATAGATATAACTTTTCAATAATGTAGTCAATTCCCCAACTTTTATGTCCTTCTTCAAAAGCATCAACCTTCTCCAGACAATGAATATTGCACACTGAACCTGAAACAAAAAGAAAGTGTGACAAGTTAAAACTTTATGAAGAATGCAACCAGTTCTAAAAACATATCAGATGGTTTTTAAAAGAGTGTGTACTGAAGATCTTTTCTTTCTTTTTAATGAACATGGGGAAATAAATATTAAGGGTAAATTTTCTGCACTCTGAATTGTTATTATCACTTATAACTCCTAAGAGCTAAAATAAACATACCATCTCTGTAGAAGAATTCAGATGTCTTTAACATAAGCATACCATTTAGCTAAAAAGTCCTATTACAGAGATGGGTTCCTTTTTTGGATATAATAGTCTCCAATTAACTGGCTTCTGACTTTTAAATTTTATATACTTCTAGATATTAATAGTTTGCTAATAGCTCAAAACAGTTAACTGTTGACTTTATTTCAAATGTTACAGCACATGTCTGTAACTTACCAAACAATGTTCTAATTTCAGCATCTGGAACGTAAAATGGTGGACCTAAGTAAAAGAGAAACATGGTGAAGAATAAATTCTAATAGATCTAATTGTAAAGAAAAATAAATTCTCAGGGCCCACTTCTCAGCTTATTTCCAATGACCTTGGTATACACATTCCATACATAACTCAATTATCCAAATAGGTGAGGATGTGACAGGTTCTTCTGCTGCTTCTTTTGCACATCTGATGCCAAAGACTGGCTTACTGAGGGGACTGGTAATGTTAGCTGCCCATCTCCAGCTTATATGAGATGGCTGAGTCAGCTGGAACTTGGGAACAGGAAAATCAGAGTGGAGTTCATGAACAAATTTCCTTGGGGCTTCCTGCTTCCAAGGTAGAGATTTTCTACCACTCCTGCACTTACCCTCAATCTACAAACTCTGCCCACTTTTCTGTGGGCCATTTACTTTAGAAGAAATAGCTTCTGCCCCTTCCTAGAAGGGAATTCTTAGCCTCCACCCCAGACAAGGCCTGTTCTATCTTCTTCCTACAGGCCCTTCCTTAGGCCTACTGTTCAGGAAGGGAACTTACATCACATTCACAGAGCTGACATCCTGTTACTTATTTTCTATTTCCATCTGATTGTCCCAGACTTAATTATGGACACTAGGTCTCATCTTTTAATGAGTTTTTAAGATCTGACTTATTCAAACAGAAAAAAATAATACTAACACAAAGCACTTTTTTAAAAAGGCTCAATTAAAAATCAAATAGGGTATTTTTACAAATTAAAAGTGTATGTACTTCGTTTTCACTTCTTCCTGAAAAGCCATGACTTAAAGATCAGGCTTTGCAACAAAAAGAATAAAATACCTAGGAATAAACCTACGTAAGGAGACAAAAGACCTGTATGCAGAAAACTATAAGACACTGATGAAAGAAATTAAAGATGATACAAATAGATGGAGAGATATACCATGTTCTTTGATCGGAAGAATCAACATTGTGAAAATGACTCTACTCCCCAAAGCAATCTACAGATTCAATGCAATCCCTATCAAACTACCGCTGGCATTTTTCACAGAACTAGAACAAACAATTTCACAATTTGTATGGAAACACAAAAGACCCCAAATAGCCAAAACAATCTTGAGGAAGAAAAACGGAGCTGGAGGAATCAGGCTCCCTGACTTCAGACTATACTACAAAGCTACAGTAATCAAGACAATATGGTACTGGCACAAAAACAGAAATATAGATCAATGGAACAGGATAGAAAGCCCAGAGATAAACCCAGGCCCATATGGTCACATTAATTTTGATAAAGGAGGCAAGAATATACAATGGAGAAAAGACAGCCTCTTCAATAAGTGGTGCGGGGAAAACTGGACAGCTACATGTAAAAGAATGAAATTAGAACACTCCCTAACACCATACACAAGAATAAACTCAAAATGGATTAAAGACCTAAATGTAAGGCCAAACACCTAAATGTAAGGCCAAACACTATAAAACTCTTAGAGGAAAACACTAGGCAGAACACTCTATGACATAAATCACAGCAAGATCCTTTTTGACCCACCTCCTAGAGAAATGGAAATAAAAACAAAAATCAACAAATGGGACCTAATGAAACTTAAAAGCTTTTGCACAGGAAAGGAAACCATAAACAAGATGAAAAGACAACCCTCAGAATGGGAGAAAATATTTGCAAATGAAGCAACTGACAAAGGATTAATCTCCAAAATTTACAAGCAGCTCAGGCAGCTCAATATCAAAAAAACAAACAACCCAATCCAACAGTGGGCAGAAGACCTAAGTAGACATTTCTCCAAAGAAGACATACAGATTGCCAACGAACACATGAAATAATGCTCCACATCATTAATCATTAGAGAAATGCAAATCAAAACCACAATGAGGGGCTTCCCTGGTGGCGCAGTGGTTGAGAGTCTGCCTGCCGATGTAAGGGACATGGGTTTGTGCCCCAGTCCGGGAAGATCCCACATGCCGCGGAGTGGCTGTGCCCGTGAGCCATGGCCGCTGAGCCTGCGCGTCCGGAGCCTGTGCTCCGCAACAGGACAGGCCACAATAGTGAGGCCCACGTACAGCAAAAAAAAAAAAACCACAATGAGATATCATCTCACACCAGTCAGAATGAATGGCCATCATCAAAAAATCTACAAACAATAAATGCTGGAGAGGGTGTGGAGAAAAGGGAACCTTCTTGCACTGTTGGTGGGAATGTAAATTGATACAGCCACTATGGAGAACAGTATGGAGGTTCCTAATAAAACTAAAAGTAGAACTACCATACGACCCAGCAATCCTACTACTGGGCATATACCCTGAGAAAACCATAATTCAAAAAGAGTCATGTACCACAATGTCCACTGCAGCTCTATTTACAATAGCCAGGACATGGAAGCAACCTAAGTGTCCATCAACAGATGAATGGTTAAAGAAGATGTGGCACATATATACAATGGAATATTACTCAGCCATAAAAAGGAACGAAATTGAGTTATTTGTAGTGAGATGGATGGACCTAGAGACTGTCATACAGAGTGAAGTAAGTCAGAAAGAGAAAAACAAATACCGTGTGCTAACACATATATATGGAATCTAAAAAAAAATGCTTCTGAAGAACCTAGGGGCAGGACAGGAATAAAGACGCAGACATAGAGAATGGACTTGAGGACACAGCGACTGGGAAAGGTAAGCTGGGACAAGGTGAGAGAGTGGCATGGACACATATACAGTACCAAACATAAAATAGACAGCTAGTGGGAAGCAGCCGCATAGCACAGGGAGATCAGGTCAGTGCTCTGTGACCACCTAGAGGGGTGAGATAGGGAGGGTGGGAGGGAGACGCAAGAGGGAGGAGATATGGGGATATATGTATAGGTATAGCTGATTCACTTTGTTATAAAGCAGAAACTAACACGCCATTGTAAAGCAATTATACTCCAATAAAGATGTTAAAAGAAAAAAGGTCAGGCTTTAATGTTCAAACACATTTAAATGAATCCAGAAGAAAACATCCCTTCTACACGTTCAAAACAAATACAGTTATATTTTAAATGCAATAAATTATAAAGTTCCAGAAATTAAAAACAGCAATAGTTTAGAGATTTTCCTGCACACCCCTACCTCCCCACGTCCACGTCTCACCCCATCCTCCTATGAGGATGTATTTGTAGGCGTCAGCCCAATACATCCCATCCCCACCACCATGGATGACACAGACTGCGTGTGTATCAGCAGTATGCCTCACAGGAGAAAATAATGTTATCCAAGTCATAGAGTTAAATCACGAAACAAGGCAACTGGAAAAAAGAACAAGAAACTTTACCTGCATGTTTAGTTGGATCGTAAGAAAAAACAGACAAGAGGTACTGAAACCCAGTTCTTGTTAGGGACAACATTATATCTGCATAGCTGAAAAGAACATTGAAAGGCATGTGTTACATTTCTTTACAAAGAACGAGAGGCAGGGAGGGAAGCCAGCTTTTCCTTTCATCTCTATTACTGAGTTTAACTCTCCTAAAAAATCACATGAAGTAGATTCTCATTCTAAAAAGCTATAAATGGGCTCAGCAAATGACGTTACCTGCCTAAGCTGGGAAATAGCGAAGGATGGGAATCCAAAGGAGGCCTGGCTCTGGAGCCCATCAGACCAGAAGATGTCAAATTAAGCAGAACAGAGGCTCCTTCCAACGTGATGTGGTCCCCGGAGGCCCATCAGCTTTGAACGTATATTTCCCGAAGCACTGCCAGCTTTGGGGCAGTGGTTCCTAGACCAGGCTGGTATCAAGATTACCTGGGCACCTGCTGGGAGAAGAGATGCTCGAGCTTCATTCATCCCAAGACTGAGTCAGTAGGTTTGCTGTGGGGCCTGGGATGCTGCAGCTTAACAAATATCCTGGATGACGGGGTCATCAGCGGGGGCACGGGTAAGAGGTACAAAACACAGTCCCTTTCCTCTCTTTAGTTGGAGAGAGATAAGACTAATAAACAAGCCAAAATTCAAGGTACTATGACATTACAGTTCTGCACGGGTGGCATAAACCCTGAGTGCTACGGCAACTATCCTTTGGAGTAGGTGTCCTGAGGAGCAGGTGATGCCACTTCCCAGCCGTGTCTGATGGGTTCAGAGTGGGGACCTGCCCTAACAGGGCCCATCAGCAGACAGACCAGGAGCCAGACCTGGGTCTGGTACAGAATGACAAGTTGGACCAATCAGATGACTCCACTGGGAAACTGAGTTAAGAGATCCAAAGAGGAGCTGCTAGTTCGCTGTGGTCATTGGACCAAACGCTGGAGTTTCTGTGCTGGGTGGAGGCTGGAGCAGAGGAAGCTGAGTGCTGAGGCAGGAGGGCAGAGGAGGCATGCACAGGGAGGTAAGAGGCCATGAGAAACAGACAGACAGACAGAGGTGGACGAGCTGCACAGCTCTGAGTGAGGAGCCTTGGCTCTTTCCATGGGGCCGGCTGTGCTGCCATCCCTGTCCGGAGCCCTGGGAGAAATCAGGGAGGCTGTCCTGCATGGGGGTTAGGAGTACGGACTCTGCAAGGTCCCTGAGCTCAAAGTCCAGCCCCTCCACTTACGGGCTATGTAAGCTTGGCAAAGTCTTAACCTCTCTGTGCCTCAGTTTTCTCATCTGTAAAATGGGGATAAAACTAGTAACCAACTCACAGGTGGTTGTGAGAATTCCATGAGTGCACACACATAAAGTGCTTAGAACACTGCCTGGTACGTGGTAAATGCTCGGGTCGGTAGCTTATTCCGTTAGCATCCTCAACATAAACTCCCTTAAAACTTGAGCTGGCTTGGGCTGGTCACACTCTTCCTTGCAAGTGAAAGAATCAGACCTAAGCAAACTTCTGAGCAGAAACCTTTACTTTTTAACTTTAGATTCTTCTTCTTAAGAAAGGAGGGACTTGCTGTCCCCATGAAGTGATCGGTCAGACAGGTTTGGCAGGGTTTCAGAGGACTCACAGGCATCCTTCCTCTTGGAATGCGGACTTTCTCTGTCCACCAGCCTCAAAAATTCAGAAAAATGAGAGGTATGATTGATGGTAGGCAAGAAACCTGAGAGTCACAGCAGAAACCACATCCGTTCTCGCCCATATGTAATCTCAGCAGGACTGGGAAAAAGTACTAAGTACTGTAAATGCTAAGATAAAGTCATTTATCTTCCTAATGGCTCAAAAGAAGCAGTTATTCCGGAAACAAAGGCCAAGGCATTCTTGGGGCTGTGACAAGACACACACACACACACACACACACACACACACACATGCCTGGAAGGGGAGGAAAGAGAAGAGGGGGACCAGGAAGACAGAGTCTGTGACCAAACTAGAACTAGATTCTCCAAGAGCTCTGGAGGGGCCTCATGACTCTTTCTTACCATGAACTAAACAGTTCAGAGGCCACTTAGATGGCCTTTATTTCTAGGAGAGAGGAGGCAATGGTGGCTGGTGGGAAACAGTATATTTTCCTTGCTTTGAGTCAGGTTTGTTTTCACTCATTTACTCAACAAATATTTATTAAGCTCCTACTATGTGCTAAAATTTTATATACATATATTTATATTTATTATTATGCCAGATGATATCATTATCTATAAAAATTAAGCCAGATGGTGGAGAAATAACTGAACACAAGGTGCACGGTCTATAGAGTGAGCTTTGTGATTTCGGGTTTGCTCCCCACTGCCTTGGGGATCTGAGTGACGCAACCAAAGCCTGCAGAGAGACTAACCTCGAGGAAGAGGGTAGACAACCTTAGGAAGCGGGGAACACCTACGATCTTAGAGACTCAGCAGAACTGAGTTTAGTGTATAAATGTGGTGTTTTATGGAGACGCAGAAGTCACAGGTGGTACTTTTGAGTTGATGACGGACACTGATGTCACAGGGAAATGCCGAGCAGACACTGGATATGGGATGTGGGTGTTTAGGAGAAAGAACAGAGCTGGAAATACAGAAACAGCAAGGGCCAATACCATGCGCGACTTGTTCAGTTATTTCCCCAACATCATGTGTATTTAGACATAGTAGGAACTTAATGTGTATTTGTTGAATACCAGAACGAAAGTAATAGGAGAACTGAAGCAATCTTTGAAGGAGCAAGTACAGGAGAGAGGACAGCACAGCCGTGCTGAGGATGGTCCCTCCGGGAATGATGACTTCTAGGCATGTGAGGAAGGTGAGGGTCCCAGAGAAGAGAGAAAGGAGGAAGGTGTCAGAAAGAAAAGGGGAAAAGGGGTGGGAATTATCACCAGAGGAAAATATATATTAAGAGGATGTGGAACTTCCCTGGTGATGCAGTGGTTAAGAATCCGCCTGCCAATGCAGGGGACATGGGTTCGAGCCCTGGTCCGGGAAGATCCCACATGCCATGGAGCAACTAAGCCCGTGCACCACAACTACTGAGCCTGAGCTCTAGAGCCCGTGCACCATAACAAGAGAAGCCACCGCAAGGAGAAGCCCGCGCACCACCACAAAGAGTAGCCCCCGCTCGCCACAACTAGAGAAAGCCCTTGTGCAGCAACGAAGACCCAGTGCAGCCAAAAATAAATAAAATTAAATCTTTTAAAAAAAAAAAGAGGATGTGGCAATGTCTAATTAAAATAAGATTAGGTTTGGCAACAAGCCTTACTCACCACACAATTCTTTTTTTTTTTGGCCCGCGTGCAGCATGCGGGATCCTAGTTCCCCAACCAGGTATTGAACCCCCTGCGCCCCCTGCCACGGAAGCTCGGAGTCTTAACCAGTTTGGGACTGCCAGGGAAGTCCCAAACAATTCATTTTTAAAAAGAGAAATTTCCTTTTGCTGATATGTTGAGTCTGCCTCCATACAACGAAGTAATTCAGTATTTATGTGTTACACCCAAGTAAGGCTGTGAATGATATTTGGGTTGGAAAGTACACAGGAGGGGTCACATTTTACTCAGTATACTTTCGCATATTTTAATTTTATTTTCTAATAAGACCAGGTACAAAAGAATGGTCACCCAAAATATCTAGACCAAAAGCTCTAATACAATAGCAGCTAATATTTAAGCAGTCATTTAGGGTCAACACGGCACTTGTTACACGTGTTATTTCTTTCCATTCCCACAACAACCGTGTGAGGGGGGCCTAGTCATGGGCGTGACTTTAAAGCCAAAGTCCTTGGGTTTTAATCTCAATTCTGTCACGTACTTGCTGCCGCACTTTGGACAAGTAACTTAACCTCTTTGACCTTAGTTTCCTCATCTGTAAAATGGGAATAATGATAGCATAATACCTCACAGCGTTGCTTGGTGGATAAATTGTGTTGTTTCACATAAGGTATTTTAAGAAAGCCTGGCACATGGCAAGGAGTGAACAAGTATTACCTGGTACTCTCAGTGGAGGTGGTGAGGGTGGTATTAGTAGGAAAATTACAGTTTTGCAGAGGAGTAAACTAAAGTGTAGAGAAGTTGAATTCTTTGACCAGGGCAATACAGCTTAGAAGTGACAGAGCCACAAGCCTTGCACCCATGTTCCCGTGGCCAAATCCTATACTTTTTAGACCAAGATGCTATTGGATATAGGTCTTCTAATTCCAAATACAATAAGCTATTTCAAACTAGCAGAAGTCTAGTAATCTTCTGGAAACCAGAAAAAGTACAATATAGCAAATTAAGGAGGCTAAAAAAGGGGGAAAAAACAACATAATTAAAGGAGCCAAATCACTAACCGTTTGCGATCACCTGGATTAATAGCGACTAATGCTCCTCTATCCCAAATTCTGTCAAATTTGCCAATATTTGCTCTACCAGAAAGAAAAAGATAAAAAAATTTATGTAAGAAAAATAAAATCTTTAACAACATAGTGTTCCCCATGGCACATGTCAGAACCTCACCAGCTGTTAAGGAACTGGGATCTCACATCTGCTTTTCCTCAGAGTCTCTAGGGATATGCTGGTGTGTGTGTGTGTGTGTGTGTGTGTGTGTGTGTGTGTGTGTGTGTGTGTGTGTGTGTGTGTGTGTGTATGTATGTAGCTGTCCATCTCCTCCTAGATCTAGGAGCTGGTGGCAGCAGCTTGGACTTGGGGGCACAAAGGAGGAACAAGGGACAGTTTGAGACAACTCTCCTCCCAGCCCCTGGAACAGGTATCAGGGACTTTTAGGAGATGAGCTCTCACCTCCGTCCACACCCTGAAATGCATTTCTGTTACAGACACAGGTGTGAAGTGGAAGACACTTTCTTGCTCTCCCCTCCTTTTCCCTACCTTCCTAGGGTCCTAATAATTTTTCCAGAGCCTAGCAGCTACCCAAGGGCAAAGATATCAAGTGTGCAGACATACAGGCTGCAGTTAAAAATAACTGCAGGACAGAGACTCAAATCAGTGCTTCATGGGTGCTACGCAAGGGAATGGGAGTGATAAAAAGACCCTCAGCCCACCCCAGCATTGCCTAGCAAACACTCGAGGTTTTAAAAGTGCAGAGGTAGACATCAGTCCTACCTGGGAAGATCAAAAAGACTGCAACAGTACAATGAGATGTTCCCTGAAGAACTCTGCAATGAAAAAGTCAAGAAAAAAAAATTCTACTTAATTAGGAGGTACTTGAATGGTCAAGGGAAAAAAAAGAGGGGCAAAGCAGCACATGGGTGGTAGAGAAAGAATGTGTAATTAAACATAAAGAACATAATTTCACGGCAAACAATTTTTTTAGACATCTTACTTTAAATTTTTATTTTTGGGGGACTTCCCTGGTGGTCCAGTGGCTAAGACTCCGCGCTCCCAGAGCAGGGGGCCTGGGTTCAATCCCTGGTCAGGGAACTAGATCCCACATGCCGCAACTAAGAGTTCATGTGCTGCAACTAAAGATCCTGCATGCCGCAACTAAGACCCAACGCAGCCAAATAAATAAATAACATATTTTTAAAAAACACTAATCTATAAAAAATATAAATTTTTTTTTAAATTTTGAAATAAATATGGACCATGCTGCAGAGAATTTATAGAATAAAGAAAAACCCTGCATGCCACCCTTTGAACACAGTGATTTTAATCATTTTGGTGAATTCCTCTCTATCTTTCCCCCCTCACTTCCTGCACCTTGCAACCTATGCAAATATTTTTTTAACTGAAAATAAAACACAATTTTACTGAAAATAATTTTTAATGGGACTTTTTAAAATTAAAAACCTATATAGGGTTCTTTTGGATCAACCCAAAAAGGAAAATCAGATTGGTTAATCCTGAAGATCAGTTAACTGTTACTCATTTTGGGGCTTGTTATATTTTAGCAATGTTTACTTTAGCAAAATCCTAATATTTTGACCCCCTAATGAGAAGTATACACATCAATCAATTACCAGGCAGACTGAGAGAGAAAGGACAGACATTTTAAAAGTTACTCATGAAGGGCTTCCCTGGTGGCGCAGTGGTTGAGAGTCCGCCTGCCGATGCAGGGGACACGGGTTCGTGCCCCGGTCTGGGAAGATCCCACATGCCGCAGAGCGGCTGGGCCCGTGAGCCATGGCCACTGAGCCTGCGCGTCCGGAGCCTGTGCTCCGCAACGGGAGAGGCCACAACAGTGAGAGGCCCGCGTACCGCAAAAAAAAAAAAAAAAAAAGTTACTCCTGAAAAGTGCAGTTGTATTGACTCCCCAGTGTCCTCTCTTTCATTCACTGACTGATGAGCATTTATTTCCTGAGCACCTTGTAGACAGGACTAGCCCAAGTTCTAGATACTGCAGTGAATTTGACAGTCTCTGACCCCAGTGAGGACAGCCTGGTGGAGCAGAGAGGTGCAGGAACAAAGAACCATCACGGTACAGAATGGGCTGTACTGTTCTGGTTGTGTGCCCAGGACTGTGGGAACAGAGCAGACAGAGCAGGGAACTCACTGCCCGAGCACCAGGAAAGGCGGAACAAAAGGTGGCGGAAGAACTGGCTGGATGCATCTGCTGACATCACGGGTGTGGGAGGTGAGAAGTCTGGGAGGTGGGGGGAGGAGCAGGGTAGGAGATGTACTTCAGGATGTGAAAATGTTGGATTTTATTCTGAAATAAGGTGCAACAGAGGTGGGCGGGTCTTTGAAGACCAGTCTGGAAGCACAGTGGGGGTCAGCCCTGAGAGGAAGGGGTCTGGAGGCAGGGAAACAGCCCGTGAATCTTAACCTTGGCTGCAGACTGGAATCCCCCAGGAGCTTTAAATAGACCTGATGCCAGGCCCCATCTCTAGAGGTTCTGACTGAATTAGCTGGAGGCAAGGCCTTGGCACTAGGAATTTTAAAAGATCCACAGATAATTTCAAATGTGCCACCAGGGCTGAGAACCACTTCCTCCAAGGAGTCTGGAAGAGGACTAGCCTCTCCGGACTGAGCAAACAGCAATTCTTAGATGATCTCAGAATGGAGTGGGAGGAAGCTGTAAAATAAAGTCCTCTCAAGTTTCCTAGTGACCTGAGCAATTAATTTCAATATTTAGAAAAGAGAGTGCTTTGCGAGAGACCGAATGTACAGACGGATGGTGGCCAGACCACATCTGGTAAGAGCTCGGACCCATAACCTCTGCACCAACTAGCCAGGGAAGCCTAACCACAGCCTTGCAGGACGTGGTCAATGACTGCCAGCCTCCCTGATTTTTACGCCTCCCCTCCACCCCTATGCCTCTCTTCTAGCTCAAAATCAAATACGCTTCCCAAACCAATCACAAGGGATGCCGCTTCTAGTTAGCCAACAGCGTCAGAAGCCTTCGCATTTTTCTCTAGAAAGCTCTCCTACCCCCCTGCCAGGCTTTGGGCCTCTGACAAATTCAATTGGCGACTCCCTCTGAATTGACAGCCTCTGCTTGTTCTCATTTGGGTGGTCTCTGTTTATTTCCACATTATTACCCCAAGCTAGCGAAGCAGTTCCACTGGATCATTCTGGTCACAGGAGGAGGACAACTCCCAAATCTATCATTTCCAGCCCAAATGCTTGGCGCATGCTTCAGAGACGTTTGCCAGTTATCCCTTCATCACGCCACAGGTCTTTTAAACTCACCTCCAGAACAAAACTCATTTTCTCTGCTCTTCAACTTGCTTCTCCTTTATTCTCTGCTATCCAACCAGTCATCTGAGCTGGAAATGTGAACTCACCACCCCCTGGATTCCCACTCAATTAATCACTAAATCCTCCCAGTTTGACACCCTAAACATCATTTTAATCTATCTGTTCCTCTAAGTGCCCCGTCGCTCTCCTGGTGCAGCCCTTCAGGATCTCTTTCCTGGACCACTGCTCACAACCTCCTATCTGGTCTCTTTGCCAGGAGGCTACTGCCCTTCCCTTGAGGCCACAAGGGTGGTCGGTCACAAAAGAAAAGCTGGCTGTGTCACGTTCAGGTACCAGCTTTACAGGACATCTGGACTGGATGACCTGACTCTCTGCCTGTCCTAGCCCTATCTGTCACCACACTTCAGGAAGCTCCCCCAGGCTGGGTTAGGAAACATTCCTCTCTGTTCCCTTAATACCCCGTGTCATTACACTTCGCTCCATGTATGACAAACAGCCTCCTCTGTTTCTCTTCTGTCCTAAGCTAAGCGATTCTTTAGGGCAGGGACTGTGTTTTCATCTCTTCAGTGTCTTATGCAGGGTGTGGCACAAGACAGGTTCTCAGAAACACCTGTTTATAAATTAAAAATCAAACAAACCCAAACCAAAATCACGACAAATAAGCTTTGACCTTGGCTTTTATATATATTTGTTCACACCTAGCTACTGTCTATCTTTTTATGCTCCTTACACTGTATAATATCCAGGTGAATCTGGTGATAAAGTGGGGTCATCTGACACTTGTATAGTATCCTCACTTACTCATGCTGAGAAAAACCTTCTTCTGGGGGTATGGAAATAACTATTTACCAAAATCAAAACACACCTTGAATACTTTGGCTCCAGGAATTTCCATAATTTGTTCTTCTGAGTAAGAAAGATTCTGCTCCGTAAAAAATTCCCGTATCCCAAGTTCACTGATTTCCACACCAACTACACTGTGTCCTCGGTCTGCAAACCTGCATAAAATCATATAATTACACTTAAATTTTTATTTCAAATACAGTACTAAGTAAAAGGATATGTACCAATAAGCATACATTTTCCTTAATTTTAAGGGATTTATTTGAATTCAGACTCACAACGTTTCACAGAACATGTAGATACACAGAAAGTGGATCTATATGTTCTCAAACCTTATGCTATGTGGAATTCTGAAAAAATGATTTATATGACCTTAGGAAAAATTTAACAGTTTGGAAAATTATACCTTAACATGTTGATTTACTACAAATGGATTTGACTGGAAGAGTTTCTGATTTAAAAGCATCCTATGAATTAGATATGCTTTTCAAGTTCTCTAAATCAGCTCTGTCCATTAAAACTTTCAGTGATGATGGAAAAATCTGTACCTGTGTTGTCCAATCCAGCAGCCACTAACCACATAGGCTATTGAGCCCTGAGACGTGGCTCGTGTGACTTAGTTTAAACAGCCACATGGGGCTGGTAGATACCGTACTGGAGCACTCGGCTCTAGAACATTATCATCCATTTCTATAATAATCTTATAATTTCCACTTACACTAAACCCTATCCAAAAATTTATTTGATTACCATACGCAAAAGCTTACCAGTATTTTTCTGGTAAGGTTTATAATTACAGAATTCAGTCTTGGGATCTTAGACTTCAAAGAAAACAGCACTAGTGGCACAAATACCCAGGTACAGTATTGATTTTATGTTACATTAAATAAACACATAAGTCAGTTATGCAACATATGCTTTTTTTTTTTTTTTGCGGTACGCGGGCCTCTCACTGCCGTGGCGTCTCCCATTGCGGAGCACAGGCTCCAGACGCGCGGGCTCAGCAGCCATGGCTCACGGGCCCAGCCGCTCTGCGGCATGTGGGATCTTCCCAGACCGGGGCACGAACCCATGTCTCCTGCATCGGCAGGTGGACTCTCAACCACTGCTCCATCAGGGAAGCCCAACATATGCATTTTTAAAAATCACACACCATGCAAAATCATGCAGTAAAAATCATGAGGCTTATGGGGAAAATGGGGGTTGGAGTACACATTAAACAGCTTTGTCCTAATGGAGTATATTCAGCCATAAACAATTGAAATCTTGCCATTTATGACAACATGGATGGACTCTGAGGGCATTATGCTAAGTGAAATGAGTCAGACACAGACAAACAGCTTCTAATCTCACTTATATGTGGAATCAAAAGAAAACAAAAACCAGAAACAGGCTCATAGATACAGAGACCAGATTGGCAGTTGCCAGAGGCTGGGGGTGAGCAATGGGTGAAATGGGTGAAGGAAGTCAAAAGGTACAAATTTTCAGTTATAAAATAAATAGGTCATGGGGATGTAATGTACAACACGGTAACTATAGTTAGTAGCATTGTATTGCATATTTGAAAGTTGCTAAGAGAGTAGATTTTAAAAGTTCTTATCACACACAACACTATGTAGTTCTGTAACTATGTATTGATTAACTAGATTTATTAGGGTGATCATTTCGCAATATATGTATATACAAATATCAAATCATATTGTACACCTAAAACTAACATAATGTTGTATGTCAATTATACCTTAATTTTTAAAAAGGTTTTTTTTTTTTTTTAAGAAAAAGCTACTGCACATTTGCCATAACTCATCTCTGTGAATCAGGATTTTCTCAATAATATGTAATTAAACAGTATTTAGAAATAAAATGGATTAAATAGTACTTAAGAAGAAAAAACTTAGTGCCACATTAAAAAGAAAAAAGACAAGAACCTAATAGACATGGTGGCACAGTTTTACATGTTAAATGGTTACAAAATATATAAATACTACAACATGGCACTCTACCTTGAGAGAGACCTGAAGTTTACTTGTAGACTTGTAGGCGTTGGAAGGGCTGCAGCTTTCAAGTTATTGTAAAGTAACGGAAGGGGGATTATTGGCAGCCGTGGAAAGTTCCAACACTGGCTGTGGATGGGAGCAAGTGGCTCACAGCACACCGAGGTGAACTGAGGTATCGGGGAGATAGTTGAGGTTTGTGCATGGGTGCATTTTGTCTATTTGTACACGGTTTAGTAGAGCTGGGTGTTTCACCTCATGTTTCTTGCAGACAAAATTACATATAAGCAGATGTGAAATTCAAACCATGCTCAAATTGTTCCTTAATGTATTAGTGGAGTTAGAATGCAATTAGCATTTTCAAAACAATTGAATAATAGCAGAACTGATGGTACCTATTCCCTACACAAGAGGACACACTTTCAAAAATGTGATCAGAACATGAACTGTTTATAGTTCTAAAACATACATATTAATAACTTGTCTTTCACATTTCCTGGGAAATTTGTTAGTTAACATACATGGAATATTTTTTTTATTCTCCATACATTTTTTGAAGTTATAAAATATAAACAAAAAAGTTACCCAAACCAGCTGCATGGATTTTTACTTCTACTCAATATATGGAAAAATGAACCATAGCCTACTATAGACTGGCATAGGCTGGATTCTACTGGAATATATTGTCCTAAAAGAAACCCAAAACCTAAGGAAATGTCTTCAACATTTTATGTTAATGCTTTTGGGCTTCAGCTCATAGTTTATCTATTCACATCTGATATCTGTATAGACCTTAATATACAAATTTGTTACCTAAGTGAAAAATCCTCTAATATAATAACTTTTATACAATTACAGTAGCTTAGTTCTGGCATTTTTATTACAAAGGACTTTAGACCCTAAATCTTCAACAATCATATTTAATTGGCTGTTTCATAATACCATTTTCTAACCTTGTATCAAAGCCTCTGCTAGAACTAGATTGTTATCACTTATGACACAGCAAAAAGACAATCTGCTCATAGAGTTAATGTTTTTCTTGCAGGTAGTTTGCAAAGTAATTCTTTCTTCTGCTTCAGTGAGTTGGTTAGGATATAATGTTCTCAATTTCGTGGCCACCCAAGAATCTTAAGCCACAGCAGCCACTCACAAATGCTCTCAGCTACAAGTTGAGGGAGCGGGGGGCTGGCTGCAAAAAAGCCACCATCCCCGCTCAGAAATCCACTCCCAATGCACACATGTTCTGTAGTTTGCCCACCTGTATTTATGTAGGGCAGAGAGCATTTTTAAGTTACTATATTTTTCATTTACTAATCATTTTCATATATTTTATTTTTCTTTCCTGCTTGACGATCAAAGTTCTCAACGTTCAAGCTTATACAAGCTTATGTCTTGGCATGTACGATAGCCTCCGTACATTATCATTACAACAAATTCTGTATAGGAAACGATTGCCAGGTTTGTGACTTTAGGGTAACCCATAGTGACAGTGGCTTGTGAATTAAAATGAATTCTCACAAGAGAGAATTACTCACAAGAAATACTTTCTTTATCACTGATTTTATTAGCAATGATTCATGAAAACAAAACCTCCTATGTGCTCGTAGAGGGGCGGGAGAATTGAGCTGAACTGTGGACTATACACGGTTTTGCCAAAAAGCTGTAATTCATTTTGAGCTTTTCTGTCCACCTCTATTTAAAATACCTAAAATTAACTTAGTTACATTCCAAAACCACCTACAAAAACTAAACCACCACAAAGATGAAGGAAATTTAAGAGGGAAGGCTGGTCCCATCCTTTGCCTCCCCCACCACTTTGGTTGTAGACTAATTCTTTTGCTTAGAAACTCAATACAGAAAGACTAGTTCTCCCCTCTGTTTCTGCACTGTCTTCCTGTTTGAGAGTACTTCCTCTATGAACCCATCAGTATTAGTCTACTAAAAATATAGAATCCCTGTGCATTTCCTGAGAATGGAATTTTTTAAACTTACATCCTATTATTCACCCAAAGTGTTTATCATCAAGACAAGAAAGTACGTTCATGCTTATCTGTTCATACCATTTCATCTCAACTGCTTTTCCACAAAGAGGAAAAAATACCCTCAGTTCTTTCGCGCCTTTAAGAAAAGTATCCAAATGCTTCTTTAATAGCCTGGGGAGAAAAAAAAAAATTGTTTGTTTTAATTAGCCCAAGACACAGAGGAAAGGACTACAATTTTACAATGCTAAGTACATTTCATGTATTACCTCACTTAATATTTCCCAACAACTTTATGAAGTAGGTAACATTATTCATTAAAATCTCCAGTTTATACATGAAGAAACAGGAAGGTTAAGCAACTTGCTCAGTCAGGTAACTGGCAAGCAGTTAATGTGACTCAAACCTGGGGCTTTCCTGATTAGTAATTAAACATAAAAAATTAATTTTTCCTTGTTTGATATGTTTTGAAAATGTATACGTGTGTGTGTGTCTTCTAAGGCCAGCTACATGACAGAGATAACTCATACAATGGTTCTAGGATGATACCCCAACTATTACTTAGTGTGCAAATGTAATAATAATAATGATGTCCCCTGGGCAGTCAGGGTGGCTGCCTGGAAGAAGGAACATCTGTCACGACCACTTTACTCAGCACTGACCCATCTTTATTGCTGCTGCTTCAAAGCCCACTACTACTACTACTATTACATTGCTTAGCATTCAGCTCACTGATTAATTTCTCTCAACTTCTCTTCTTCTACCATATAGATAATACTTTAACATTTGAACACATGCTATTGGAAAGCAAAGTCAGAACACCACCACTTTTCAGCATAAAGAGATGCCAGCAATAATATAACCTGAGCATCTGCGTATGTATAAACATGTATGCCCAACAAATAAATGTTATAGGGGATTAAAAAAAAAGACATATTTCATAAATCTAAGATGTCATCAACTGTAAGTCACACCATTACTTATACTCCATGAGAAGAAATATCACTACCAATTCACCTATGACATGCCACAGATGCATCCTGATTTCAGAGATGCTCCAATGTGAACATCTAAAAATGTGCATCTTAAAATCAAATAATGGATATCTATATTATTATTTCTATTTCCAAAGTCAGTTTCTGATAGAGCATTTCTGTTATAGACCAACATTTGATATAAAGAAACGTAAACATTTCTTACTGATGTCCTCGTTCTTGGTGAAATGCAATTTTGTGATTCACCCACTTCTCTTGCCATTCTTCCAGAGTTAGCACTCGGTTTTTCTGTACCTCAGTGTTGGGGTACTCTTCAGCATCAAGTACTGCTCTTGTATTAGCCATGGTTTTGTAGATAGCTTTGACTCAGAAACAAATGTCTCCAATGCCTAAGTGGAAAATGTTTGCAAGGTTGTCACTTAAGTGCATTTCAATTCTATTGATGAATGAAGAAAAAACCTATTATTCTCAGCAGTACGGCTTTTATTTTATTTATTTATTTATTTATTTATTTATTTATTTATTTATTTATTTATTTATTTATGGCTGTGTTTGTTCTTCGTTGCTGTGCGCGGGCTTTCTCTAGTTGCAGCGAGCGGGGGCTACTCTTCGTTGCGGTGCACGGGCTTCTCACTGCAGTGGCTTCTCTTGTTGCGGAGCACGGGCTCTAGGCGCGCGGGCTTCAGTAGTTGTGGCTCGCGGGTCCTAGAGCGCAGGCTCAGTAGTTGTGGCACATGGGCTTAGTTGCTCCGCGGCATGTGGGATCTTCCAGATCAGGGCTTGAACCCGTGTCCCCTGCATTGGCAGGCGGATTCTTAACCACTGTGCCACCAGGGAAGTCCCAGCAGTATGGCTTATTTAAAAATATTTCAATATTCACGGAAAAGCTATACAAAAAATTACTTTTCAGTGAATCTGATGGTAGAGGCATATCTCATAATACACATTAGGAAAGATCTTTAAATAAATTGAATTACATCTTAGAGTAAAAGAATTTAAGTTTAAAAAAAAGAGACAGGGCAAAAAAAAAAAAACAGGCATTATAACTTTTGTAAGCTTAGAATCTTTCCTAGCATCTCACTCTTCAATTTTTAAAATTTCCTTTAATGTTTACTTCTTATTTTTTTAATCAATGTTATAATGCACACAATTCAGAGTTCAACAGAGCTATGAAAGCAGCAGTCCCCATTTCCAATGAGACAAACATCTTTAACTCTTTTAGCTGAATCTTGAAATATAACTCAAAATATAACTCAAATAGCATGCTTATTTTGTATCTTCTTAATTTTTTATTTCTAGGAAGCATCTAGAAAAATAAGCATTTAGTCCTCTTTCAACTTCCCAACACACACACACCACCTTCTCATTTTTCCTATCCTTTCCATATAGATATAGCATATTCGTGATTAAACATTTCAAGTTCACATTATTAGGACTAGGTAAATACTATTCACAGGTAAGCCATATAGAATTCTATGATTACTTTTCCTTTCCTGTACAACTTTTTATTCTGTAGTTAATAACTATCTGGCTTTTTCATTTATAAAATTTCAATATATTTATTACTAATTCAACTCTAAGTTCTCCCAATCTCCTGTCAATACAGTCTCAATCTCTTCGCTTATCAGATATCCTATCAATGTCATCTCAGAGAATAGCCTTCTGACCTGGATGCTGTCTTCTCCTGGCACACAGTTAGCCTTCTGCGATCTTTATCTACCATCATCCTGGAGCCTTCCTTCTTATCTTTTGATGAATCTCCTGTTTCCTCTATTGGCTATTTTCCTTTTCTTTGGTTACCACCCTTATATTGGTAAAATACAACCTTTGGCAGCTTTCTGAGAAAGAGTGCATGGGAGAAAAGGCTTTTGGCAATTTTGCATGTAGAAAATGTCTCCACACTATTTATTCCCCATCCTCGATGTATAGTTTTGCTGGGTAAGAATTCTTAGTTAGAAAACATTTTCTCTCACAATTCTGAAGAAATCATTCCCTTGTCATCTAGCTTGTAGCGTTACTGCTTAAATTCAAAGACATTTGGATCTTGATATTTTCCATGTGGCCAATATTTTTCTCTCTCTCAAAGCTTTTCTTTGCCCCTTAGTTTTTGCAGTTTCGTAATTCTATGCCTTACCCTGGGTCTGCTTTCATCCATCTGGCTGACTTCTTTTAATCTGGAAGCTCATATCCTTCAATTATGGAAAAATTCTTGAATTATTCAGATGATGATTTTGGTCCTTTTTTTCTATTTCTCTTTCTCGGACCCCTTTTTATGGTTGTAGAAGCTCTTGACCCAATGCTCTAAATTTCTCATATTTTTTTCTATTTTCCAACTCTTCATCGTTTTGTCCTATTTTCTGACAGCCCACCTTATTTTTATCTTTCTACCTTGCTATTTAGTTTTTCTTTTCTGCTCTCAAGTCTTTAATTCTCAAGAGCTCCTTTTTGTTTCTGATGTTCTCTTTTCATTTTATTTTGTTGTTACTTCATGTATAGAATGTATATAATATTTTCTCTTATTTACCTGCATGGTCTGTTACTGAGTCATTTTTTTCTGTTGGTTTTGTTTTCTATCTTTCAAACTAGTGACTGTCCTCAAATTCCTAGCAATTCTTATTATCTACTCACATTTAAGAGTAAATACCAAAAAGCTGATTATAAGTTTAAGTTTGTGGATGGGGCTTATTGTCTGTAAGCTTCTCTGTAGGATAATATGAATAAATATTATTTGGAAACTTAGATGTCATTATCTTTATTCTCTTTGGACTCATCAGACTTTCCAAAGATGGACTTCCCAATTCCCGTTGAAAGTTTGAGTCCTTGGGACTATGGTTCTATACTCACACGAGAAAAGGATAAAAGTGGGAAAGGGCCCCAGCATTCAGTTTGCCTGTATTCAATTAATCCCCATATTTTTCAGTATGGTACTCCCACCCCCAACTGTGAACTGTATCTTCCCAGTCCAAAGACTGTACCCTCTCCAGGGAATAAACCCCCCAAAGTCTGCTGGTGTGGTGAAGAAGAGATACTGGTTGCAGGGAATTGGGAAAGGGATCTGCGGACTTAGCCTTTTAGGAACCAGAATTTCAAGCAATCCTCCTAATTTCAACCATACCCTTCCATCTCCCTGAGGTACCTGGTGCCGCTAATTCCTGAGCATTGGGGGATTCTATAATGCAAATAGGATTGCTCATTGGCTTTCCCCATTGCTGGTTTAGAATTTAGCTTTCTTCAGTCTGCAAAATCCTTTATCACTCGTCCATCTGCTTTCTAGTTTCAAATTTTTATTGCTTTTATCTTTTCTTCTGTCTTCCCTTTATGTCTTTAAAAATCCTACTGTTGTTTTGGTGGAGTTTCAGGAGGAAGCAAAAGTAGATGCACAGATTCAATATCCCGTCTCTACCCTACAAGTTTGCATTTTCAAATAATTTTCTTATAGCTTTTTTTTTTGGTATGGGAAAATGCACACAAAGGCGTTGACCTAAAGAAAAACACACAACATAAGAGTTGTGAGTTTCAATTTTATTCGGGGACCTTACTGAGGATGATAGCCTGGGAGAGAGCCTTTCAGATACCTCTGAGGAACTGCTCCAAATATATATGTTCCACATGTATAAGATTTTTTTTTTTGACTAGGAAAAACATGTAGTCTAGCACACATTTTGGTAAAAGATTACTTTTTGTTTTGTTTTGTTGTTGTTTTTTTGTGTTTTTTTTTGCGGTACGCGGGCCTCTCACTGTTGTGGCCTCTCCTGTTGCGGAGCAACAGGCTCCGGACGCGCAGGCTCAGCGGCCATGGCTCACGGACCTAGCCGCTCCGTGGCATGTGGGATCTTCCCGGACCGGGGCACGAACCCGTGTCCCCTGCATCGGCAGGCGGACTCTCAACCACTACGCCACCAGGGAAGCCCAAAAGATTACTTTTAATCACAAAGAACAGATACCTCAAGTGAATGATTTTAGTGATTTCTATGTACAAGAAGATGCAAGAATCTGGGGCCATTGAAATTCTCCCTGAGGCATGCTATCTAGGGGCCATTTATACAAAACCCAGAATGCCTCACCCTTATTTTCCCTCCTGAAGTCCTAAATCGCCTGGGGTACATCACCCTCTGCAGGGGGTTGTGTTTTAACCCTTAGTATAACTGGTTGATGAGCAACATTTTTTGTTCCCTTTTACAAAGGGAACTGAGGAAAAAGGACATGTGAACATAACTGCAAATCTACCTGAAGGTATGAGGAAAATGTCTGTCCTTTCAACGTGAAATTTGTCATGTGAGGACGATACAGCACAATAGCTGTAACATATCCTTTGAGTCATTAGTGAAACTAATTTAGTTTGGATTACACTAGCAGGCTATTCTTGGTGGAGTTAATTTAATGATTCATCCATGAATCATTATTCATGGAAAAGCAGTTATTCAAGGAAAAGTTCCCTTTATGGCAAAACTTGGCTTCAGTGTGCTTAGGATTTAAGGAGAAGGCACCTCTCTTGGAATTGGGAACACAAATTCACTTCCCAGCAAACTTTTGTTAACAAATGGCTTTTGCAAGGCCCTGATGATGTCAAGAGGTGATGCTCAGGGTTTTCTGAGAGGTCAGAGGGAAGTATCTGATGTATTGGGTACAGAAAAGCAAAAGAAAGTTGCAGTTTTCCCATTTCCACATTCAGCCAGAAACTTTGGAACCTGAACATGAGCCTTCATAAACAGTTCTCTACTTAAAACAAAAGGGAAGCATAATTTTATCACTAAGCCAGGGCAGCCTGGAATTGTTCAACTCTACCCCTCTCACACAAACTTGAAATATAACTTAACATCATGAATATAACTTAATCACTTCTTAGGTGTTCTCATAGCTTCTCAACCTGTACTTAACTTGTCCACATCCTTTTCTGGGGAAATAAAAAGTTTCTTTCTACAAGCAAGATACAAGTGCAAAATTATAAGAATCAGAAAAGGCAAATTTCACAATCATTCTTACCCATACACAGAAATAGCAGATGTGCTAGTTTGGTCGCCCAAGTTCTCCTTGGGTGGACTCCCAAGACTGGTTTCCTCCTCACCTTTTCAAAAAGCATGTTTCTGCTTTAGATTTATTTTAAAATTTTGGTAAATTGAAGAATAACTTCCCTAAAGTGCACAAATTTTAAGAGTATGGCTCAGTGAATTTTTATACATGCATACAACCTATGCAATTACCATGGAGCAAGACAATATTTACAGCACCCCAGTTCCCCTCACTGTCCCGGCAAGTACTTCTCTTTTCTTAAAATCAACAATACCCGACAATGCTTTGGGGTCACTTTAACCATGGACTCAGAAAGATCATTCACTACCTGATCTCGTTATTCCCCGTTCCCACTCGGCTCCCTGAGCCCATTTCAGGGCGCGGATGGCTGGGACGTCCCGTTCCGGAATCCGATCACACACTCACACCTAGCAAACGTCCCATTGGTCATCGCACCCTCTCTGCACCCGGCGGAGCCTACCTTGTGCGCTGTCCGTCGCCTGCTGCTGGTTCTGGCGCTGCCGCGGGCCTCACCGGCTGAGTCCCTAAGCCCCAGGCTCAGCCCTGCTATTGGACCCGCCCCCGGACCCGCCCCTCCCGTGGCGCACAGACCCCGCCCCCCTCCCCACGCTCCCCGGCTTGCTCAGCGGCGGAAATGGCCAGGGCGGGGCGAGTAGCGCGGCGAAGGCGAAGGCGGGGACCCTACTCCTCCCTCTTCCCGCCGGCTCCTCCCACCCCGGGTCACGTCGTGACAGGGGCGGAAGCAGCGGCGGCGGCGGCCGAGCGGGGGCTGCGGCTCGCTGCGCGGATCCTGCAGTCTCGTGCGCTCGGCGCGCGGCTTCGGAGAGGCGCCCGCAGCTCTGGGCGGCGCGCGAGGTCTCGCCTGCGCTCTGAGGTGGGGGGCACGCGGCTCCGGGGGCGGGCGTGAGGGCGGCGGTGGATTTCGAGTGACAGCTCTGCACAAAGCAGCTTGGCCGGGGTGCACGCTCTCCTGCCCCTGTGCAGCGCTCCTTGCCCGGGTGGGAGGCGGACCGGTGCCCTCGGGGCTATACCTCCTTCCCCGGATTGGTAGGGGGTGAGAGGTGGGGATCCCAGCCTGAGAAAGGGGGAATTCCCGGGCTGGGGTGTTGCAGCGACCGGGTTCCCCGGTTCATCGCGGTGCTGCGGGTTTCTCCTAACCCCCCCTCCCCGCAATATTTCCTTTCTGTACAGCGGTGCCTTCTCGCCGCGACTCCTTGCACGCCTCCAGAGCAAAGGTGAGCCCGGAGAGGCTGTTGCTTCGACTTCGGAGAAGAGACGAGAAAGCTTTTCAGAAAGCGTGGCTGCTGCATCTGGCACAGGGAACGTTGGGGCTCCCTCCTGGGGGCTGTCAGTGCCCTGTCACCTGGGGAGTACCTGCTGCGGGGAGTAGGCGGGGGACCTACAGTCCGGGAGTAGGAACTCCCTGGCTGTTCTTCCCAGCCAAGAGCGTGGCGCCGAGGAGCCGGCGCGGCCTCGCAGGTGTTATTAGTTCGACTGCGGCGCCGCGACCACGCGTTGAGACGCGATCTGCATTGCCAGGTTGCTGGGGTAACTCCGCCGGGACCTGGGACCCCTAGGGGGCGGCCCGATTACGGTAGCTGTTAGTCAACAGCCTAGCAGCCGGCAGGTGAAAGAGGAAGGAATGGGCAGGCCCAGCTGTAATGAGTTGGGGTTGCGTGATCTGGAACCTAGCCAGCTGGAGGCCCAGCCCTCCCTCGGGAGAGCGTACGGGCGTCCATAGACCACTCCCTTTGGGGAGATCCGTCACTCCACCTGTGCACACGCAACTCGAGGCTTTTACACTTTGGTTGGTTTTTTTTTTTTTTAACCTATTTTAGTAAAAGGAAAGCGAGTGGGAGGGACGGTTTCGTCAGGAGGTACAGGAGAAAATGACCATTAATAATTATCTTCCACGCAGAGAAAGTAGTCAACAAAGCATTCGGGCAATTGAACTGGATCCATATTTCGGAAAATTTGATTATTGTGGGTAGAATTTCAGGTGGCCCAAAGGGAAACTTTTGCTCTTTTTGTCTCTGAAGAAGTTTCTAGTATTTTGTCCAGTTTTGAGAAATTATGCTAACACCACTATAAATTTTTATTCCAACCTGGAGTTCTTTAGATTCATATTTTTATGAATTCTGTGTCTTTTAAAAAAGCTTTTTGAGTAAGCTACTTCTGAAAAAATCCTGGGAATTATTAAAGTAGAAATCTAGACATTGATATGTTCATCTATATATTTATGCCCTCCCAACCATTTTTTTCTTTCTTTTGTCACATTGAAAGAAAACCAAAGCTATGAATTTAAAATTAGGAAGAAATATGCCTATAAAGTCATATTGAACCTGAAACAAATTGATCATACTTAACGTTAGGTGAGTTTATTAATTTGAAGAACCAGGTGGGAAAGCACTTCCAGTAAACTAATTTGTTTTAATGACACTTTTGATCATATTTCTAAGACTATATTTAAAAGCACAATTAACTGTAGTCCTTCCAACTTAAATATTTTTCCTCTATTTTAAGCCCCAAGAACCCAGCAACAGTGAAAATACAGAGATTACAGTAAGTGTCAAAAAAAGGATGAAGGTACACAACTGTTAATTGTATAATTAACTGAGACAAAATTACTGCCCTAAAAATCTTCAATCATATTTTTCCCAGACAACACAGATTTCTTTATGGCTTTTATAGCTAATGTTTTCATTTCCTGTTAACCATTTCTTGAATTACATATTTCTTCATTGCAATCAAATACATGTTTTTCAGTATACAGTTGGGTTAAAATGTTTGATGAAATTTCCAGAATCTATGCTTTCTTTTGGGAGAGCTTTCTTTTGAGAGTGCTTTCTTGCCCAGGTAACACTTTCAAATGTTGCATGAACCTGATTTTATTTATGTCCCTAAACCCCACATTAGACTCAAATATTTTTGCTGCAATACTTAATGTATACTGTATACGTGTTTACACATGCTTTATTCATGGTCCATTTTATTAATAATGTGGGATATATGTTTTACATAAAAAGATTGGTTAGATTGGACAGAATTTTGAAAATGTGATCCAGAAAGCCTCCTCTGGGTATAAGTATAGGTAGACAGTAGTACTTTTAAAATCATTAGTTCTTTATCCAACTGTATAATGAGTGCTGTGGCACTAATGGCAATTTTTTTTTAATGGTTAAAGAACTGTAATGCATTTCAAAATATGCGTAAGGTATATTTGTTCACAGCTAACATAATGGTTTTGAGAAAGTGAAGACTGAGTCAAAGAAAAACCATCCATAACATCAGTGTCAAGGTTTCTCAAAGTTGTTATAGACGGCAGACTGAAAGTCTTCACACGTGATGTTAATAATCCATGAAAAATGTGCTTATGAATGTTAGTGCAAACAATAGGATTACACTTTATAGTGAAACAATAGGACTACAGGCCCTTTAAAGCTTTTCCCCAGGATTAAGATCATATATGTGGGATTTGTATCTTAAGATAAAAACACTTTTCCACTTTCCATTTTCTTATCCATAGGTATGTCCTGTTTATTTCTCATGCTATCGTTTTGTGTAAGTGTATGTGTGTGTAGTAAATATGGAGCAGGGAAGGAGATGTGTGATAATTATAGGATCCATACACTGTTGCGTACTTATGCGAAGCATTTTTCATTCCTTATCAAATTTAATTGAAAAATACTAATATGATAACTTAATCATTCATGGTTTTATGCATTATTTTTCTTGTAGACTTTTGGTTCTTAATGTTTCTTTAACTGTGCTGTTATTAGACTAGTTGGAGAACTCATAAAATTTGTCCAGTCGAAGATATTAGTGACTATCTAACCCAGATTCCTATATTCAGTAGTGACTAGACAGTGTGCCTGAGATTTATTTGTTGGGTTTTATTGAGAAGGAATGAATGAGTGTTCTTTTTAAAGTATAATAAGAGAGCAAAATTCAGGAACTAAGAAGATGCAGTGAGATAGAGAGGAATATTACAAACAAAAATGAGATATTTTTACTCATTGAATTTTATAAACAGCAGTGTCAGTTGTTTATTGGTCATTCGTGTGGTTACATTTTTATATGTAAATATACATACTACTAATGGATAACATTTACTGAGTACTTATACCAGGCCTGGTGCTTTAAATTAGTTATTTTACTTAATCTTCACACCAATGCTAGGGTACACTCTGGCTGTGCCCATTTTATATATGAGGACACTGAGGTGTAGTCTTAGCGAGCTTAAGTAACTTGAAAGCAATAGCTTCACACTCAGGCCATCTGACTGCGGAACATACACTCTTACCAACTAAATTACATAATAACTTGACTCCAGAGTGTTGAAAGTATTAGCAGATGCTAATATGTAATGTTTGTTTGGTTTTTTTTTTTCAGATTTTCTGATACAATGGCAACCCCACGGGGGAGGACAAAGAAAAAAGCACCTTTTGATCATTCTCCAGATAGCCTTCCTTTGAGGAGCTCCGGTAGGCAGGTATCACTCATTTGTTCATTCAATGCACCTGTTTTGAACAACAGGCTACTGTGATTGGGAGTGAAGAATTAGAGTTGATATAATTCCAGCCCTCAAGGGGCTTGCAGTCTAGTGAAGAAATTCACCTTGGGACAATCAGTGTGATAAAGTGATAGAATGTAGGAAAAAAGTGTATCTGGCAGAGGGAACTGCGGAGATAAAAGGTGCAGAGTGTGAATCAGCATGGGGTGTTCAGAGAATCACAGCTGTAGGGTTGCCTCCAGGATATGAGCTGGGGCCAGATCATGCTTCGCTTGGTGTCATTCATAGGAATTTGGACCTCAGCTTGTAGTTGGTTGGGTGCTGCTGTTAGCAGGTTACTTGCAGCCATCTCTCTTGTAGGACCTTTTTTTTTTTAAAGAAAAATATTGAATGATGGAATTCTTTTTCTAGAATTTGTCTAGTTTTTAAAATCTATAATACTGAGAGGATATAACTAAGTAAAGAAAAAAATCTTGATTTGAGAGTGGCTTTTATTTCTGATGGCACAGCTTTTTAAAAATTTTTTAACTTTTTTATTGAAGTATAGTTGAAACAGCTTTTTCCTGAGAGAAGCTCATACGCATTTTAGTTCTCTACTCAGAGAGCTGTTGTTAAAGTGCTAGTTCTAAATTTCTAGCAAATTAGCGAGTTATTTGCACAGTGCAGTCTCAGGGAAATGGCTGTATCATCAACCCCTCCCCCACTGCCAGGATGCTGTTGATCTTCACGTTTAGAACTTCTAACGTGGAAGTGATTTCAGTAGTAAACCTCCCACCGCCTTTACCTTTGGCCCTGCCGGTGTACTCTTAACCTCAGCTGGTTCTTTCTCAGGTGAAGAAAAAGGCCACAGAGACGGCAGACGAGGATGAAGATGGTGGGTCAGAGAAGAAGTACAGGAAATGCGAAAAAGCCGGCTGTACAGCCGCATGTCCCGTGTGCTTTGCCAGCGCTTCTGAAAGGTCTGTTTAGATGGCAGGTCTTGGCCTCACCTTCCTGCGGGTGAGAGCCTTCATCCTCAAAGATAGTCTTCCTGAAGATACATAGAGATACTTGTTATCCAACAACAGAGACATTGTCTGCCCATTTTGTATACAGCACGCCCAACTCTGCCAATCCGTGTCCTCCAGTCCCATCCACAATGGCTGTACCTCTGGTGGTAGGGGATGGCAGGGGGGACAGTTTGAGGATGGGATGGGGGTAAGAGGTGGGGGCAGAGGAGAGAGAACCTTGACCTCCCTGGAGAGACAAGTATATGCTTATTTCCCTGTGCTGCTTTTCTCCCTCATATAACATACCTTCTCCTCCAACAGATATATACAGGTCTCATTAAAGCTGTGTAGCTAACTGTACTCTTGCCATTCTTATTAGGATGACCCAAGCATAACCTTTTACTTCCAGAGAAAAATCTTCAGTTAACATTCAGTAAAACCTGGAAAACATATCCTGGGTTTTTTTGTTGTTGTTGTTTTTGGTTTTTTGTTTTGTTTTTTTAATCACAAAGAGGTGGTGGTGTTACTGTTCATAGTGGCATTATATTTCCTTCTTTGACTACATGATTAGCTGTGTGGTAGGTTGTATTTACTAGATTGCATGCTGGATGGTCCCATTCCAGCTGGCCAGATTCGTTCACTGTTTAGTATCAGGCCAGATGTTATTACTAAAGACCGCACTTTGCTCCTTCACTCACATGCAGCAAGGCCACTGGCATCCCTTCTTTCATGTCTAAAACCCTATCATCACTCCGTGGAGTCTTGATAACACTGCTAAGTCCCAGGCCCTTCTGATGGGTACCACTGATCTAAGTCCCTGTGTCCTCACCATGCACTGTTAGGTATCAGTTGGCCTTTCCATTTCCCTTGTTGTAATCTGGTTGTTAGGATTCCCCTGTTATAATTCTGGTTGTTGTAATTCTGTCTGTTGGAGGTAAGGCAAAAGGGCTCCTAGGAGGTGCTTGATTAATTTTTTTTTTAAACGATTTGATAAATGTTAAAAACAAAACAAAACAAGAAGAAATGTTTATTCATTACCAAAGCTACCCGTTTTTGCTGTTTTCAGATGTGCCAAAAATGGCTACACATCCCGGTGGTATCACCTCTCCTGTGGGGAGCATTTCTGTAATGAGTGCTTTGACCATTACTATAGAAGGTTTGTTCTGATAATTGTTTGAGGTTTCCGTGGTGGAAGGGATGGTGGCTTGGGTGGTGGAGGGGGTCAGATGGTTATGACTGAGCCCCCAGGCTTACTGAATTATTCCACTGTTTCAGCCACACCTGTGCTGACTACCGGTGGGCCAGGACTTTGATGCTGTAGTTTGCATGTGTGTACACTTATGTGTGTGCACACTCAGCGCTCAAAAAGCATCTGCTGTGAGACAGTTATTCTCCTTAGTTTGCAAATTCTGAAAAATCTAGGAGCTGCTTCTTCTGTGCCAATGCATGGGGGCAGAATGCAAAGATTAGGGGGAGGATGCTGACAACTAGAGGGTGCTGGACAGACAGGTAACCATCCCTTCTTGATAGTTTTAAGTACTAAAACTGATAGGAATGCCACCTGTTTTATGGGTGCCATGATAACTACCCCCCTCCTTAAAATATGGCTGGTTAAGTCCTTTATGTAAGATTTCTGCCACCTGTTTTGAAAACCTGAATAACTTACAGCTTGATATATTTATTTTTATTCTTTTTCAGCCATAAGGATGGATATGACAAATATACTACATGGAAAAAAATATGGACTAGCAATGGAAAAACTGAACCTAGCCCCAAGGCTTTCATGGCAGACCAGCAGCTTCCCTACTGGGTAAAGAAGATAACAACGCTTTACTGTTCTGTAAAGGATTTGTAGAGCTAAATGCAAGAGGAATGGATGAAAATACCAATTTTTAGGAAAGTTTTCTTTTATTACATTTATTCTTTCTGTAACTGTTAAAGCAAATCACATTTTTGATTTTTGTACAGAAATCACATAATTCAACCTATGGTGTAAAGAAGAAACTAAAGACTCATTACCAACTGGTGATAGTCAGTGTTTGGTCCATATCTCTCTCATCTTTTTTTCTATTCATGTTTTTCTGTGTATGTTTAAACACAATTTTATGCTTTATATACAAATCCTAATTAGGTTTAAAATCATACTTTGCATGTAAGTTTTTGCTAACTGAGTTTTTTTATTAATTTAACTTTATATCATTTTTCTATCTAGCTGTTCTTTGAAAACATATTTTAGCAATTGCATATATAATATAAATATAACATCATTTAATAAATGATTTGCTAATTTATTTAACATTACAGGTAATTTGAGCTTCTCTCTGCATACTTAAAAAATTTTTAATTGAAGTGAAATTCACATAACTTTAAATTTTATTTATTTATTTTTGGCTGCATTGGGTCTTCATTGCTGCAAGTGGGCTTTCTCTAGTTGCGGCAAGGGGGGGCTACTCTTCATTGCAGTGCACGTGCTTCTCGCTGTGGTGGCTTCTCTTGTTGTGGAGCACGGGCTCTAGAGCACAGGCTCAGTAGTTGTGGCACTTGGGCTCAGTAGTTGTGGCACACAGGCTTAGTTGCTCCGTGGCATGTGGGATCTTCCTGGACCAGGGCTCGAACCCGTGTCCTCCGCTTTGGCAGGCAGATTCTTAACCACTGAGCCACCAGGGAAGTCCCCACATAACTTTCAATTCACAAAAAATTCACATAAAATTAACCATTTTAAAGTGTACACCTCAATGGCATTTAGTACATTCACAATGTTGTGCAACCACCACCTCTGTCTAATTCCAAAACATTTTCAACATCCACAAAGGACACCTGTGCCCATTCAGCAGTCACCTCCCATTCCTCCCTGCCTCCAGCCCCTGGCAACCACTAATCTGCCTTCTGTCTTTATGGATTTACCATTTTAGATATTTTATATTAAGGAATCATGCAGTGTGTGACCTTTCATATTTGACTTCATTCACTTAACGTAGTGCACTTGAGAATCATCCTTGTGGTAGCATGTATTAGGACCTCATTCCTTTTCATGGGGGAATAATATTCCACTCTATGGATTTGCCACATTTTACTTATCCCTTCATCTGTTGATGGACATTTGGGTCATCTCTACCTTTTAGTTACTGCAAACAGTGCTGCTGTGAATATTTGTATACAAATATTTTTGAACATCTGTTTTCAGTTCTTCTGGGTACATTCCTAGGAATGAAATTGCTGGATCATAGTAAATCTATGTTTAACTTTTCGAGGAACTGATAACCCTTTTCCATAGCTAACTGCTGCACCGTCTCTCATTCCCACCAGCAATGTATGAGAGTTCAGATTTCTCCACATCCTCACCAACTCATGTTTACCATTTTTTTAAATTATAGCTGTCTTGAGGCTTCCCTGGTGGCGCAGTGGTTGAGAGTCCGCCTGCCGATGCAGGGGACACGGGTTCGTGCCCCGGTCTGGGAAGATCCCACATGCCGCGGAGCGGCTGGGCCCATGAGCCATGGCCGCTGAGCCTGCGTGTCCGGAGCCTGTGCTCCGTGACGGGAGAGGCCACAACAGTGAGAGGCCCGCATACTGCAAAAATAAATAAATAAATAAATAATAAAAATTATAGCTGTGTTAGTGGGCATGAAGTGGTATCTCCTGGTTTTAATTTGCATTTCCCTAATGACTAATGCATCTTTTCTGTGCTTGCTGGCATTTGTATATCTTCTTTGGAGAAATGTCTATTCAAGTCTTTTGCCCATTTTTAAATTGGGTTGTTTGTCTTTTTGTGGTCGAATGGTGAGTGTTCTTTATCTATTCTAGATACTGGGCCCTGATCAGATAAGTGATTTGCAAATATTTTCTCCTATTCTTTAGGTTGTCTTTTCACTTCTTGATAGTGTCCTTTAGTGCACAGAAGTTTTAAATTTTGATGAAGTTCAGTTTATCCATTTTTTCTTTTGATGCTTGTGCTTCTGGTGTCCTATCTAAGAATCCACGCCAAATCTGAGGTCATGAAGACTGACTCATATTTTCTTCTAAGAAGTTGATCATTTTAGCTCTTTACATTAAGGTGTTTGATCCATTTTAAGTTTTGTATGTGTATTAAGTAGGGGCCCAACTTCATTCTTCTGCAGATGGATATCTGCATGCTTTTTTATTTTGGAAAAATTTTAAATTTATAGAAAATTTGCAAGGATAGTACAGAGTTCCTGTATATCCTTCACCCAGTTTCTCCTACTGTTATCATCTAACACACCAGGATTATATTTTGAACTAAGAACTTAACATTGGTACAGTACTAATAAGTATGTTACAGACTTATTTGGATTTCTTCAGTGTTTTCATTAGTGTCTTTTTACTGTTCCAGGATGCAGTCCAGGATACCACATTGCTTTTAGTGTGAGACTTTTTGACTACCTGCAACTAAATTTAACTCTGTTTCCTTAGGTTAGAGCTAGAAAGCCATTCTGACAACAGTACTAAGATCCCCTTTGCACTTCTGGGGGCCTGAGCTAGTATTGAATCAGAAATTAGACTGATGGGGTAAAAGTGGATTTTATGGGTGGCGATGGCGCAAGGGGAAGAAAAGGTATTTACTTGGAAGTGCTGAATGGTTGTTGACCAAATCATGTGAAGAAGATGGCAAAGTGAGAGGTGGAAGATAGAAATGCTATAGCTCGCGAGGTGCCAACCCATTGATCTTGACTTCTTACTTTCCATCTAGGTTCAATGTACAAAACCTGAGTGTAGGAAATGGAGGCAACTTACCAAGGAAATCCAGCTGACTCCACAGATAGCAAGGACGTACCGATGTGGTATGAAACCAAATACTGCTGTTAAGGTATGATCTCTGTTGGTTTTCCTTCTGAATTAATTGATGTGTTAGTTTAGTTGTCAGTAAATAATAATGGTGTATATTTTTCAATAACTCTGTTGATCATTGTATCAGGATTATATTGTCCTACGTATAACAGAATCTCAACTACAATGGCTTAACCAATTAATAAGGCTTTTATTTTTCTCTCACTATAAGCAGTTTAGAAACAGGCAGTCCAGAGTTGGTGTAGGTATCCAAGGAAGTCTCCTTTTAGTTTCCAGTTCTGTCACAAGATCATTACTGCACTGTCAGCCATCATTCCAACTTCAAAGCAGAAAAGATGGGAAAGGCTGGGGTATTCCAAGCCAAGTCTCTCCCTCTTTTATTGGGAAACCAGGAGCTTTCCTGGAAGTTCCAGCAGTAGATTTCTATTTATAGCTCATTGGCCAGAATAGTATCATGCAGCTACTCTGAACAGCAGTAGGGACCAAGGAAGAAAATATTTTATAACTGTTGCGTGTTTTATATTTTATAAAATATTTTATAACTGGAAGAAAATATTTTATAACAGAATCAAAATTAGGATCTTGTTAGTAAGGCGAAAAAGATATATATGTGTGGACTGTTAGCAGTCTTCCATAGTTGGTATAGTGTGCCTGTTTTGGGATTTGATAATTACTTGCGTTTAAAAATGTGTTAATTGCTTAAATGTGTTAAAGCACTCATCTACAAAATGTCTCTAGTTCCATCAGTACATTAAAGAATATTAGGAATCATTGTAATCTCAGAAGCAAGAGGCTTTCTTTTTTGAAAATTTTGATTTAATTCACATAGCATAAAATTCACCCTTTTAAAGTATGTAATTCAGTGGTTTGCTGTATATTCACAAAGATATGCGGTTATCATGAGCAAAATATTTTCTTTTTAAAGAAATGATGAAAAGCTCTATAAAGTTTATGATCAAGTTTTTAAAAGCCTGGGATCTAAGATACAAATATTATTAAAGTGACTCATAATTATTGTAAATATATTTGGAAGATTTTGCAAAGTGAAATGGTGAGAAAAAGGGTATGAACATTTAGGAGTTCTGTGTTTTATTGTTTTAAATTTTACACAGTTATTACATGAATATAATCTCGGGTTTAAAAAAAGTAAATTGAATATATGTATGTATATGTAAATATATACACACACATATAATTTACAAATAAAAAATGAAAGTGCCCCTTAACCATCTCTTCCTTCCCACCCTAATAGATAACCATTCGTAACGACTCATTTATCCTGCTAGAACTTTTTTTGTGCTTTGATTATGTATTTATGGTAGGCACTTTTTTTTTGGCCGCGCCATGTGGCAGGTGGGATCTTAGTTCCCCCACCAGGAATCGAACCCGTGCCCCCTGCATTGGAGGCACGGAGCCCTAACCACTGGACCGCCAGGGTAGGCGCATTTTTTTAAGGCACTTGATACAAATATCTAAAACTTTTTAAAGGTTTAAAGAACTATAGCTCAGAGTGATCATTTTATCAAAACCTTACCTACACTGAGTGGTGATATTTTTAATAAATGTAAAATTATGTCTTGTTTTTAAAATTGCGGTATAATTACATATTGTAATTACATGCACAGATCTTAATTGAATTTCATTGAGTTTTGGATAATGTCCACACTATGTAGCCAGTACCCCAGTCAAGATACACGATGTTTCCACCACCCTAAAAAATTCCAGTCATTTCCTTCCCTCCCTCCAGAGGCAAACACTATTTAGACTGCCATACCCTAAACAGAGTTTTGCCTGCTCTTGAACTTTGTAAAATGGAATCAGTCAGTATATACTTTTTAGCGTTTGGTTTCTTTCACCGAGTAAAACAGCTTTTGAGATTCATCCATGTTCTTGCATGGATCAGTAGTTTTTTCCTTTTTATTGCTGAGCAGTGTTCCATTGTATGGATGTATCACAATTTGTTTATTCTCCTGTTGAAAGGCATTTGTGTTGTTTAAAATTTTTTGCTGTTATGAATAAATCTGTATGAACATTCTGTGCAAGTGTTTTTGTGGACTTATGTTTTCATTTCTGAAGGGTAAATACATAGGAAATTGCTGAGTCATATGGTAAATTTATGTGTAAGGAACTACCAAATGGTTTTACACAGTTGTTGTACCAAGACTACAACATTTGGAGGTGGTACTTTTTTTTTTTTTTTTAATGTCAGCCATTCTAATGGGTATGTATTGTTTTATCATTGTGGTTTTAAAATGCAATTCCCTGATGACTAGTGATGTGGAACATCTTTTCATGTGCTTATTGGCCATTCATAGTTCCTCTTTGGAGAAATATTTGTCCAAGTCTCCTAAAAATTGGGTTTCTCTTGTCTTGTAGGAGTTCTTTATGTAATCTGGAAATGAGATATGTTATCTTGAATATTTTTCCCTGTCTTTGCCTTGCCTTTTCATTTTCTTAATAGACCCTTTGATGAGCAGTTTTTAAATTTTGCAGCCTAATGTATCCATTTTTTTTTTATGCTTAGAACTTTTTGTATTTTTTCTGCAAAATCATTGCAACTCTCAACTTGCATGGACAGCCTCCTATGTTTTCTTTGAGGAGGTTTATTATTTTAGCCTTTATATTTAGGACACTAGTCTATCTCAAGTTAATTTTTGGTTTTGATGTAAGATATGGGTCAAGATTCAAATTTTTTTCATATAAGTATCTAGTTGTCCAAAAGACAATTTTTTTCCCATTGAATTATTTTGGCAACATTATAAAAAAGTCAGCTGGCCATACCTGTAGCCAATTTCTGGACACTATTCCATTGATCTCTTTGTTTATCCTTAACCCAGTACTCTGCTGTCTTGATTATTGTATCTTTATAGTAACTCAGGTAGTATAAATTCCTCCAACTTTTTTTTTTCCAAGATTGTTTAGGCTATTTTAGGTCCTTACATTTCTATAAAAATTTTGTTATCAACTTGTCAGTATTTACAAAAACTTTTAGAATTTTGATTGGAATGGATTGAAGCTATAAATTATTTGAAGGAGAATTGACATCTTTACATTTTTTTGTCTTCTAATCCAGGGGTCAGCAAACTATGGCCCATGGGTCAAATCTGGCCCCCTCCACCTGTTTTTGTAAATAAAGTTTTATTGGAACACAGCCATACTCATTCATCATGTATTGTGTATGACTGCTTTCATACTACAATGGCAGAGTAGTTGCAACAGAGACCATGTGATCCGCAGAAACTAAAATATCTGCCATCTGGCCTTTTATTTATTTATTTATTTTTTGCGTTACTCGGGCCTCTCACTGTTGTGTCCTCTCCCGTTGCGGGGCAACAGGCTCCGGACGCGCAGGCTCAGCGGCCGTAGCTCACGGGCGCAGCCGCTCCGCGGCATGTGGGATCTTCCTGGACCGGGGCACAAACCCGTGTCCCCTGCATCGGCAGGCGGATTCTCAACCACTGTGCCACCAGGGAAGCCCCCATCTGGCCTTTTAAAGAAAAGGTTTCCCCAAATGTATGGGCACAAAGTGGGGAGCAAGGGGACAGTGGTGGTGGTAGGATGAGTTGGGAGATTGGGGTTGACATATATACACTAATATGTATAAAATAGGTAACTAATAAGAACCTGCTGTATAAAAAAAATAAAATAAAATTCAAAAAAATAAATAAATAAAAGGTTTCCCGACCGCTGTTCTGACCTATGGGTGTGGTCTGTCTCTCCATCTTTTCAGGGTCTTTAATTTCTCCCAACAGTGTTTTCTAGTTTTCACCGAGAATGTATTCTGTTAAATTTATTTCTAGATACTTATTTTTTCTGTGATTGTAAGTAGAATTTATTTTTAACTTTTCAAGTTGTTTGTTGCAGTTATATAGAAATACAGTTTAATTTTGCATATTGACTTTATACCCAGAGACTTTGTTGACTTCATTTTAAATTCCATTTATATTTTTGTAGATTTTTTTGTTGGGAGGAATTCTACAATATCAACTGTGAATAAAGACTGTTTTGCTTTTTTAAAAAACTATCCTTTTGCTCATTTTTTTCCCTTACCTTATTGCATTGGTCAGGACCACCAGTACAGAGCTGAATAGAAGTGGAAGAGCAGACTTCCTTGCCTTGTTCCTGACCTTAGGAGTGATGTGTTCAGTGTTTTATCATCATGTGTAGTGTTGGCTGTGGCTTTTCACAAATGCCCTTTATCAGATTGAGGAAGTTCCTTTGTATTCCTAGTTTGCTGAGAACTTTTTATTATGAAAGGATGTTAGATTTTTTCAAATACTTTTTCTGTATCTTTTATGATGATCATACAGTTTTTCTCCTTTAATCTGTTAATGTGGTGAATTACACTGTTTCTTGAATGTTGAAGCAACCTTGCATTCCTGGGGGAAAAAAATTCCACTTGTTCTCAATGTATTATCCTTTCATTGTGTTGGATTCAGTTTCCTAATATTTTGTTAAGGATTTTGTATCTGTGTTCATGAGGTTTAGTTTCTGTCATTTTCTTTTCTTGTAATGTTCTTGTCAGGTTCTTCTGTCAGAGTTACACTGGCTTCATAAAATGAAATGAGAAGTATATCTTCCTTCTCTATTACTGAAAAGTTTGTGGATGGTTAATATTATTTCTTATTTCGTGTTTGGTACAATTCACTAGTGAAGCCATTTGGACCAATTTCTTTGTGAGAAGTTTTGAAATTACAAATTCATTTTCTATAACAGATACATAGCTACTTAGGTGGTTTATTCTATCCATTTTAGAACATGGTGTTTTTCAAGAAATTTGTCTGTTTCATCTACATTGTCAAGTTGTTAGCTTAAAGCTGTTTGCAGTGTTCTCTTAATTCTCCTTTTAATGCCACTGGTATTTATGGTGGAATCCTTTTATTGTTGATATTGGTGATTTGGGAGTGAAGAGTGGAAAGCATTGATCTTTCAGGGTCAGGGGTCAGGGTCCCGGAATTAACAAATCCTGTTCTAAAACCTTTCATTTTAGCCCTAAATTGATTCTTGAGCTCAGCCTCCAGAGTAGAAGACCTCTCTGAGGGATAGAAGAGAAAAAAATGGGAGGGGGCTTACCCCGAGGGAATGGGTAATTGATTTTCCAGACTGAGTGGGTACACCAAAGGAAACTGGGGTTTGAGTGATGAAGGGACCGTGAGCTTGTGTGGTGAAGGGGAGCATGTCCAGCTGGCGGGAACAATATGGTTGCACTGAACTTAACCAGCACCTGTGCTCCAGATTACTTCTCAAGGGAAAAGTAGACTCAGTGGCATGTTATTGTAACGTTTGAAGAAGAGTTCAGCCAAGGAGCAGTCAAAAATAGCAGACTGTTTTAATAGATGCTAGCCTTTGGGTCATTTTCACTCAACCTATTTCTGTGAAGTTTCTGAACAGTTCCAAATATATATATATATATATATATATATATATAGGAATATTTGCATACTAATGTTACCTTACTAAATATTAGGTGTGATTTTTATATTAAAAGTTCACATTCAAATCATTTTGTACTGTGCTTTGGTTTAACCACTGTTTAGAGTTATCCATAATCTCTCCTCTTTTTCACTTGCAGATAATTGAATCTAACTTTGACTTCATCTCTACTAATTGTTCAGATTATCCATGTTGCTTTTTTTGATTACTTGATTTTTCTTCAGGTGTGTCATTTACAATTTCTTCAATTTACGTTTTTTTTTTTTTTTTTTTTGTGGTACACGGGCCTCTCCCTGTTGTGGCCTCTCCCATTGCGGAGCACAGGCTCCAGACGCGCAGGCTCAGCGGCCATGGCTCACGGGCCCAGCCACTCCGCGGTATGTGGGATCCTCCCGGCCCGGACCGGGGCACGAACCCACATCCCCTGCATCGGCAGGCGGACTCTCAACCACTGCACCACCAGGGAAGCCCCTGTGTAGTTTTTGAAAAGTCTGTTTTCTTTAGAATGAGTTTGTTTTCAGACAAATGATATTTGTTTATCATTGAAAAATTCAAGCAATATAGAAAAAAAGATTAAAAAAATTCATGCAGTCATCGTCATGAAATAACCATTATTAAATGAGATTCATTCAAGAGAATTCATGCATGTACACAAGGAGAAAGCCTGGCAGATAGATAACTTCATATTAAGGAGGAGTGCTGTATATGCTTGTTTTATGTAAAATGATTCAGTTCAGTACAACATAATTTAAAGTAAGTTTTTACAAAAGAAGCCAAAGTGAAATACGAAATTGCTGGACATAGGACAGTTATTTCTTCATCTCAAGAAATAGTAGTTTCTAAAAACTCCCTAAAAGGTTAAGAAAATACATGATGAGGATAAGTTGGAATCGCTCTAGCTTTTTAACAAAATTGCATGTTTCAATTTTAGGTTGTATCAATTGACACCCTGCTAAGACAGAGGGAAAAGTAAATGACACCTTACTTCAGCCCACCTCCCCTTTTTCTCTCTCCCATTTTTGTTAGGGTTTTGCTGTTTTGTGTTAGTTTAGTTTGCTCTGTTGGAATATCACTTTTTTTCTATGACCATATCCCATTCATTGTTTACTCTTGCACTTATATGCAATTACTGCTGCCCGCAATTTCTGTTACTACAGTTCCTTCTATCCCATTATTTTGATTCATCACCTGCTTGGATGTATTTTAACATCAAGTACTTTTTTCCAGGAGAGCTCTGAGGTGTCAGAGTCCTTGTTTTTGAAAAACTTAAATGCCTTTCTCTTCTTCCATCCATCTTCATGTTGAAGACTTTATGATCTTCTTAGATCCCAGCCTCTAAGGATGATATCACATCTTTTAAATCTCCTCCCCCACCCCCGCCCAAGAAATCCTCCTTTGAGACTCTCCTGCTCCATTGCGATTGATTACCACCCAGAGCCTGAACTTTTGAAATATTTATTTAAAGGGTGTTTATTGACCCAGAGTCCTTTTGGTTTTCAGTTTGATCTTCTGTCAAGGACAAAGTCTGGAAAGGTTTATTTGTAGAACAGCATTAAAAAGAATCGTAGCAAACAACACACACTGTTTTGGAGCTTTTTGTCATTTAATATTTCTTAAAGATGCTTCTTAAAGATCTTGACGTACGCTTCAGTATGTAAAGACCTCTTTCTCTTTAAAGACTGTGTAGTAAATAGTCCACTGAATGGATATGTCATGATGAATTTGGTGTGACTGAAGGGCATTTAGGTGACTTTTAAACATTTACCGTTAGTGAGAGTGCTGTAATGAATAGCTTTGTATCTGTGCTATTTTTCAGTGTATTTGTAGTATCAGTTCCTAGAAATAAAATTGCTGTGTCAAAGTATATCCAGTTTTTTGTTTGTTTGTTTGTTTTTTAAAATATTATTTATTTATTTTTGTCATTGGGTCTTAGTTGTGGCGCACGGGATCTTTCATTGCAGCACGCAGGCTCTTCTTTGTGGCGTACGGGCTTCTCGGGCTTCTCTCTAGTTGTGGTGTGCGGGCTCCAGAGCGCGTGGGCTCTGTAGTTGTGGTGTGCGGGCTCAGTAGTTGCCCCGCACAGGCTCAGCTGCCCCGCAGCATGTGGGATCTTGGCTCCCCGACTAGGGATCGAACCCGCCGTGTCCCCTGCATTGAAAGGTGGATTCTTTACCACTGGACCACCAGGGAAGTCCCTATCCAGTTGTTTTTAATATGAAATAATTCTTAGACCCAGTAGAGTATTTATAACTTGTGTGTGAGGAATAAAGGATGAAGGTGAACACTCACTGTGTGCCCCCCAACCTGGTTTTAGAAACAGAGCGTTACCAGTGCTTCTGCAACTCCCTGGGTTCCCCCCAGTAGTTTTCTTCCTCTGCCTCTCCTACAAGAGCAAACAGTATTTCGCATTTTGTATTCATTTTTCCTCTGCTTTTTGTTACAGAGTTGATAAATACGTATGACACTATAAATAACATGTAAAGTTTTGCATATTTTTATGTTGGTTGTAAATTGTATTCTATGGTGTGTATTCCTCTGAGCTTTGTTCTCTTACTTAACGTTGAGGTTTTTCCGCTGCATCCATGTTGATGCCTGCAGGTCTGGTTCATTCATTTTCCCTGCTGTGTAGTTTTGCGTTGTGTGAATCTACCCCAACATGTCTATTCTCCTGTTCATAGGTGTGAGGGTTGTTTCTGATTTGCGGCTGCTACACACAGCGCTCTGTGAGCATTCTTGCACGTCTCTCCTAGTGCATGCACACATGCAAGAGTTTCTCTGGAATATATTCCAAGGGCCAGATTTCCCAGGCCATATGGTATGCCAGTCTTCAGTTTATTTAGGTAACTTTTTTTCATTGAAATATCACATACAAACAGAAAATGCACAAGTCAAAATGCATAGCTCAGTGAATTTTCAGAGTCCCCATTTAGCCAGCTCCCAGTAAAGACACTGAACACTTACCAACCCCTCAGAAGCCCCCTTGCACCCCTTTTCACTCACAGAGTCCATCCCTTGCCTCCCCAGAGTAACTACCTACTAACTCTTCTCCCCCATGCAAGTACTAACCAGGCCCACCCCTGCTTAGCTTCTGAAACCAGAGAGACTAGGCACATCCAGGGTGGTACGGCTGTGGATCTGTACTTACCCCTCTGACTTCACAACACTATGGCTGTTTTGCTTGCTTTTGAACTTCATGTACATGGAGTCAGACAGTATGTATGCTCTGGGGTCTGGCTTCTTTCGCTCACCATTATGTTTGTGAGGGGCGTCCATGTTGTAACATGTAGCTGTAGTTTATTCTCTTGACTATAATACAGTTTATTTCTCCATTCTACTCTCGATGGACTTCTGGGTTGTGTGTATCTTCTGTTTCTTAAAAACAGTGCTCCTTTGAACATTTTCTAATCTTTCTCTTGGTGCACATGGATGAGGGTCTCTCTAGAAAACACAGGTGTGCCCTGTTTTATTGTGCTTTGCTTTTTTGCGCTTCGCAGATATGCATTTTTTTTTACAAATTGAAGGTTTGTGGCAACCCTGCATTGACGGTTAGCATTTTTAGCAATAAAGTACTTTCCAATTAAAGTATGTATGGTAATTTTTTTTTGCTATTGCACACTTAGTAAACTACAGCATAGTGTAAACATAACTTTTATATGCACTGAGAAACCAAAAAATTCGTTTGAGTCACTTTTATTGCAATATTTGCTTTATTGCAATGGTTGGTCTGGAGCTGAACCCACAGTGTCTCTGAGGTATGTCTGTATAGCAAGGCTGGAATTGCTGGGCATAGATACAAGATAATGCCAAATTATCATGCATTTAAAAGTTTCGTATGTTGTCAAACTGTTCTCCAGAGTGGTTACATTCTTTTAGATTTCCAGCCAGGACATCTTTACAAGAGAGGCTGTCTTCCCCGTACCCTCATTCATGCGGTGTTTTATCACACTTTTTTTTTTTTAAACCAGTCTAATCAGTGAAAAGGGGTATCTTCTTGAAGGTAATTGACACTTAAGACTATATTTTATAATTAAACCTAATTAATGCTTGTTTTTTGTATTGTTTTTGCAGCCTGAGACCTCAGATCATTGTTCCCTTCCAGAGGATCTCGTGAGTATTTCTGCATGTTCTAGCCTAGAGTGCGTCACGCCTTCAGTGATAAGTGCTATAAGTAAATGACAGTAACAGTTTTATGAGTATCTCTCTTTTTTTTGGTTGCTGATCCAAGGGGTTTTTATCTAACAGGATAACATGATGAAAATGCTAGCAATAGTGGTATTGTGGGTGATCCTCTCCCAACTTAAAAAATAAAAAACTAAAATGTTATTGCTCTATGTTAAAAGGAAACGAAAAGGAAGAAACGGACACCTTGCCTTCCTACAGGGACTAGACTTGTTATACTTGTTTTTCAAGGGCGACTTTATGACCTTCTCTCCACTTGAATCGTTCCAGGAAGAGAACAAGAGGCCCATAATTTGATGGTCTTGGCCCAGACTCAGCTGTGAGAGTGTTTTTGTGTATTCTGACCTCAGCATAACTGCTTTGTCCCATCCCTGCCCAGATGTGGAAGGGGAAGCAGCTGGCAGAGCCTCATCACATTTCATCTGTCTTAGGAAACTTTGCCACCTGAGCTGGCCAATTTTGCCACATAGCTAGATCCAATAGCTGTTTCAGAAAATGATTTTTTAAAATTCTGAGTTTCTGAGTTATTCTGCATTACAGCGATCCAAGATAGTTTGTAGTTTTTCTAGATGTCTGAAACCCAGGGACTGTGACTGATGTTTAGGCAAAGGGAGAATTGACGCCTAGCATATCTATTCTGTTACATAAAGGGCTGTGTGAGATGCCCGCGTGTGTGCGTGCGTGCGCACACAGACCCATTAAAAAAATAAAAACAGTGGTACCGTCAAACATTTCCATAGTAAAGCAGTGACCTAAATAATTTCTGGATTTAGGGTACACAGGATGACATTACAGAAAGAAAGGACAAAATAACTTTAAATAACACTTACAAATACCTTAAGAATATTTCCCCATTTTGCGCGCAAGGAGTCTGAACTTTAGGACAGAGGCCATATTCTTGGGATATAAGAACTTTAAAAAGCTTGGAAGAGTCCCTGGATATTCATCTGCCCGTTATTTATTTTTGTCTTTGGTTAAGAAAGAGTCCGGAGCAGGTTTATAGCCATGTCACCTATACCTGCTACCCTTTTTCTATTCATATGGATTCTGGGGTTACCTTTAAAGCAGTTTCTAAATTTTGAGTGCCTGTATTAGTTTCCTAGGGCCGCTGGGACAACTTGCCACCACCTGGGGGGCTTAAAGCAACAGAAGGTTATTGTCTCATAGTTCCAGAGGCTGTAAGTCTGAAATTAGGGTGTTAGCAGGGCCGTGTTCCCACTGAAGTCTCTAGGGGAGGATTCTTCCTTGCCTTTTCCAGCTCTGGCACTGCCAGCAATCCCTGGCATTCCTTGGCTTATAGCCACATCACTCCAATCTCTGTTCCATCTTCACATGACCTTTTTCCTCTTGTGTGTCTCCCGGTCCCTGTGTCTCTTCTCTTCTTATAAGGACACATTAGAGTGAATTTAGGGTTCACTGTACTACAGTGTGACAAATTACATCTGCAAAGACCTTGTTTCCAAATAAGGTCACATTCTGAGGTTCTGGGTAGACGTGAATTTGGGGAGACAACTTTTTAACCGAGTGTAGTGGGCATTTCATTAAATATGCTAATAGACTGACTGTATCCAGCACAGTTTCTTCAGTGGTATGTGTATTAAAAGCGAGAGTGGAACATTTGATGGCATATTGACAAAATTATAGTCAGGTGTCCCAGAATGGTGAGTGTGCTAACACACTCGGAATAGCAAGACCACGTGTTTGTTTACCAGTCATTGACTTTCTCCTACGCTAAGCCAGAGGCTGGTTGGCGCGCCCTCAGGTGGGCTTCCAAGGAGAAGAAAGCCTGGGGCAGGTAGCAATGGCAGGGTCTCTCTTGGGTCCTGACTTAATTTCCCAACACAGCTGCAAGGCCCAGGAAGTGGATTAGAATGGGAAGCACTTGGGTATGTGGTTTGTTTTTGTTTTTTCCTCCCTTTTTTTTGGTTGGTTTACTTTATTTAATTTTGGGGGGTTCTTGTTTTTTTAAGGCATCTACATTCTGCCCTCTTTGGTCCATTTCGAGTGTCAGGATCTGAACACCCAGTTTTACTCTGTCGGAGCCAGGAAGGGGGTCCATAGAGGCAGCCCTGCTGTGTTGGAGAAGGAACTGAAGCTTTCCTTCTTTTTGGTCCAGCACAGGCTGCTCAAGGGTAGCCAAACCTAAAACAAGCCTTGAGGACAAAGATTGCAAACTGAAAAGCCTTCACGGGCCGGGCAAGTAAAATAAATGTGTGTAGCAGCTGGGAGTAACTTATGGGGGGTGTTAGGGTTTGTAGTAAGCCGAAAAATGCTTGCCCCAGATTTGGACTTTGAAGGGCAAATAAAATGCATCTTGAGATCACAAACCCCTGCTTGATGGCAGGTGGCATTTGCGTGGAGCCTGGATAACTAGCATCAGAGGGTCCCTGAGCCCAGAGTTCTCCTCTACCAGGTTCCTAGAGTTCCTGGAGCGTACATTCAAGATCACGTGTAGCAAAGGCTGCCTAACATAGGGTATGTGGCAGTTTCGCTTTAGAAGCCAGGTAAATTTTATTTTTATCACAATAGTTAGTCATCACGGGGCTGCTTTGATCGAATGGCTCCGTATGTTAAATCATCTCTGGAATATGATCACATATTTTAAGACTGAAAATAGCTTTTTCAATTCAGTTCTACATGGAGCATTTTATTTTGATGATTGTCATGTACTTTTCCCTCTGAAGTTTTTTTAGTAGCCTCTGGCAAAAAGCAGTACTGTTTGGACTGCTACTCCAGAGAATAGTTTTTTCTGCTGAACTTTGTAATTTCAGTTATCTTTAGATCCTCAGTTAAAAGGGGGAAGGGATGGGCGATAAATGATTACGGAACAGAAATAAGTTTCTCATGTCAGACTCAAACAAACCTGGGCTTGCGGTAGAGTCAGTGGGGGTAGCTTTAAGACTTACCTGGTGTTGGTGGGGTTTTTTGAGGGAGGGAAAGGGGGAGGCCGTTGCTGAAGATCTGAAAAAACTCGGCCTAGGAAACATTCTCTCCAGGTCTCATCAGGCATTTTTTGTTTCTGATCTTCCTGTGCAGAACTCTGGTCTAGGACTATGGAGTGGGAGAAGGCAGAGTAGAAGGGTTAAGGATGAATGAGAATGGATGACACGACGAGAACCATCTGCATGTACATTTCTTGGTTGCCATTGTCCCTCTTCGTTTTGCTCTGCCCCCTTGCAGAGAGTGTCGGAAGTTTCCAACCATTGGTGGTACTCCATGCTCATCCTACCTCCTTTGCTGAAAGATAGCGTGGCAGCACCCCTGCTCTCTGCCTACTACCCCGACTGCGTTGGCATGAGCCCGTCCTGCACCAGCACACACCGCACGGCCAGCGATGCCAGTCCTGGGAAGCTGGAGCACTCCAAGGCAGTCCCCTGTGTGCTGGGTGAGAGCTGGTCCTGGCCCTCCCCGCTTTCCCTCCTCCCTCCGCCCTTGCCCTGGAAATATGTGGGTGAGCAGAACGGAAAAGATTTTTTTTTTTAATGTGTGCAGCTTGCTACAAAGCACCTCATTATTTCACGGATCTGGTTTCACTGTGGATCACTCGTATCATTTGTATATATTGGACAGTTAATTTTGCCCTCAGTCAGTGGGAAAGCCTGTAACACTGGTCCAGGAATCATGCCTACGGAGTTCAACGAGCATTTCTTTGAAAGCTGGATAGCTGCATAATTTGATGATAATACCTACTCACTCTGACATGCCAGAAGAAGGTTTTGACCCTATGAGCCACCCTTCTTTTTTCTCCCCGAGTCTTTCTGCTTCTAATTATGCCATTGCTAATCTCAGCCAAACAACCCACTCTTGGAAAAACTTCAGGTCAAGGCAGGCAGACTGATAACCATTTACTTTAAAGGGATCTTTAAAATTCTCCATCAGAATTCTTGGTGTACAAGCAAGAATTGTAGGTCATCTCCTGCACACTAACAAACTTCATCTTTGATGGTGCAAGTAGGTTTTGACATTGTAGCCCTATCTTAAGGTTTTTAACTAATAACACTGGGCCCTCTAAAAATGCAGGTGTGGTCAAAATCAAAGCTGAAGTGATAAATCCCAGTATTAATGAAGGAGGAATAAAGCAGGCAACTCAGATACCACTAGTGTATACATTTATGAAGGACAATTTGGCAGCATGAATCAAAAACCTTAAAATAGATGTTCTTTGGATGTAGGAATTTATCCTAAATAAATTATCAAAGATTATCAAAAGTAAGTCCAAAGATTTGTGTGGCATTGTTTATAATAGTGAAGTAATTGGCTGAAATTTAAGTGCCCAGCAATAGGGCAGTGGTTAAATAATAAATAGGATAATATTATATGTCCATTGAAGTCATATTTAATGACATGGGACACTGTTCTTGAAAAGCAGGTAGGAAAAACAGCCTTTTTATTGCATTTTTTTCTGGCTTTGTAAGAAAAAATATCAGTTATATTTATATTCTCTATTCATAGAAACAGAACCAAGGTTAGACTATACTCCTAAATGTTAACACCGCTCAAGGATTATCAGTAGTTAGTGATTGTTATTTACTTCTATGAACCTATTAATTTTATAATCAGAAAAATTCCAGTGAAAGTTGCTTTTAAGATATATTTCCATGGGGACTTGGCATTCAGTTGGGCTTGGAATTTTGGTCTTGCAAGATGAAGATGTTCTGGAGATCTGTTGGAAAACAATGTGAGTATACTGAACACTACTGAATGGTAACACTCAAACATGATTAAGATGGTAAATTTTATGGCACGTGTTTTTTTTAACCACAGTAAAAAATTTAAAAAAAAAATTCCAGACTTCCCTGGTCTGTGGTCCAGTGGTTAAGACTCCGTCCTTCCAATGCAGGGGACACAGGTTTGATCCCTGGTTGGGGAACTAGATCCCACATGCTGTGTGGCGTGGCCAAAAAATTAAAAAAAAAAAAAATTTCCATGCCACAGAAATTGAATTTTTGAAGAACGAATGGGAAAAAAAAATTGTTTAATTCACGCCTATTTTGTCTAACTGGACAGAGGAAGTGGAAATATTTATGTAGGACAGACTGGGGAGCTTGTCTAGGCTTTCCTTTCTGGTTTCTTTTTGCTCTTCAATTTAGCCAGATTTAGAATTTACAGCTTGTGAGGTTTGCCCATTCTGTGTCTTCTCTCAGTTCCAGGCATGAACCGGTACTTCCAGCCTTTCTACCAGCCCAACGAGTGCGGCAAAGCCTTGTGCGTGAGGCCAGACGTGATGGAGCTGGACGAGCTCTATGAGTTCCCAGAATATTCCCGAGACCCCACCATGTACCTGGCTCTGAGGAACCTCATCCTTGCCCTGTGGTACACTAACTGCAAGGTGAGTGAAGGGTGTGTTAGCCAGCAGCACATGGACACAGATTTCTGTTAAGGAGAGAAGTTGCTTTGACTGTGGACAGAACCTTTGGATCCGGGTGTCTCCACCTCAGGACTCCTGACATTTGGGTGGATATTCTCTGTGTCGGGGCTGTCCTCTGCATCGTAGGATGTTTAAGCAGCATCCCTGACCTCTACTCCCCACATGCCATAGCACCCCCTTCCCCCAGTTGTGACAACCAAAAATGTCTCCAGATATTGCCAAATGGGGGCAAAGTCTCCCCTTCCTGAGAACCACCACTTTAGACCATGTGTCATCAGAATTCTTCACTCTCTAGTTATATGGTGCAAAATTTGGTTCAACGAGTTCCAGTGACAATACCAGGAGAAAAAAGAATAAAATATTAAAGATTGGATTATAAACCCCTCGAGGGCAGGGATTCTGACTCACCTGATTATCCTCAAGCATCTGAGACCAGCGATTCGCTTTTTGCTGGGACTGAATAAATGTTAGGGCCCTCACACAGTGCCCACCTTGAAAGGGATGAAGATAAATTAGAGGGTGGGCAGGGCGGGACCACGAGTTTTGTTTTCTTTTTAAAGCAGAGGCTTTCCTGATGCTAGTCTTTTTCCAATTTATTAATTTCTTCTGCAATTATCTGAGTGCCTGCTGAATGCAGAACATTTTACAAGACTGCCAAAGAAATCTTGGTTAAAGAAAGATATTCCGGTTCCAACCCGGTATTTCACTGGATTAGACTCCAGTCTGAGATGACTTGATTAAGTTTTGGCTATAAATGCAGTTTATATGAATTACACCCAGGTGAGTGGATTGGACAAGGTAGAATTATTCATTTCCTCTCCAGCAGGCTTGAGGGAGGTATTCAATAAACATTTGCTGAACTAAACAAAACTGGTCAGAATTTCCTGTAAATAAGTTGTGAAGATGCACTTTTCAGAAACAGCCTTGGGTTCATTTTTCTTCCCATTTCTTTTTAGTTGACTTTGAAATTTGACTTATACAGGAGAAGAATCTTATAAAAAAAACAAATCCTCCACTTATCAGTGTGGATCTATTTTAATTTGTAATAAGATAGCAAGTATTGTATCTATTTAATACTCTAGTGGGAAAACTCAAATATGGTTGCTTTAAAGGGGTCAGACTTTGAAATGATTTTTTAAATCTTTATTTATTTTATTTTTATGGCTGCGTCAGGTCTTAGTTGTGGCATGCGGGATCTTTCTTTGCGGAGCGCGGGATCTTTCATCGTGATTTTTTTTTTAACGTCATTAATACCAACACGTGTTTTAATCTTCTGCAGCAATCCAAGCCAATGTTGTACGTGTTATTTCTTTCGCATTTTGAGTATATAGTCATCTTCCTGTGTTCAGGTTCTGTTGGAGCTGGGGCTTGGGGACAAGTAGAGGAAAGGCCAGGGTGGGCCCTCTCCCCACTCCGCCACCGCCAGCATGGCCCAAGCCTGTTCTAACTTCGTGACACTGGGCAGAGGCCACATTACTCTTGAATCTTTGAAACAGACCAAGGCCTTGCCAAAGCTGCTGGGGTGAAAAGAGAAAGGCAGTGTCTTTTTTTTTTTTTTTTAACAAGTTCCTAAGTCCATTCCCCCCATGTCTTATCAGTGATGAGTGTCCAGCTTTTTCTGCTGCCAGTGCAAGCAGCATCCTGGGTTTCTGTAATGGCCTTTGTTGTGTGACTTATTGAATCAGGAATATATTTGTGGTATGGTCTGCCTCCACACTCCTGGGTCAGTCATTCGGGTCAGTCATTCTCTGCGAGGGGAAACTTAGGTGATAAAATGCAGATTGCTATGTGCTTCTTTTGTCCCTTTCTCCTTTTTTTCCTTCGCCAGGCAGACCTTCCTTTGGTCTTACTATATCTTAGTGATAAATGATGGATTCCAATTACCTGGAGAGGTTGTTTTTTTTTTTAATTGTAGTAAAACACACAACATAAAATTTACCATTTTTACCCTTTTAACCATTGTAAAATGGATAATTCAGTGGCATTAAATACGTATACAGTATTGTGTAACCATCACTTCTATGTAGTTCTAGAACTTTTTCATTACCCCAAGAGGAAACTCCACACCCATTAAGCAGAGACTCCCCATTCCTCCCTTCCCCCAGCTTCTGACAACTACTTTCTGTCTCTATAAGATTTGCCTGTTCTGGGTATTTCATATAAACGGAATCATACAATACGTGGCCTTCTGTAACTAGCTTCTTTGCTCAGCATAATGTTTTCAAGGTTCATTCCTGTTGTAGCATGCATCAGCACTTCATTTCTTTTTATGACCAAATGATATTCCATGTATGGATAGACCACCTTTCCTTTATCCTTTCATCCACTGATGGACACTTGGTTGTCCTGGCAATTTGAATAGTGCTGCTGTGAATTTTTTTTGAACCTATGTTTTTAGTTCTTTGCAGTAAGTACATAGGAGTGGAATTGCCGGGTCATACGGTAATGCTACGTTTCACTTTCTGAGGAACCAAGAGTTGTTTTTGGTTGGTTGGTTGGTTTTAACAGTTTGGTTTTATTTCCAAACACAGGAAGCTCTTACTCCTCAGAAATGTATTCCTCACATCATCGTCCGGGGTCTCGTGCGCATCCGATGTGTTCAGGAAGTGGAGAGGATACTTTATTTTATGACGAGGAAAGGTCTCATCAACACAGGAGTTCTCACCGTCGGCACCGACCAGCATCTTCTTCCTAAAGATTACCACAACGTACGTGACTGTAGCTCTAGCAATACCACCACCATCGGTCATGATAAATGCTAGTACATTAATGTTCATAATACAAGTAAAACTCCCGTAAGCACTATAAAAGTTAGAAGGCAAGACTTTTGTAGAATATGCATTTCTCCAAGGGAAGAGAATATCAATCACTATTCCTCTAGGCGGTAGAAAGGAGGAAGGGCTGACTCAGGACAAGTACTAATGTATTCTTCAGGGAAATAACTTGTACAGACAGGACATCAAGGAAATACAGATGAACGAACGTTGCTCAGCAGCTAGTACCTTCTATTACATTGTTTCCATTGCTCTAATTGGATTTTTGTTTCTTTTTCTTTTCTTTCTCTTTTTTTTTTTTTTTTGTTAAAGAAATCAGTCATCATTATTGGAGCTGGTCCAGCAGGATTAGCAGCTGCTAGGCAACTGCATAACTTTGGAATTAAGGTAAGATTTGGGGGACATGGAGGCGGAAACAGATGGTTAACTGCTCCTTTGGTCCGAATGTTCTAAGACTTGGAAACTAGTTCCTGATTTTAGCAAAGAATGCTAAATACATTATATCTTTATAACTTTACAATAGATCCTAGAAAAGATACAAAATTTGCAATTGGTTTAATTGAAGAAAGGTAGAGGAAATAGAAACTCCAGCAGCTTTGGAGAGGATTTTAGACTATGATGGGCAAGACTCAAGAGACTCTAAGATGATATTAAAGCAGAAATTCTTGGGACTTCCCTGGTGGTCCAGTGGTTAAGACTCTGCGCCCCTGCTGCAGGGGGCACGGGTTCGATCCCTGGTCAGGGAACTAAGATCCTGCATGCTATGTGGTGTGGCCAAAAAATAAAATAAAAAGTAAAATTTAAAAAGCAGAAATTCTTGACATGTCATTATTGACACAGCAGTGAAGAAAAAGCCCTTGTTTCTGCAATAGTTTGAGACAACAAATAGCAGCTTGGAAATGCACCATTTCCTGCATAAAAGTTAATGAACTATCCAGTTACATTTTCTTATGAAAATCACACTTTGAAAACAAACAATCTTTGCTTTTGGAAGCAGGATTGAATTAGTTAATCCAGGGTTAAGACAGAATTATGTGACTTTTAAAGTACTGTATATTTTTGAGGTATCCTTCTTCCCCAAGGAGAAGGATATTATTTCTTTTTATCTAGTATGTTGCCTTATTCTAATTGTTCAAAATTAGCCAAAATAGAGACTATTACAAAAAAACAAAAATTGTGCAATTCAGTATCTAATTTCCATTAGATTCATTCAAATCTTCCAAATTTCTGGGACTTGCTATGTCTGACTCATTTCTCCTTTTTTAAAAACTTGTTTTGCAAGGACTTTGGTCTTCCATTAAACCGAATGTGAAAATCAGTTTGGTAGAATTGAATTAGTCTTTCGCTATATTCTCTCTGGCTGAAAGAAACAACTTCTTTTTCACAACGTTTTTCTCTGCTGGAGGAGTTTCGGCGATGAGAAAGTTTTCAGTGGCTCTGCCTAAGAGGTTTTCCTTTTGGTGGAATGCAAGACCTACGTCTTGGATTCTTATATATATTGCTGACAAAACAGAAGAATCTGAGTTGAATGTATAAGAAGTCTGTTTGCATTTCAAAATATTGTCTAAGTGGTATTAAGCTATGAGGTGTTTTAATTGGTCATTTATGTATTTCAGCATTAGATATTAGGGCCAAGGTTTCTTGTTCATTTTTCACTTGGGAAACCCACATATTATGTTACAAGGAAGGTTAGTCCTAGCCAAAGTCTAGGAGGGGTGCTGTCTTTAATGTTCAGCCTTCCTCTTATAGACTAAAATAAACTAGAAACGGATGGTTCTGAGTTCATCTGAAGTCAGAGAAAGAAGGTGGGGAGGGGAGAATCACAAGCTGTAGCCTTTCTAGTTGGAGAAAATGAGAAATATAGGTCCAAGGAAGAAGCATATTTAGGGGACCTCTGTTATTCTCCCCTTTCTCTAAGGAGACCCTGGGGAGGTCACCCCACTCCCTCGTGGTTAGGAAGTAGACTCCTCCTAACCTAAGAGATGTTTAGCTCGGGGAACCTCCTGGAGCAATTTGAAGAAGTGCTTTTAGGGATCCAGAAATGAAAGGACTGGTTTTGCCCTGAAGAGGATTCACATTTTCAGTTACCACAACCAAGGGCAGTGAAGCTCTTTGAGCCACGGGGCTGTCCACCTGAGAGCAGCTCCCACCACCACCAGCATCAGAAATTTGGAGGAGATAAAACGGTCTGGGTGTGGTGGGACCAACCTGCTTTGGCCAAGCCTGTGAGGCCATACTTAGATATAATGACATATGATTTTTTTTTTTTAATAATAGTCATAGGGAAGTTAAGGCCTGTTTACAATGCTAAAGGAATTTTGCTACAGACACAGATATTTCATAGGACAAAACCACCTCTTTAACTTAGTTTTTTTTTTTTGCGATACACGGGCCTCTCACTGCTGTGGCCTCTCCCGTTGTGGAGCACAGGCTCCGGATGCACAGGCCCAGCGGCCATGGCTCACGGGCCTAGGCGCTCCGCGGCATGTGGGATCCTCCCGGACCGGGACACGAACCTGCGTCCCCTGCATCGGCAGGCGGACCCCCAACCACTGTGCCACCAGGGAAGCCCCTAACTTAGTTTTTAAGAGTGCCTTTTAATTTATGGAATACTATTTAATAAAAGCTTTCAATGTGCATTTCACATGCTAGTTCATCCAGTCTTATCATTTTGGGATTTGAGAGGAAACAGTTTGAGGGGCTTCTCCAGCAGACCACTCACTTACTCCTTGCTAGAGCCTGCGTTGTTTGTTTTTAACATCTACTTGGGCTCCTATTCACACTGCCCTCTTTTTTTTTAAATTTATTTTATTGAAGTAGTGTTGATTTACAGTGTGTTAATTTCTGCTGTACAGCAAAGTGATTCAGTTATACATATAGGTATGTATACATTCTTTTCCATATTCTTTTCCATTATGGTTTATCACAGGATATTGAATATAGTTCCCGTGCTCTACAGTAGGACCTTGTTGTTTATCCATTCTATATATAATAGTTTGCATCTGCTAATCCCAAACTCCCAGTCCATCCCTCCCCCTTGGCAACCACAAGTCTGTTCTCTGTGTCTGTGAGTCTGTTTCTGTTTTGTAAATAAGTTCATTTGTGTCATATTTTAGATTCCACATATAAGTGATATCATATGGTAGTTGTCTTTCTTTCTGACGTACTTCAGTTAGTATGATCATCTCTAGGTCCATCCATGTTGCTGCAAATGGCATTATTTCATTCTTTTTTATGGCTAAGTAGTATTCCATTGTATATGTGTACCACATCTTCTTTATGCATTCGTCGTTGGACATTTAGGTTGTTTTCATATCTTGGCTATTGTGAATAGTGCTGCTATGAATATAGAGGCGCATGTATCTTTTTGAATTATAGTTTTGTCTGGATGTATGCCCAGGAGTGGGATTCCTGGATCATATGCACACTGCCCTCTTTTTAAAGTTGTTTCTCTAATAATATAATAATACATTAACCGGATATGAAACTCATTTAACAATGTCACTGTACATTTATACTGCATCCTATTCAGCTTCCCTGATTGTCTTTTTAGGTGACTGTCCTGGAGGCCAAAGACAGAATTGGAGGCCGAGTGTGGGATGATAAGTCTTTCACAGGCGTCACAGTGGGACGAGGAGCCCAGATTGTCAACGGCTGTATTAACAACCCAGTAGCACTAATGTGTGAACAAGTGGGTTTCTTTAAGATTTGTATTGTAGATAAAGAAAAGAAAAAATGGTCTTAGTTTGCTTGTGTGCAGTATTAATATGCTTCTAAATAATATGTAACAACCCCAAAATGATTTCTTGCCCCCTCACGCCCTCTGAAAAGTAAATAACAACAAGTATAGTTCTTCCTTTCTGCGAAGGTGGAACTAGAGGACTTAAAATATTCCCCCCCCGCCCCAAGGTCTTTAATTGTATTTGTGCGTTATTTGCAGGCCACTTGATTAGGGTTGCCAGGTTAAGCAAACAAAATTACAGAATGCCCACTTAAATTTGACTTTCAGATAAATAACAATCATTTTTTTAGTATAAGTATGTCCCACATATTACACGGGATGTTTTGCATGCAATATTTGGGACATACTTATCTTAAAGAAAAAAAGGTATTCATTGTTTATCTGAGAATCAAATCTTTCATCAGGCAAACCTACCTAGTGTCTTTGAAGACCTATGGTAGGCCCAAGGATTTTTCTGAGCTATTTATTGACAGTCAATTCAATTTCAACTTCTGTGAGCGTTCGTGTGTTTGTGTGCTCTTTCACATGAGATTCCACAGAGGAAATAGGATGTCAGAGCAGAGAGAGGCGGTGCACAGCTGTAGCGTCTGAAACATTGATAAATACTGGCTGGAAAGCTGTGGAGGGCGTGGCATAGGAGCTGTTGCTGGCACGCTGACATTCGCAGATTCCATGCTGGTTTTTCACTGCCTTACTTTGCTGCCATTCCCCAATCAGCATTTGTTTTTGAGAGGTCCTAGACCCTTTTCTCCATGAGAGCTCTGTCTGATTTCAGCTTAGAACCTGTACCTGTTTTTTCCAGGGAAAACTTTTCACCTTCTTATTCTTATTATTTTGAAGCTTGGCATCAGCATGCATAAATTTGGAGAAAGATGTGACTTAATTCAGGAAGGTGGAAGAATAACTGACCCCACTATTGACAAGCGCATGGATTTTCATTTTAATGCTCTCTTGGATGTGGTCTCTGAGTGGAGGAAGGATAAGACTCAGCTCCAAGATGTCCCTTTAGGAGGTATGGGGAGAATGGTGTTCTGATTGTTCCATCTGAGTCTCATTCTAACCTGAGCTTGATTAGCGGTAGCATCATTCATCCACAAGCCTGGATGGATGCAACAAGAATAGTCCTCAGGAGCGTTCCTTTTGAACTGACCATTCCACAGAGGGGAGCAGAACTGCCTCAGGGACCTTTAGATGCGTGTGTGTGTGTGTGTGTGTGCGCACGCATGCACATACGCACACATAATTCTTTACACAATAGCCAGTGTTTAAGAAAATTATTTAAATGTTTAATTTTCAATTTCCCAGAAGAGCTTACTTTTAAGGAAGCATGTGGTAAGCTCTATGTGAATAACAAGCCACCACATAATGACTCTTCTAGATAAGAGTTCCTGTGTGAAAGGATTCCTTTTCTTTTTTGGACAGTAGGTTAAGATTTTTTTCCAGTATATTTTGTTTAAGAATGCAAGACTCTGTATTATGATTTAAGAACTTTAATTCAAAGTTTTTAGGCTTTGGTACTAAATGGACAATATTCACCCTTTAGAAAACCTGACTGTAACAGCTCATTTCCCTGCGGGCACCCGCTGAGATCTTACTATATTGCTTCTTAAATTGATATTTGTTTAACCTACAATTTCATGACCTGAATGTATTCACTTGTAATTCTTGGAAGCATGTCGGAGTTTCTTACAGTACGAGCATTTGAATCCAATTGGCAGGGTATTAATTTGCTTCAGCTATGTGTTTCTGTGCAAGGGGTCTCAAGTCTCCATCCTGGAATACACTCTGTCTCTGTTTGGGGTACATTTCTCAAGAGCAGGGACTGTCTGTCTCCTCTTTTTATCCTCCCTCCCCGCCTGCCCCACGCCGCCAACCCCCCTCGCCCCCCGCCCTCCCCACCGCGACCTCAATTCTTCGCCTCTGAGACCAACCCACATTCTAATCGCCCTTAGTAAGTGTTGACTGACAAACCGTAACAGAACATTTTTAGAAACTTAACTGGGGTTGACAGGGAACATTTAACCAAATGTGGTGTCCAGACCAAGTGGTGAGTTGTTGAATTTTCTGGAAATGAAGACAGCGACTAGGCGTACTTGCATTATGTTGTCAGAATCTGGTTAGTGTTTTTGCACGTGTGTGATAGTCGCTGGGTGGCGTTTTTCTTTACAATTCTTTCAGGGCCACCAAATACAAAAGTTAACAATATTGCTTTGTCTTGGCTTTACTTAAAACAAGTTATTAAGGGAGGATCAGCAACACTTACTGTGTAAGTAGTTGTTTCATCTCATTAGTATATTTTTGGAAAAGCTTCAATAATAGTATGCACATCTCTCCATGAGGTTACAATTAGAACCTGCCTAGCCCTATCTCAGCTGTCTGAGCTCTCACCTTATTAGCATTTAGCTGAAAAGACAAAAATATAAATACTAAGAAGCTAGAGTGAATTTCACAAAGCAAATATACTAAAAGCTTTTAAATGTTATTTACGTAGAGATCACACTGAGGCTTCTCTCAGTCTGTTTATACTGTTCTAGCAGTCTTGGTTCTTCCCACACCTCTACGAAACCTAAAGGAAAATAGAAACCACATAGCAGGAGGCAGGAATGGGATTGCTACAAAAAGGTATTAAAAGTGGAAAAAAGCCCAGTGGTCTAGGGGCAAAAGCCTAGCACAGAGGTGCCACAGACATCCCCATACTACAGTCTAACTTAAGAATGGAACATTTTAATGAGAACCTTGAGTTGTCAAAAAAAGAAAAGTTAACTGATGCTCCGTTCTGTTTCTAGTCAAGCATGTGCACAATACTTTATAGAAGCTTTGAGACTGCAATGTATCTGTGGGGTGGTTGTCACCACTGGGAAGGTTATAAAGAAGTAACCTGTGCTAAGATTCTTATACTTTGTCAGGCACAAGCCTTCCCCCACCCCCCCCCCCAAAAAGGAATCTAAGCCAATCATTGGAACGAAGTTCCAGGTGAATGGGATAGATAAGTGCTGGGGGTTGATAACCAAGGAGCGATTCCTGAGGCTGGTAGTGACCAGGTGACGCTGGTCTGTAAAGGACGGATGGGACTGGGGTGGGGAGGGCATTCCAGGGAGGGGCGTGGTAGTAGCAGACTTTGCAGGGTTGGCATTTCCAGGAAAAGATTGAGCAGCAGTGCAGCAGAGCCTGTGAGTGGACAGGTGGTGTTTGCTGTCTTTGGAAAGGCTAAAAATGTGCTAACACTGTCTGGCTGTGGTTTTTGGAATTTATTACATAGGCAATGGAGAACCAGTAATTAAAGGTGTTGAGCCAGAGGGTGGGCATGATGAGAGTCCATGATGGACTATTTGGAATGTTTGGGAGAGAAGATAGCCAGTAGTCAGTCTATGATAGGTCTCTTAGTTGAGGTGAGCTGTTATAAGAACTTGACTTTAAGGTGATGGCAATAGGACCAGAAAGGGAGTGGGAATCCTCTCTCTGTCTTTATATGTGCAAGGGTTACTTTTCCTTTATCTTGAGCAAAAGAAGAAATAGTCTCTCAACTAAGCAGAAATGAAACATGGTTGAAGACATAGAACCTGCATAGTTTTGTTCCCCATTAAGATAAGCTTTTACTTCCTGAGAGAAACCAACCTTATCAAGACAGATGCTCTTTCCCCCTGAGTTTACCTGGGAAAGGTCTTCGAAAGTTTGGGGCCTTGCAGGTTGAAGGAGGTGGAACGCAAAAGATAAGGAATTCGAGAATAATGTTAAAGTTTTTTTTTCTGCTTTGCTCCATTCCCATTGCAGAAAAGATAGAGGAGATCTACAAAGCTTTTATTAACGAGTCTGGAATCCAGTTCAGTGAGCTGGAGGAGGAGGTCCTTCAGTTCCATCTCAGTAACCTGGAATATGCCTGTGGCAGCAGCCTCCATCAGGTGGGCTTTGAAGACGCTTGTTTCTGTGTATGTGTGTGTTTTATATATTGAGATATTTAGCCTGGGATGGTCTGGATAAACGGGGAACAATGGGTCTGCTGCTTAAAAGATCAAACACCAGGACTTTAGAGTATATGAAACCCACAGTGGTTTTGAAAAAAAAAATTTTTAAAGCAAGAGAAACCTGTCTTCAAATCATACCTGTGAAGACACCCAGTCCGTAAACCTGAATACAGGAGGGCTGCTGGGCTGAGTCAGGGAGGCGGCAAGAGCCAGTGTCCTTGCCTTCCCCTTGCCCTCCTTGGGGGCCCTCGAGCCATTTCTGTGCAACTGTGGGCTGAAAACACTGCTCCTAAGAAACCAGAATAGAGCATCTTTGCAATTAGGATCTGTTCATCTTGCTAAAATAAATTTAAACTTGCCTAATTCATGTCACCAACTGTGATCTCGATACTTGGATATGCTGTACATTGAACAGCGGTTCTGTGGATGACCCCTCACTTAATAATCCTCTTTGGTGGGGCGGGCAGGGACAACAATTCATGTTTCCATTTGGTGATTCTTTGCAATTGGAATCACACTTTTCCAAAATCATGCTGCATTTCAGTGTCTGTGGAATTTCCATGTTGAAGACATCTAGGTGGCATATTTATATATGGATTTGATTGAATGCAATTCTCCTCTCATGGAATTCTCCTTATCCAGGGTTGTTGATGTATAATACACCTTTCATTTTTATCAGGGAGTGGTACCCATGCCCAAATCACGTCTACCTTTTGTTCCAAAATAAGCTTTCCTGTGCTTTATTGAGAGATCTCCTTTCCCTGGCAGCGGTATCCACCTGGGTTTATCTATTCATGCCCCACCACCCCCACCTTTCTGTTTTGCCCTCTGCCCTCTGGCCTGAGGTGGTCTTTCCCACCTTGGGGCTCCTGTTTTTGTCCCTCAGGTGCAGGCTCCAGGGTTTACACCACCTCTTGTTTCCCAATCTATCCTGATGTTTCCCAGGTGTCTGCTCGCTCCTGGGACCACAATGAATTCTTTGCCCAGTTTGCCGGTGACCACACCCTCCTCACTCCCGGATACTCCGTCATCTTGGAAAAACTGGCAGAGGGACTGGACATTCGGCTCAGATCTCCAGTGAGTGTCCACAGTGGTGGGAGGCTCTGGTTTGGTGGTGTTTGGAGAATGTGAAGTTTGGGGCACGTGGATTACACAGGAGACAGGTGCCTGCTCTGATGTTCAGCCAGTGTCTGCAAATACTTTTGATACTATGATCAGTCACATTATCCTTGTCGACGAGGTAGCTGCTGCTGTTTGGAAACAATAGTGGCTGAGATGCATTTTCATTAATAATCAAGGGGCTGAGTGAGAGTTCCCTGAAGTAGCAATACCTGTTGTTTAGTTCTCTGAATGCCAGGAAGTGATTCGCCATGGCCTTGGAAATGTAAACTCCCATAATAAGAGAATTGGAAAGGATCCTGGATCATATGGTTCCGTCCCTTATTATGTTTTTCATAACTGCTTTTCTTGAGCAGGTAAAGAGTATTGATTATTCTGGAGATGAAGTGCAAGTTACCACTACAGACGGGACAGAGTGTACAGCACAAAAGGTAAGTGCTGTGATTCCACTAGGTGCTGCCAGGGGCCTGGGAGTAAGGGAGACCAGTGTTTTCCACCAAGCAGTTTGCCTTTGGCAATCTGCCCAGAGCCTTGTTCGATTTCTGGAGAGCTCTGTATCTCTACTTGTTGTGTATGGATATGCAAATCAGATTTAATTATTCAAACACTATATAGATTCATGGCAGATGGAATTCTGAATAGTGTTTCTCAGAGTGGGTTCTACGGTACATTAGTTCTGAGAGTTGACAAGAGAAGAAAACTTGGCCAAATTAGTTTGTAAAGTATTATATACTACAGTCTAAGTTTAGGGTTAAATAAGAGCACATTAAAGGCTCTGAGAAGTCCTGCATTTTAAAAACCTGTTTTACTTTGTGTAATTCAGTGGTTTCCAAGTTGGTGGTGTTTTTTGTGTTTGTACCATGGAAACTTTTTTTAAATCAGCTCAAGAACACTCTGCATTTTTATCTGGAAAGTGGCAGAAGTACTTTTATATCATTTGAATTTTTTGTAAACAGCTTTAGTAGGCGGACAGTGAAAGGTGCTGTAATGTGATCTATGAAATCACACTGAGATTTCTGTAGTGTTGGAAAATAAAGTGTTGGGGGTGGAGGGGGATTAATAAACCCCATAGATTTATTTAAATTTAGTTATGTCTGAAGTGATTACCAAAAAGTGTAATTGATGAACCATCATAAGTTCCTAAACTAGCTGTGTTTTATGCTTTTCAGCTAGCTAAAAAAACATTTCACAGTCCTTGATATTCATACAGAAATGAAGGACTGCCTGTCAAATGGGAAAGACGGGGTAGAGTGTATGAGCCCAGGGGGATGTTTCCTCACATTATTCCTGCCATTTACTAGCTGGATAGTGAGTATTGGTCATATAGGCTTTGGAGTAGCAGTAGTTCTCAATCCTGGCTGCACCTTAGAATCACCTGGGAGGTGCTTAAAAAGAAAGCTTGCCAAGCCCCACCCTGCAGAGATTCTTGCTGAATTGATCTGGTCGTATTTTTAAAGCTTCCCAAGTGATTCCAACATGCGACCAGAGTTAAGAACCACTGGGCAACAGTGTTCTTATCTGTGAGTCCCCAGGTGAGAATCAGGCTAATATCTAACATTCTTCCTGGTGGTAAAAAAATTTTTTTAATATCACCTTATAAAATTGGAAGTCGGCTGATGGCTCAACGTCTGGTATTTTGTGACTTTGCTTCTTTGCATCCAGGACAACATGCTAGGTGTGCTTACCCTGCTGGGTCACCCTCTGCCTGACCCTGACCAGGCATATTTGCTTTCTTTCTTTGTATTCTGGCTCTTTAGAATAATTAGAACATAGTTTCAGGCTGTGATTCAAAGCCTGCTCTGAAATGCGAAAAGCAAATGTGTTTATTTTTAGTAGTCAGCACAAATCACAGAGTTTCAATTGAAAGCTTCCCCAGCTTATAAGTGAAAGATCTCCAGCCCAACAGCATACACCGATAAACACTTAACAAACTGTAATTCAGTCTAGGCTGCTTCCACTGAGACCTAGCGTTAGTTCCTTACCGGGGTATGTTTATATCTTTTGCCTATTTGTTTACCTGAGTTTGTGTGTTTCTGAAAGCTTTTTTTTTTTTTTTTGTCATTAAGAAAACATCTAGATCTTATTTACTTATAGTCTTATATACCCAAGAGTGTAATTGTTCCTTTTTTTCTTTTTTTCTTTTTGTTGCATGGTGGCTATTATCTATAACCACATTGAGGAGAGAGAACATGTTTTATATTTTATAAAATTTTCACGTGGCAGAAAATAGTGACAAAATCACAGGAAGAGCTCTGAACTTCCAGTGATCCTGGAGTTGGGGTTTCAATAGACTACATCTTTGATGAGGGTAGCAGTCGATATGGTCCTTGGTGTTCAGCTCCTTTCCCATCCAACTGTGTTATCCTGTACTGCAGATGATGGAAAGTACACACGTACACACACACACATTTCCCAGTCTCCCTTGCAGCCGAGGGTCTAAATATGAATTGGGTCCAGCCAGTCAGGTGTACTCGCATGAGACTTGGGAGGTGTGGTATGGCTTTTGCTTCACTTCTGCTGCCTTTGCTGCCAAGCAAAATGGTCTAGATGTTGGGTTCTTCCACAGCCGGAACATTAGAGGTCCCCAGGATCCACTCATTTACTACCTGGAAGTCAAGAGCCAGGGCATGAGGTATCCTTTTTGCTGGTGCAGCTTGTTCGATAAGTGGCATGTTTCTGGAGCTGGTAGCCGTAGTAATGGCTCCTGACTGTGACAGTGGTAACATGGTTCTAGAGCCAGAGATTTCTTTTTCTTTTTTTTTTTCTTATTATCTGTTTTATACACATCAGTGTATACATGTCAATCCCAATCTCCCAATTCATCCCACCACCACCACCACCCCCCCCGCCGCTTTCCCCCCTTGGTGTCCATACATTTGCTCTCTACATCTTTGTCTCTATTTCTGCCCTGCAAACCGGTTCATCTGTACCATTTTTCTAGATTCTCTATATATGCGTTAATATACAATATTTGTTTTTCTCTTTCTGAATTACTTCACTCTGTAGGACAGTCTCTGGGTCCATCCACGTCTCTACAAATGATCCAATTTCATTCCTTTTTATGGCTGAGTAATATTCCATTGTATATATGTGCCACATCTTCTTTATCCATTCATCTGTCGATGGGCATTTAGGTTGCTTCCATGACCTGGCTATTGTAAATAGTGCTGCAATGAACATTGTGGTACATGACTCTTTTTGAATTATGGTTTTCTCAGGGTATATGCCCAGGAGTGGGATTGCTGGGTCATATGGTAATTCTACTTTTAGTTTTTTAAGGAACCTCCATACTGTTCTCCATAGTGGCTGTATCAATTTACATTCCCACCAACGGTGCAAGAAGGTTCCCTTTGCTCCACACCCTCTCCAGCATTTGTTGTTTGTAGATTTTCTGATGATGCCCATACTAACTGGTATGAGGTGATACCTCACTGTAGTTTTGATTTGCATTTCTCTAATAATTAATGATGATGAGCAGCTTTTCATGTGCTTCTTGGCCATCTGTATGTCTTCTTTGGAGAAATGTCTATTTAGGTCTTCTGCCCATTTTCTGATTGGGCTGTCTGTTTTTTTAACATTGAGCTGTATGAGCTGTTTATATATTTTGGAGATTAATCCTTTGTCCGTTAATTCATTTGCAAATATTTTCTCCCATTTTGAGGGTTGTCTTTTCTTCTTGTTTATAGTTTCCTTTGCTGTGCAAAAGCTTTTAAGTTTCATTAGGTCCCATATGTTTATTTTTGGTTTTATTTCCATTACTCCAGGAGGTGGATCAAAAAAGATCTTGCTGTGATTTATGTCAAAGAGTGTTCTTCCTATGTTTTCCTCTGAGAGTTTTATAGTGTCCAGTCTTACATTTAGGTCTTTAATCCATTTTGAGTTTATTTTTGTGTATGGTGTCAGGGAGTGTTCTAATTTCATTCTTTTACATGTAGGTGTCCAGTTTTCCCAGCACCACTTATTGAAGAGACTGTCTTTTCTCCACTGTATATCCTTGCCTCCTTTGTTATAGATTAGTTGACCATAGGTGTGTGGGTTTATCTCTGGGCTTTCTATCCTGTTCCATTCCATTCTATATTTCTGTTTTTGTGCCAGTACCATATTGTCTTGATTACTGTAGCTTTATAGTATAGTGAGAAGTCAAGGAGTCTGATTCCTCCAGCTGTGTTTTTTTCCCTCAAGACTGCTTTGGCTATTCGGAGTCTTTTGTGTCTCCTACAAATTTTAAGATTTTTTGTTCTAGCTCTGTAATAAATGCCACTGGTAATTTGATAGGGATTGCGTTGAAGCTGTAGATCGCTTTGGGTAGTATAGTCACTTTCACAATATTGATTCTTCCAATCCAAGAACATGGTATATCTCTCCATCTGTTTGTGTCATCTTTGATTTCTTTCATCAGTGGTATAGTTTTCTGAGTATAGGTCTTTTACCACCTTATGTAGGTTTATTCCTAGGTATTTTATTCTTGTTGTTGCAATGGTAAATGGGAGTATTTCCTTAATTTCTCTTTCAGATTTTTCATCATTAGTGTATAGGAATGCAAGAGATTTCTGTGCATTAATTTTGTATCCTGCAACTTTACCAAGTTCATTGATTAGCTCTAGTAGTTTTTGGGTGGCATCTTTAGGATTCTCTATGTATAGGATTATGTCATCTGCAGACAGTGACAGTTTTACTTCTTCTTGTCCAATTTGTATTCCTTTTACTTCTTTTTCTTCTCTGATTGCCATGGCTAGGACTTCCAAAACTATGTTGAATAATAGTGATGAGAGTGGACATCCTTGTCTTGTTCCTGATCTTAGAGGAAATGCTTTCAGTTTTTCACCATTGAGAATGATGTTTGCTGTGGGTTTGTCATATATGGCCTTTATTATGTTGAGGTAGGTTCCCTCTATGCCCACTTTCTGGAGAGTTTTTATCATAAATGGGTGTTGAATTTTGTCAGAAGCTTTTTCTGCATCTATGGAGATGATCATATGGTTTTTATTCTTCAGTTTGTTAATATCGTATATCACATTCATTGATTTGCGTATAATGAAGAATCCTTGCATCCTTGGGATAAATCCCACTTGATCATGGTGTATGATCCTTTTAATGTGTTGTTGGATTCTGTTTGCTAGTATTTTGTTGAGGATTTTTCAGTCTATATTCATCGGTGATATTGGTCTGTAATTTTCTTTTTTGGTAGTATCTTTGTCTGGTTTTGGTATCAGGGTGATGGTGGCCTCATAGAATGAGTTGGGAAGTGTTCCTTCCTCTGCAATCTTTTGGAAAGAGTTTGAGAAGGATGAGTGTTAGCTCTTCTCAAAATGTTTGATAGAATTCACCTTTGAAGCCATCTGGCCCCGGACTTTTGTTTGTTTGAAGGTTTTTAATCATAGTTTCAGTTTCAGTGCTTGTGATTGGTCTGTTCATATTTTCTGTTTCTTTCTGGTGCAGTCTTGGAAGGTTATACCTTCCTAAGAATTTGTCCATTTCTTCCAGGTTGTCCATTTTATTGGCATAGAGTTGCTTGTACTAGTCTCTTATGATGCTTTGTATTTCTGTGGTGTCTGTTGTAATGTCTCCTTTTTCATTTCTAATTTTATTGATTTGAGTCCTCTCCCTCTTTTTCTTGATGAGTCTGGCTAAAGGTTTATCAATTTTGCTTATCTTCTCAAAGAACTAGCTTTTAGTTTTATTGATCTTTGCTATTGTTTTCTTCATTTCTAGTTCATTTATCTCTATCTGATCTTTATGATTTCTTTCCTTCTACTAACTTTGGGTTTTGTTCTTTAGTTCCTTTAGGTGTAAGGTTAGGTTGTTTATTTGAGATGTTTCTTGTTTCTTGAGGTAGGATTGTATTGCTATAAACTTCCCTCTTAGAACTGCTTTTGCTGCATCCCATAGGTTTTGGATCATCGTGTTTTCGTTGTCATTTGTCTCTAGGTATTTTTTGATTACCTCTTTGATTTCTTCAGTGATCTCTTGGTTATTTAGTAACATATTGTTTAACCTCCATGTGTTGTGTTTTTTACATTTTTCTCCCTGTAATTGACTTCTAATCTCATGGCGTTGTGGTTGGAAAAGTTGCTTGATATGATTTCAATTTTCTTAAATTTACCGAGGCTTGATTTGTGACCCAGGATATGATCTATCCTGGAGAATGTTCCATGTGCACTTGAGAAGAAAGTGTAATCTGCTGTTTTGGGGTGGAATGTCCTATAAATATCAATTAAATCTATCTGGTCTATTGTGTCATTTAAAACTTGTGTTTCCTTGGCTTCCCTGGTGGCGCAGTGGTTGAGAGTCCGCCTAATGCAGGGGACATGGGTTCGTGCCCCGGTCCGGGAAGATCCCACGTGCCGTGGAGCGGCTGGGTCCGTGAGCCATGGCCGCTGAGCCTGCACGTCCGGAGCCTGTGGGAGAGGCCACACCAGTGAGAGGCCCACGTACCACAAAAATAAATAAATAAAATAAAATAAAACTTGTGTTTCCTTATTAATTTTCTGTCCTGATGATCTGTCCATTGGTGTAAGTGAGGTGTTAAAGTCCCCCACTATTATTGTGTTACTGTCGATTTCCTCTTTTATAGCTGTTAGCAGTTGCCTTATGTATTGAGGTGCTCCTATGGTGGGTGCATAAATATTTACAGGTGTTATATCTTCTTCTTGGATAGTTCCCTTGATCATTATGTAGTGTCCTTCTTTGTCTCCTGTAACAGCCTTTATTTTAAAGTCGATTTTGTCTGATATGAGAATTGCTACTCCAGCTTTCTTTTGATTTCCGTTTGCGTGGAATTCTTTTTCCATCCTCTCACTTTCAGTCTGTATGTGTCCCTAGGTCTGAAGTGGGTCTCTTGTAGACAGCATATTTATGGTTCTTGTTTTTGTATCCATTCAGCAAACTTGTGTCTTTTGGTTGGAGCATATAATCCTCTCACATTTAAGGTAATTATCGATATGTATGTTCCTATTACCATTTTCTTAATTGTTTTGGGTTTGTTTTTGTAGGTCCTTTCCTTCTCTTGTGTTTCCCACTTAGAGAAGTTCCTTTAGCATTTGTTGTAGGGCTGGTTTGGTGGTGCTGAATTCTCTTAGCTTCTGCTTGTCTGTAAAGCTTTTGATTTCTCCATCAAATCTGAATGAGATCTTTGCCAGGTGGAGTAATCTTGGTTGTAGGTTCTTCCTTTTCATCACTTTAAATATATCATGCCACTCCCTTCTGGCTTGTAGTTTCTGCTGAGAAATCAGCTGTTAACCTTATGGGAGTTCCCTTGTATGTTGTCATTTTTCCCTTGTTGCTTTGAGTAATTTTTCTGTGTCTTTAATTTTTGTCACTTTGATTACTATGTGTCTCGGCGTGTTTCTCCTTGAGTTTATCCTGCCTGGGACTCTCTGTGCTTCCTGGACTTGGGTGGCTATTTCCTTTCCCATGTTAGGGAAATTTTCAACTAGAATCTCTTCAAATATTTTCTCAGTCCCCTTCTTTTTCCCTTCTTCATCTGGGACCCCTATAATTCAAATGTTGGTGCATTTAATGTTGTCCCAGAGGTCTCTGATACTGTCCTCGATTCTTTTCATTCTTTTCCTTTATTCTGTTCCACGGCTGTTTATTCCACCATTCTGTCTTCCAGGTCACTTCTCCGTTCTTCTGCCTCAGTTATTCTGCTGTTGATTCCTTCTAGTGTATTTTTCATTTCAATTATTGTATTGTTCATCTCTGTTTGTTCTTTAATTCTTCTAGGTCTTTGTTAAACATTTCTTGCATCTTCTCGATCTTTGCCTCCATTCTTTTTCTGAGGTCCTGGATCATCTTCACTATCATTATTCTGAATTCTTTTTCTGGAAGGTTGCCTATCTCCACTTCACTTAGTTGTTTTTCTGGGGTTTTATCTTTTTCCTTCATCTGGTACATAGCCCTCTGCCTTTTCATCTTGTCTATCTGTCTGTGAATGTGTTTTTTGTTCCACAGTCTGTAGAATTATAGTTCTTGCTTCTGCTGTCCGCCCTATGGTGTATGAGGCTATCTAAGAGGCTTGTGCAAGCTTCCTGATGGGAGGGACTGGTGGTGGGTAGAGCTGGGTGTTGCTCTGGTGAGCAGAGCTCAGTAAAACTTTAATCCTCTTGTCTGCTGATGGGTGGGGCTGGGTTCCCTCCCTGTTGGTTGTTTGGCTTGAGGCAACCCAGCACTGGAGCCTACCCGGCTCTTTGGTGGGGCTAATGGTGGACTCTGGGAGGACTGAAACGCCAAGGAGTACTTCCCAGAACTTCCACTGCCAGTGTCCTTGTCCTCACGGTGAGCCACAGCCACCCCCCGCCTCTGCAGGAGACCCTCCAACACTAGCAGGTAGGTCTGGTTCAGTCTCCTATGGGGTCACTGCTCCTTTCCCTGGGTCCCGATGCGCACACTACTTTGTGTGCCCTCCAAGAGTGGAGTCTCTGTTTCCCCCAGTCCTGTTGGAGTCCTGCAGTCAAATCCTGCTAGCCCTCAAAGTCTGATTCTCTAGAAATTCCTCCTCCTGTTGCTGGACCCCCAGGTTGGGAACCTGACGTGGGGCTCAGAACCTTCACTCCAGTGGGTGGACTTCTGTGGTATAAGTGCTCTCCAGTTTGTGAGTCACCCACCCAGCAGCTATGGGATTTGATTTCATTGTGATTGCACCCCTCCTACCATCTCACTGCAGCTTCTCCTCTGTCTTTGGATGTGGGGTATCTTTTTTGGTGAGTTCTAGCATCTTCCTGTCGATGATTGTTCAGCAGATGGTTCACCAGAAATTTCTTGATTGTATGGAGAGACAGCAGCTCTCTTTGATGGTCTGGTTTTGTGAGTTGTTCTTGGAGGCTCTAAATGATTCTGTAAACTAGTTGAAAACCTGCAATAAATTGTTTCCTCTTTTAAAAAAAAAGGTATGTGGCTTTACATGATTATAATAATCCCTAATGTTTGTGATGTGCTTTACCATTTATGAAGCATACCGATGTATATTGTAAGAGTTTTAGTTTTAAGCATATCCCCAATCCTTTAAGGTTAGTAGGGCAGGTATTACCTTGGCCACGCATTAGAAAGTGTTAGGAATGATACACAAAATCTGGTTCTCCTGACTCTGTATTTAGGGCTATTTCCTCTTACAGCATTGCTTTTCAGGATTGAGATCTGCTGACTCTTCTTACCCAGGGTTATTAATGCATCAAAACCTTAATGCCGATTCCTCCATATGAATGTTGCTTCTGCTCAGCCAGTCCACTCTTGTGCAGTGAACAGCCTGCACAACTGTACATGGCCGTTATTCTTCTTACCAGTGTAACAACATAGGATGTTGATAATCTCATGACTGGCAATAAAAGGCGGGGCGGGGGGGCAGATTTTCCTGGAAATGAACCCACTGAGTATTAGATTCAGTTGCTGTTTGTATGTTAACTGTTCATTATTTCCCACAGGTGTTAGTCACTGTGCCCCTGGCCTTACTGCAGAAAGGTTCCCTTCAGTTTAATCCACCGTTGTCAGACAAGAAGATGAAGGCTATCAACAGCTTAGGTGCAGGCATCATTGAAAAGGTAACTGAATTACTTAAGCCTCAGAACTAGAGAGATGAGTATCAGATGACAGGGGTTCTTTAACTTCTGATATTGGGAAGCAGCAGGTAATTTTTGAATCCAAATCAAATTCGAAGATTTCCTTTTCCTTTGAGTAATTGTTCATGAAGAATATAAAAGGATATTAACAAAACAAAAAGAGGAGAGCTGGCTAAGGTCTGCAAGTTTTGATTTTAGGAGAATGACTCTTGTTATTCAGAATTTGAACTGGGTATATAAATAAGCAATTCTTTTTTTTTTTTCTGCTTTCCATGTCTACCCTGCACTAATTAGCCCCAGTGACGAGAGTGTTTTATACTTCCTTTGCCTTGAAAAGCTCCTTTAGCAGAATCTCTCAGCGCTACAGTAGATACCAGCAGACCTATGATTAGTAAGAATTTATCTCATGGACGTAAGGTTCAAGACCAGGTCTCAGGGATGCTCTGCATCTTCAGATTAGCCTAGAGGCTGTCAGTGGTTCCCACCATTATCTGTGGGAGTACAGGACTGAGTGGCATAAAAAGCCAGATGGTCACAAAGAGAACAAAGGAGGTTAGGAGAATGGAAAGGGAATATTTAGAAATGTTTGAGTTTTTTGAACATCTTTTTTTTTTTTAATTGAAGTATGTAAGAGCTATAGGTGGCTTCTTAGAGATTGCTGTACTTCTGATTTCAAGAAGCTGTTAACCACCTTTCTCTTGCTCGCTTTCCAGATTGCCTTGCAATTTCCCTATAGATTTTGGGACAGTAAAGTTCAAGGGGCTGACTTTTTTGGTCACGTTCCTCCTAGTGCCAGCAAGCGAGGGCTTTTTGCCGTGTTCTATGACATGGATCCCCAGGTAAAATCGTTGGTGGAATGTGGTGTGAATTCCCTGATTACAGTTTAGAATTCGGTTTGGTAACTACTCGTGTGTCCAGCCCAGGAGATAATGGACATTGTGGACACTCCAGATGTCTGTTTATATTCTGGGGGGACACTTGGATGGGACATTTTCCTGTAGGAAAAGAGCCCCAGTATCTGCCGTATTTTCTTAAAGTACTAATATTGCCTCCTGGGAAATGAATTTGTTGCCGTGGAAATGTGTTATTTCAGGCTGATGGAAGGATTCCTTTTAGGGAGAATTGGTGTCAGCACAGTAACGAGTGGTACTTGAAATGTACTCCCCAAGAGTCCGCCAGGGAGCCCTGGTTAGGGGTGGGATATGCCTGGCGCAGGTGAGGGCAGGTCTGGGAGTCGGTAGATGTGATTGGTGGGGCAAGGAAGACGAGGAGAGGACATACCTGGGGCTTTGCAAGTGACAGTTGTGGTGATGTCCTGCCAAAGAATCACAGTTGTTTTTCCTCCTGCCTCTTTGTTCCAAGACACTTTATCTTCAGAGGTTCCACGTGGGAGCCAAGGGCAAAATGTCCTTACTGTTTGAGAAGGTTTTTTCCCATTATTTGACTGGCAGACTTCCTTTCTCAATGTCTTTCTACTTATTCTAAAACAAGTTCTTAGAAGGGAAAAGCCAAGAGAACCCAGAATTTGATATTTACATGACTTCCGGAGTTTTTCCAGCAGGGAACAATAAAATGCGTAAATGAATAATGAGTATGTGTGGCCTGGGTGATGGAAAGGAGGCTACAGGACAGTAGGAAATGATGACATTTGATGTGAGAATGAGGTCCTTCTCTGTTTGGAACTGTGCGTCTAGAGACTTTGGTGCCCGAAGTCCAAAGTGTAAAGTGCTTTTCCCGTCACGTGTCCAGAAGCAGCACAGCGTGTTGATGTCGGTGATCGCGGGGGAGGCGGTGGCGGCCGTCAAGAGCCTGGAGGACAAGCAGGTGCTGCAGCAGTGCATGGCCACCCTGCGCGAGCTCTTCAAGGAGCAGGTCAGACACCCCTCTTTGAAAAGAGAAAGACTAGCCGCATAGCACAGGGAGATCAGCTCGGTGCTTTGTGACCACCTAGAGGGGTGGGATGGGGAGGTGGAGGGAGGGAGACGCAAGAGGGAGGGAATATGGGGATATACGTAGGCGTACAGCTGATTCACTTTGTTATACAGCAGAAACTAATGCAACATTGTAGAGCAATTATACTCCAATAAAGATGTTAAAAAAAAAGAGAGAGAAAGACACCCTTGCTGCTAACTTCACTCTTTGGAGTGGTTTGAACCCAAAGCTAATCCGTCAATACCAGACATGAAGGGGCTTGAGGCAGTGGACCACATTCTTCTTACTTCTTTCAGTATCCAACTTGCCACTTAAGTACCTGGATTAGTTTGCTCAGGCCGCCATAACAAAATGCCACAAACTGGGTAGTTCAAGCAACAGGAATTTATTTTCTCACAATTCTGGAGGCTAGAAGTCCAAGATCAAGGTGTCGCCAGATCAAGGGGTTGGTTTCTTCTGAGGCCTCGCTCCTTGGCTCCCAGATGGCTGCCTTCCCCGTGTCCTCACATGGGCGCGGCTCTGTCTCTTGTCTGTGTTCTAATCCTCTCTTCTTAGAAGGACACCTGTCACACTGGATTAAGGTCCACCCTAATGATCCCATTTTGACTCAATTACCTCGTCAAAGGCCGCATCTCAAGTACAGTCACGTTCTGAGGTACTGGGGGTTAGGGTTTCATCATCTGAATTTTGGGGGGACACAGTGCAGCCCATAATAGTACCCCATTCCTCCTTTTACATGATTGCCTTCCTCCCTTTTGTCTCACATCATGCACACCCCCATTCTTTCCTAAGGAGGTAAAAGGCTCAGCATTTTCCACAGATTCTGTATTGACCCAAACCCTAGCAAGCTTTGACGACAGTTTTCCAATCAAAGGGACATTGTCCAGAATTTTCTGTACCCTGCAGCGAGTCTCTTCTCCCCCTTTTCTCCAAGAAGCTTAAGGTACTTTCTAGTTGCCAGTTTACTAAATCTCACAATCTCTGGAGAGTATAAATGGCGTGACATGTAACTTTTTCAAATAAAGGAGGAGAAGTACAAAGAAATGAAAATGCCTCAAATGTTACATACACTCAAGAGAGGGTGGCCCTCGGGGTATTGCGTATTTTACATGATGTGATTCTATCTCACAGTAGTTCTTATTAGCTTGGGGCTTTTGTTCAAAAATTTGTTTTCAAATCAGTTATTTGGAACTTAACACAGGCTCCGTAGAAATCTATTTCATGGTGGCTCTTGGCAGAGGTCAGCCTAGAAAATTATTTGAAACGTAGAGTGAAACCTAACCTGTGTAGCTGCTTTGTGGAGAAGCCTGTTGAGAATTCCACTTAGAGGTCCTAAGACCCTGCCCGTCCCTTTCCTCCCCTGGTCCAGCGCATTTCAGGCGATGGGAAGGGGAATGCCTGGACTCTTAGCCGTTGGTGATGGCCCCTGGTAGGTGGGAGAAAGTATCTCTGGCAGAAGGATAAAGTGTTAAAGCGAGGAGATGTGTGTGTGCTGGGGAAGGTCAGAGAGATGGGGCAGCAAAAGAGGAAAATGCACAGAGACGGCGCCTGGGCAGAGCAGCAAGGGGGCTGGAGGGTCATGCTGAGAACTGCTGTCTCAGAATGCTACAGGGATTAACTTACTTTCTAGATGGAGGAAGAACTGTAATTTTATACATTGGGTTGCATCAAGTCTAAGTCCCTTCTTGATCCCGTTTTCCAATTCCTTCTACTTGACACAGGAAGTCCCAGATCCCACGAAGTATTTCGTCACCCGGTGGAGCACAGACCCCTGGATCCAGATGGCATACAGCTTCGTGAAGACAGGGGGCAGTGGTGAGGCCTACGACATCCTTGCTGAGGAAATACAAGGAACCATCTTTTTTGCTGGCGAGGTGTGTACGGGGACTCCGACCCCGATTGCTTTCATTTTGATCACTTGCTTTTAATTAAAGTGATCTATGTCCAGAGTTTAAAAGTAACATCAAATGCCGTCAAAAGTCTTACGGCAACAAGCCCCAGGTACCCTGACAGCACCCTCCTCAAACTCCCCGAGCAGCCATTTTTAACTCTTTCTCCTGTTTCTTCTGGAATTTACTTCATGCTTTAAGTTTTTTTGTTTTTTGGTTTTTTTTTTTTTGCGGTACGCGGGCCTCTCACTGTTGTGGCCTCTCCCGTTGCGGAGCACAGGCTCCGGATGCGCAGGCCCAGCGGCCATGGCTCACGGGCCCAGCCGCTCCACGGCATGTGGGATCCTCCCGGACCGGGGCACGAACCCGCGTCCCCTGCATCGTCAGGCGGACTCTCAACCACTGCGCCACCAGGGAAGCCCTGCTTTAAGATTTTTATACTGTTGTCTTCTGATTTAAGAAGTTAGACATATCTCCCGACTTCCTATCAGGTTAAAGGTTTAGCCCACCCTGGTTTTTAACACTTTTCACTAAATTGGTGTCAGTGCTTATATGGTGTGGCTGCTTACTGCTGAGCCAGGAAGGAAGGCGTTCACTGATTCCTTTCTTACACAGCTGTTTTCTCTTCGGTCACAATGGCCTCTTCTTTCACTAGCTTAATTCTTTTTATACCACTCCTTAAGCCTCCCCACTCCTTTTTTTTTTTTTTTTTTTTTGGCCACGTTGTATGCACGACTCTTAGTTCCCAGACCAGGGATGGAACCTGTGTCCCCTGCAGTGGAAGCACAGAGTCTTAACCACTGGACCGCCAGGAAATTCCAAAGCCTCCCCCTTCTTGAGTCATCTCTAATTCACAGTTGAATCCCTCTGGCCGGCCTGTAGGTTCTGTTTCTCAAAGCCCCCTTTCCCGGCATCTTCCCTCTACTCCAGGCTGCACTGATTGATCCCAGGGACCCCTGCAGAGCTGTCCTCCCAGCACTCCTCCTTACCACTTTCCAGGCTTGGGGTTCTTATTTCCTAGATCCCTCTCTTTTTTCTTTTTTTTAATATTTATTTTTAAAATTGTGGCAAACAACACATAACAAAATTTACCACCTTAACTATCTTCAAGTGTCCAGTTAAGTGGCGTTAAATACATCCACACTGTTGTACAACCATTGCTACCATCCATCTCCGGGACGTTTTTATACTGCAGAACCGAAACTGTGTACAACTCCCCCTCCCCCAGCTCCCAGAAAACACCATTCAACTTACTGTCTGTCTCTCTGAATTTGTTCTAGGTCCCTCATCATATAAGTGGAATCATAATAGAGTATTTGTCCTTTTGTGACTGGCTAATTTCGCTTAGCATAATGCCCTCAAGTTTCATCCATGTTGTGGCATGTGTCAGAATATCCTTCTTTTTTAAGACTGAGTAATATTCCATTATATGCACCTATCACATTTAGTTTGTTCATCTGTCATGGACACCTGAGTTGCTTCTGTCTTTTTTGGCTATTGTGAATAATGCTGCTGTGAACCTGGGTGTACAAATATTTCTTCGAGAACCTGCTTTCAGTTATTTTGGGTGTATACCCAGAAGTGGAATTGCTGCATCATATATTAGTTCTGTTTTTTAGTTTTTTGAGGAACCACCACTCTTTTCCACAGCAGCTGCACCACTTTACCTTCCCACCAACAGCACACAAGGGTTCCAGTTTCTCCACATCCTCGGCAACACTTACTATTTTCTATTTTTTTATGATGGCTGTCCTAATGGGTGTGAGGTCAGCCTTTCTTCTTTCTTGATTTACTTCTGTTGAGAAATGTTTTGCAGTTCTAATTCCTAATCCTTTCTGTGCCATTTTTTTGCATTCCTTATAATCTTGGAGCTCATGTCCTTCATCCTCTAGATTTTTTTTACTCTGCTCATTTCATTCTTACAATTTTTCTCTTATTTCTAGATCTTCTATTTCATATATTGGAACTGTTGAATTGATTCTAATCTTCTTTGCTGTTACTCTTTGCTGTTTTTTATATTCTAACCCTTGAGTCGATTTTTTAAACTTTGGCTCCTTTACTTTATGAGCACTTTCTTGTTCTAAGATTATTCCTTTTTGGTAGCATTTTCTTCTTGCTTCGTAACTTGTTCCTTACATGGCTCCTGAGTTCCTATTTTGTTTACTTTAGCCTTTGCCTCCCATATGTCCGAATGTCCAGTCCTTGACTGTTCAGATTTGAGTGATGCACTTTTTAAAAAGCCAACTGAAGGTTCCAGCAAGCTTGTCAGCTGGAGGTTGGGGGCCCAAACATCAGGATCTATCTATAGCTCTTTTCTCTTAGTTTCTCGTTTGCATGATAGAGGCTCACCTCCTGGCATTCTGGGAACTCGAAGCCTCACTCTTAGTTATATTTAATTGCATTTTGTTTGGCACCTCACCCCTGCCCTGTACCTCAGAACTCCTGGGGGTTGCAGTAGGGGGAGTGGGGAACCTGATGAGGGACCATATTGCTCTTCAAATTCTTTTTATTTTTTATTCGTTTTGGCCATGTTGCATCTTCATTGTTGCGCATGGGCTTTCTCTAGTTGCATCTAGCGGGGGGCTACTCTTCATTGCAGTGCGTGGGCTTCTCATTGCCGTGGCTTCTCTTGTTGTGGAGTACAGGCTTGAGAGCACAGGCTCAGTAGTTGTGGCTCAGTAGTTGTAGGCTCAGTAGTTGTGTTTCTTAGTTGCTCAGCAGCACGTGGGATCTTCCCGGACCAGGGATGGCACCTGTGTTGCCTGCATTGGCAGGATTCTTAACCACCAGGGAAGTCCCACTCTTCATAGTCTTTTAAACCAGTCCTCAGTTTTTCACCCTTGCCAAGCCTCTGCCTCCATGATGGCACCAATGGCTGAGATTTATGAAGGATTTTTCAGGGTGAATTGGTTTCCCTTTGCTATCTCCCACCCCCACACACACACATCCACCCAGTTTAGCAGAATAAACGAATTCTCAGCACTCTTTGATCTGCCTTCATACTTTGTATATTATAGTTTGGGATTATACAGGTCTTCCTGGTTCATCTAAAATAGTGTTTTTAATTTTTTCGCTTCAGGGTTTTTGAATTTTTACAGAAGAATGTAATTTTAAAAACAGCTGTCTTTGATTCCTCCTTGGCCTGTGAAGAGCCAACTTTGTAGGAACAGAGCATAATGGTTACATTCCAGGCAACAGCTGTGAACTGCTTCCAAGAGATGGCCCTATTAGACTAATGTGCCGAAGGGTCATGAACAGGGTTTGGAAGTTTTTGACTTTCCTTTGCTGCTTTGATACAGTTGTTACCTCATCTTCTTATAAAAGCCATTTCTTTGAAGTTTCTGTCACTGTGACTCTCCCCCCCTCCCCCCGTAGCTGTATTCCTACTGACCTCCTGGTCATTCCCCCATTTACTAAAGTCTTTGGCACCTGGATGTTTTCCATTCATCAGTTTAGGTGACATGGAACCTAAATTAGTTCACGTGGAACTTCATCTGTTTCTTATCCTCCCTTTTCTGTGACCTACTCGACTCCCATTTCAGCTACTCTTCCCCATAACCACATCCCAGACCTTGTCTTTAATATCTAACGGTCATGAATTCAAGTTTCCTGTCCTCCTGGTTTGCTTATTCTGTTCCCACTGTAACCTCCTTGAAAGTGAGGTTCTCCTGTTGGCAGTCCTCACCTTTTGTCTTTTCCCTTCCTGTTGAACTGATCTAACCTTGGAGTAACCCAACTCTTTCTGTTATACCCATCTAGCAAAACTCCAGCCGTGGATGAACTGTGATTCACTTTTTGTGCTTGTTTTACTTATCACTGATTTTAACAACTAAGATTGTCTGATGGGAGGGGACTGTGTCTTATCCTTAACTGCAGCACCTGGCACACATAGACAATATCTTAATGAATGTCACACAGTATTTCACGGGAGCACTGACTATATCGTAGAATAAATTTGGTGAAACATGGTGCTATGGATGGGTGAGTAGAGTGTTCATGTGAGCACACAGGAGCGACAACAGTCTTTATTTTAGGAGGATCATAGAAAGTGTAAGTTTGTATTTACCTTTTGATTTTCATCTAAATTCTTTATACATGATCTCAAATTATACAATTATTTTTTTTTTTACAGGCAACAAACAGGCATTTTCCACAAACTGTTACAGGGGCATATTTGAGTGGTGTTCGAGAAGCAAGTAAGATTGCGGCATTTTAAACAGAATTTATCTGGACCCAGCTTTCTTCTCCCAAATGGGAGAGTCTGAAAAACATGTTAAACCTCACTTTGATAAAGTCAAACAAAAAATCCTCTCTGGGTAGCAAAACTGAAATGTTCTAAGGTGGCATGGTAATGTAAACCCATTTTACCACTCTGAAAGCACTAGCCCCAAGAATCCTTCTGTAAGCACTTATATTTAATGGCATTTTCCATAGGTCTGACTAGCACTAAATCTTCCGGATCTCAGAATAAGGCAGAATATAACCTTAAATTAAGACCTTGGATATGATCCTTCCATGGTTGGAGATTCCCTTTAAATCTGACATTTTTTTGGCTGACCAATTTTCACACATTGAGAAACCAAGTCAATCAAGCAGGATTAAAAAAAAAAAAAGCCATGTACTTTTCCTCTATGACAATTTATCAGTATCTTTGCCAATGAGCCTTAAGAGTTTTATGTAGCTCCAATATTGAGCTTTTACTTAAAATTTAGAAAGAAATCTTTCCGTTTTGAATACAGCACAAACTCTTCAGTCAAAGGTAAATGAAACTTCTATTTTATATTGTACATATTTCTTCCCATTGGGTGTTCAAAAGAAATTTAAATTCAGGTATCTTATAAAAAAAATTTTAGATTTGTGCACTCATTGGCAAAACAGCAAAATTTTCAGTTCCTTCAACAGTACATGTTATTGTATCACTGAGAACTGGGAAGAGCTAGTGTGGTCTTCATACTTTAGACATAGAATATGGCTATTTTTCTTAGTCATGTTTGGGTGGATGGCACACTTTAAATAGCTTCAATTTTGGCAACCACTCGCAGAAGGATCTTGTCAGAATAATTAAGCCTCTCCCCACTGCCTCTTTTTAAAATAACTGATTACATCTCTAGGAATATTTTTTATAGAATTACGTTTTCAGTATTCCATAGGCAGGTCCACTGGAAAACTGCAGAAAAATGTGTAATATCCTGGTAAATATTACACATTTTATAAGCCATATCTTAAAAGCCTGAGTACATGGTAAATATTTACTTTTTCCTTCTTTCACTCATGACAAGAAAAAATAAACATTGATTTCAGGGTCTTCAGGATGCCCATCTTGCCAGGAAACTTCAGTTTACAGGTTAGAAATATGGGTAATTTATGTGCTTTTGTTTTAAAAAGTCTTTGAATAATTCTTTCAATATATTGGTCAGCTTAAAAAAGGACTCAAAATGACTTTAAAACCACTTTTCAAAATATTAGATATTTCTAAAATTTAAAGTCAGCTTATAAGTAGAAATCGTATTTTATAGAAAGAACATACGGTGAACTTTAGACAGAGCTGAGACACACCTCCCTCCCCAGCAAAGTATTCTACAACTGAAAGAAAGCAAATAGCAGTATATTGGTTTCAAGGTTAACACAGGAAAATGTTGATATTTAGGTTATCTGATGAGACTCATTGGTACTGATTGGGAAGTATTCTGTTTTCAAGTGTTTTATGTATTAAAATGTTAAAAGAATAGCATGTGTCGAGTGATAAATGCAAAATATTTTAAGGTGAAATGGTTCACAGTACATTACTACTTTAGTTTCTGGGCACTTAAACTTGTACAGTGCTATAAGCAAACAAGGGGAAAACCTACCTAAATAAAGTATGGTAAATTTTTTTAAAAACCCCTCATTTCCTGTCTCAAGTGACATCAACTAACATTTTGTTCTTTAAAGAACCACGGTACCTTTTTCTTCTTGAGTTATTTGAGCATGTTTTTCACTGCTGTCTGAAGATTTTGTAATTGAGTAGCAGTGAATATACACAATGTTTGAACTGCAGACTGTGAACCGCTGATTGTATAAAACTGCTTAATAAAAGTTGTTTTTCAAATACACTGTGCACTGTAGTGGTGAATGCACACTCTTAAGCAGATACATCTTCACCACAAACTTTCACACACACCAAATCAATCCCCTCAACCTCTAAACCATCTTTAGACTTCTTAGGTCATAGGCATTACTGCATATCCCTTTCAAGTAAATGGTCACGCATAATTGTTAACTTTGATCAACTTAGTTTCATGAGAGCACTTCAAGTTTTCCCTAGGGATTTCTTTGTAATGTATTTAATTCAAAGTAAAATCAGTCAGTTACCACTGACAAGCACTCCAAATTATATAGGCTATGGGGCTAAATCCATTTAAAAATCTCTATTCTGAAATACATGTTAAAACATCAAATGCAAAGAGACAGAGGTGGTGATTTATTATTTTTATTGACAAGGTTTATAGGAACAAATTAAATATTTAAAACCAAATGCCAATTATTAAGTCTCATTTAGTTGTTTATTCCATTAATTTGTATTAAGTATACCTTTCTCTAATGTCTTAATAACTTTATCAAGAAACAAGTCAAACCTGTGAAAACACCTGTTAACAGTCAACATATCAATTTTATATATTTCTGTTCTATGATGCAAGATATTTTAAACACTCAATGGTTTATCAAAGGCCTAATTCTTGTATAAGCAGCATGTTTTATTTTAAAATTAAGAGATAATTTAATAAACCGATTAAGACAGTTAAGTTAAAAGACAAAATTAGTCTCATTCAGGAGTGGTCCATACGTTGATCACCTAGAATCCTAATTGGCCAAAATTTAAAGCCTAACACCCCTGATTCCACAAATACATTAAGTTTCTTTAATGTTAAAAATAAGTCTGTTATCACTTGAGAAATACTTTGTCAGATACCCACTACTGTCTACACATTATCTTAATCTGGAATTACAACTGGTACTTTCACCATAATTATAAACGTGGCCAGGTTTCCTGTAAATATCAGCATTTTATATGGGCAAAAGCAGTTAATAAAAATCAGTTCATTTATTATAAGCAAAATGTGCTTCTACTTAATCCAACTCTCCCAAATTTTTGAAGTTTTGATGTGTTGATTTTGGTCTATCCTCACTATAAAATGTATCTACAGACACTGTTGCAGGGTTAACACTAAAACTATAAATTGATGACACTTCCAAGGCAAAGCAGAGAACTATATGTTCCTTCAGTATTTTCTTCACTGAATTCTGACTTTCACTGCTCCGTCATACCATCTGGCTGAACACTGACGTTTCATAGTTTATAATAACTGTAAAGATACGTACTTATATGAGTTTAAAAATTGATCTGCACAAAAGAAATAAAAAAACTTTATATACAACAAATTCGTTTTTAAAAATACAAAAATAACATCTGTCACTCTTGTCATGCTGACAATTTGACATATATACACATGCAGGAGAAAAGTTCTGATTCAGTCATCTGGACGGCTGAAGCTTGTGTATTTTTAATATGATGAACACACACTGAGCTTTCACACTGACAGATGTGTATTCAAAATATTTCATATGCTAAATACTGCAATAGTCTCTGCATGTATAAATGCCAGTTATGATCGTTTCTGTTCTACGATTAAAAGTATGTCTTAAGCTAATATTGCGCGCACACTAAAAACTACAACAGTTCAAGAATCTATAGTCTTATATAAAGAAATCCAAAATGTACAAAATACAACTATAAAAGCAAGGGACAATTACTGCCATGCAAAAATTTAAACTAAAAACTGCATAGAAATGCAATTTAAAATGGCAAACGCAAATTCACCTAACACTCAAGATAAAAAGGTCAGAAGGAAGTTCTACCAACACAATGCTTGCAAAGATTTAGAAAAGGAAATACATTCTCTTTGCTGGTATAATGGTATAAATCAGATCTTTAAATCCATGGGTACAGGTCATCTGTTTCTGTCCTCTTAAGAAATTAGCTGTAATGAAAGAGAAACGTTATTTCCTCATACCCAACATACAACAGTTGGAACACATAAAACCTCATTTTATTTTTTCTTTGTGGTACGCGGGCCTCTCACCGCTGTGGCCTCTCCCGCTGCGGAGCACAGGCCCCGGACGTGCAGGCCCAGCAGCCATGGCTCATGGGTCCAGCCGCTCCGCGGCACATGGGATCCTCCCGGACCGGGGCTGGGGCACGAACCCGTATCCCCTGCATCGGCAGGTGAACTCTCAACCACTGAGCCACCAGGAAAGCCCTCATTTTATTTTTTAACTTCTATTTTACTACTGTGACCTTGGGAAATCAGCTGGGATCAATATAAGACTACAGCTACTGTTGATCTTCTCCTGCCTTTAACTGGTGGACAGAAAGGAACATGTGCTCAAGTGGTTGTATGAACTCTGAGATGCCCAGCTACCCATGTACACTGAACCCACATCTTCATCTGAGGCCAGGTTTTGTCACTAATGTTCAAACTTTATTTTTAAGCTCTAAAATGGGAATGAAAATAACTATCTTTCCCATTTTGAGGAAATCTGAGCATCACGTGATATTTAGTGACATAAATACTTTGAAAAACACGCAGTATTTGATACATGTAATTTCTTTTGTCTTATAAGTCCAAAATGATCCAAGTTCGAAAAGTTGGATATAGTTACCTCTTTAACAGTTGTTTTTATGAACTCTTTTCTTTCAGTTAAGTCATAAGCAGGATAATTTTCATATACCTATAGTGAAAAGGAAAAACAATGTTAAAAGTAGATTTAAAAATCCAATAATATTCTCTATCTTTGGATAATGAAGAAATGTGTGCCATGGACAAGAGCTGCATGTACGTTTGAATAGTACGTTCTAACCACCAGTGGTTCACCATGTAGCATTCTACAACAAATGAGTAGTTTCAATAATACTGTATATAGAGCAGTAAACTAGCATGAAAACATTCTCAGTGTTTTATAAAAGTGGGAGTTTCAGTTGAACTAACAATAAACATGGATGAGGAAAACTTCTAGATAGACCTTAGGTTAAATGGATTAAATTCTTTATATTGGTAGGTTATCTATCAGATATTTTAGGTATCCTCTTATTTTTTCTGTTACATCATCTTAACACTACTTATGATTGCTGAACTTCAACTCTAATGAATTTCAGCCCCCAGAGCATTGCTCAATCCCCTCCCCAAAGCTGCATCACTGAGATCCAGTTGCATCGCTGAGTCCTCCACTCCTAAATTTTTACTCTCTAAATTTTCCAACTTGATACCTCCTGCTTGGCTTCACAATGACTTCTGGTTCTGAACTGCCATATACACCAAGCTGGCTTCACTCCTATTGTCTAATTCAAGGTCAGCAAGTGTTTTCTGTAGAGGGCTAGACAGTAAATGATTTCAGCTATCCAGTGACAGTTTCCGTCACAACTACTCAATTATGTCATTGTAGCATAAAAGCTACCATAGACAACACTTAAAGGGATGGGTGTATGTCTGTGTTACAAAGGCCCACAGGCTGTAGTTTGCCAACCTCTGCAAATATAGTCAATCATTTACATTACTCTAATTGTTTGCCCTTTGTTCTTTCTCTGTAAAACTCCAACCCTTAATTGGTCTAACTACCAACTTTTATATGGTTAAATTCTGAAAATGTAACAAATGCGAAAATGTAACAAATTTGAAAAGAATGGTTCCATTTTATCAACTATACTTGAATAAAGTTAAAAAAAAAATGGTCCCACTTGGTACTCAATGTCAAAGCCTCCCTAGAAATCCCAAGGATTTCTAATCAGGTCCCCCTTTACATTCTCATCAGTGGCAATTTCATCCCCTTATTCAAGTGTCCCACACTCCTGCTCTCAGCCAAGAAGCCATTACTATGAATTCCTTCAACTTCCTGACGTGCCTGTTCTCCTCCAGTTCATTTGTGTCTGGATTCATCAACAGTCCTGTTTCCTCTACCTCTGCAGGGACCCAACACTCAATGCTCCTGTACCTTCATCTTCTTTCCCAGAATTGTCCCTTAGCCTAACGCATGCTTCCACTCTCCTCTGACCTTAAAAAGTATTTTATCAACTTGTATCTTCCCCCAATTTAACTACTAAATCAGAAGCTTTCACTTTCCTCACTATTAATTCCCAGTCCCAGGGACAACCCTGGCATTTACCACCCTTCAAAACTGCTATTATGTGAACAACTGTCTCTTAATTGCTGAGTCCAAAAAAAACCCTTACGTTCTTCTCACCTGACCTCTCCATGTTATTAACAATCCCCTTAAAATTACACAAATGTATTCACAAAACTCATTCAAATGAACAGAACTAGTCTCCCTTCAATCTTCCTTCCAGTCTGCCCTTGTTCCTCTCCCCTAAAGGAAACCAGTTATCAATTTGCTGTGTATTCTTCCAGACCTTTAAAAATGAGTTTATATACAAACATATAAATATATCAATGGCAATATAGTTTTTCTGTATTTACACAAATAGGGAAATACCTCTGTTTTAAAAATCTGACAATACCTGGAAGGTTTTCCATGTTCTTTTGAACTGCTACACAGTTCATATTCCTAAAATATGGATGTACAGTTTAAACATTTTCCTACTGATGGCCATTTAGGTTGTTTCTGACTTTTCAGTATTACAGACACGCTTAACATTACTGAAATCATTTTGTGCAGGTGTGACTATGTCTTTAGGATACAGACCTAGAAACGGAATTGCTGGGTTAAAGGGTATTTGCCACTTAAATTTTAATATACTACCTAATTATTCGCCAAAGTTATTACAACTTAAAGGATGAGAGTACGTTTCCCTATTCCATTGCCAACCTTGAAAACTGTTAATCTTTATAAAGATTTTGTTAAAGCTAATAAGCAAAAGTATTTCCTTTTGATTTCTATCTTCCTCATTAGTAGGGAAGGTTAATGTTTTCACGTTTACAGGTCATTTATGTTTCTTTTCTGTGACCTGACTTTCCACAGCCATTGTCCAATGTCCCATGTAAGTTAATTACCTTTTCTTAGGCAGGGAACTACCCCTCCCTGCCCCTTCTTGAAACTCTCCTCGCTTGGCTTTTACAGCACTATTCTCTCTGGCCTTCCTTCTACTACTGACTCTACAATTTCTTACATTTTGTAGGAATTACTTCCCAACTCTGATGATAATGGTCTCCAGGTCTGTCCTTTGCCTTTCTCATCCTTTACCTTCTTCTCTAGGCCACCTTATCTTCTGGTTTTAACTCCCAGCAATATCCTAGTCTAGGTTTCTCTCCTACCTTGGAGAATTACAATGTTCACCATTTCTCCCACTTGGATGTTTCAAATACTCCATCTTCAAATGTCTAGAACAAAACTCATCTTTTCCTCAAGAGGTAGCCTTTTGTTCTACTCCCTATTATGATTAATGCACCCAAGCCCTTACACCCACACGGAGCAACCTGTGATCAGGCTCTCGATTTCAGACTTGGATTACGGCAGCCCTATAACTCTGATTATGATGTAAAGGTTTCTCTTGACTCTTGTCTCATTCTTCACCAGTCCGTTCTTCTTGATGTGTCTAGGATGACCCTTAAAAAATAAAAATCTTTTTTTTTTTAAGAGTCATCCTAGACTGCTCCTGCCAAATACCTTTCAATAACCTACCCTGCCTCCCAATTCCTCATTAGCTTCAAGGAGAAAAATCAAACTCTGTAACAACACATATAAAATCTGCAGAATTCTTTAGTATTCTCTCCTAACTTCTGTGAAGAATTCCTTCCAACTCTAGTCTTCAGCCAAATTAAACTAATGACTATTCCTTGCAAATTAAACTAATGATTATTCCTCGCAGTCATTACGTGTCATGTTTTATGTGAATGTGTTGATGTTCCTCAATTGTATGAAAGCTGAAGCTCTAAGACCTCTTCCAAGATGCCTTTTCAGACTCCCCCAACCCCCATTCCCAAGCAGGTACCCTCTGTTCTGTGGTGGTGTGGCACCCTCTGTACTCTTCTAACACAGCTCTCACACACTGTACTAAGTGACTAAAACAGCTGCCTCTTTCTACCCACTAGATTACACAAGACCCCGAAGCCAAATAATGGCTTCTCCTGCTCCCCCTCTAACATCTATCCCAGTGCCTGATATGTAGCAGAGGCTCAGCGAATGCTGAATAAGAAAAACAGTATGTCTTAAAAAGGTAAAGAATATTCCACCTTTGGTACATTTCAAATTTTAATTTCATTTTACCATAAGAAACTAGATTTTAAAACCTTCCAATTCTGGTCTACAGTATGGAATCGCTACAGAATCATATTCAAGACTAGATCATTTCATTTCCTGAGAAGCATCAGAAGAACTTAAGAGAAGTTTGAGCTAAGAACCTAATCTATAACATCTCATTTATCATAGTAATATTGAAAATAAGGTGGTCCACAAGATCCTGCTTATTTAAACTAACATAATCTAGGGGTACATCAATAAAAATAGTTGCTAGATCAGGAAAAGAACATCTACGGAGTTTGAAATGTATTACCTTAACTTTACTCACTGTATACATTCAAATGTTATTTACGAAATGACTCCAATAGGACAGGTTTTGACTATTTTACTGAAAGTGGTATCCCAGCACCTGTAAGAATACCTGGCATGTGGTAGTTCAATAAATATTTGTTCAATGAATGAATGCACATAAGAATCTAGCTTCCAAGTGAGGGATGGGTGAAAGAATTTTTCAAACAGAAGCAAAATGATCTCAGCATTTGTCCAATTACCTCTTTGCAAATCTGTTTCATTGTGACTTCCTCCAAGTTAGCACTGGCCAATAATTTCTTTACTGTTTCCTTTAACTCTTCATCTGTAGGAGGCTTCTTCAATTTTTTAATTAAAGGTTCATCATCTGAACTATCCTCAGATTCACTTTCTAAAAGTAAGACATTTTATGACATGAAAATAAATTTTTCTTATAAAGCAAAGTAAATTAATATTCAAGACACATTAGGAAGAATTCTGTAAGTATTCATCAGATCCTTGAAAAGGTATTAGATTAAAAAATTAAAAACTAAAACACTGGTATACTATTTTCCCCCCTCAAATGTTCCTCAGAGTTTACCTATTTTCCACACATGCTTAAAAACTGTATTATAAAAAAACAAAACAAAAAAACCTGTATTATAGCATATAATGTATATCTTTAGGCTGCTGAAAATGTGTCATTTCTAACATACCTTTTTTGGAACTATTTTGATTCTTCTTGGTGGTACTGCTATCTGCCTTCTTAACATTAGCACTTTTTACAGACTTTTTACTTTTAGAAGTGGCTTTCTGTTTGGGTTTTTCTCTTTTGGATGTCTTTTTTGGTGGCTGTTGGAAAGAAAAACAAAGTACATACACTGATGAGAGATTACCTGCGATCCCTCTACTCCTCCACACCCCTCAACAATATTAGAGAAAATTAATGTGTTCAATATCACCAATGAAAAATTATTACTAATTATTAATTTTTGAGATGACTAATACACTCAATGAACTTAATTTTATCCCAACACGAGACTAGTCAGGTGAGGTGAAGAATCAAACATTAAAATTACTAGGTGCTCACATTTATTACACACTATGGATAGAAAACTGTCTACCCCTCCCTTAACTAAGGTCTACCCCATCAGACCTTAATCTTGAAAAAAACTCTAAAATATAGGTACTATTAATATTCTGTTATTTATTGTCAGTCTCTCCCAACTAAAAGGTAAGTTCCATGAGGACATGGATTTTTTTGACCTTTTTGTTTTCACTGACATATCCCTAACTCCTGTAACAGTGCATGGTGCAAAGGAGCTGCTCAAAAACTATTTATAAATGTATGAGGAAACGAAGGCTCAGAGAGGTTTTGTCCAGTCACATAATAAAATAAAGAAGTGAGATTCAAATAGATCTGACTCCAGAACTTGTTTTCTTAAACACTAACTCACAGATAATAAAATAAAAGCAAAGTATACACATACGGTTAGATTAAAATGACAAAATTATCGTTCACTGTAACTTTGTCTTAAGCAGAGTCTATGAAATTAGGAAACGTTAATTCATTAATGTTCCTGAAGGTAAAAGTACCTGTATATAAGGCAAGTACCTCAAGATAACTTAAAATCTCATCTTTACACACCAAAAACACCGCAAATCACTTTTGACAGAATGTTTCTCCAAATGTTTTATACTCTGAATTTCAGATTATCATCAAAATTCAACCTTTTTTTTTTTTAAGGACAGAGACATTATGTTGAACGTAAAGAAAAATTAAAGTACATAGACCAACCTGTTCTAAACTTAGGTGGGCTCAAGCTATTTCTAAGTGAAGTTCATTGGATTTTAGTGCTTGTCTTTCCTTTTGCTACACTGCCATCCACTGTACATATTTACTTAAGTGTAGTATCACCCTACACTACCTCAATAATACACTGTTGGCCGGAAACTAGCTAACCTATCTAGTTTAACTGCGACTAAAAAAATGGATTTAAGCAGCGTCAAAGGGCCAACATGCTTCTAAAAATAAAGTCTATAAGCTTCACCTATGGATTTTTGCTATTTAGAGGCCATTTATACTTTTTTCCTAATTCTCAGGTGTTCCAGACACGAGGGTTGCCGGAAAGGCATCAATGGTTCATCAATTTTCTATGACTAACCTGAACTAAGTTTTAAGTTTACTAAGCATCCACTTAATTCCTAAGAACCACACGAGGCTCTGAAAGGAAATACTAAAACTTCATAAGTTCTGTTGATGCACTTAATACACAGAATAATGACTATTACATATCACTCATCAGTCAAAGGTTAATAAAATCTGGACCTGCGGGTCATTCAAATATTTTATAATAAACTTAAGTTATTACAGAAAGCATGGGGGGGGGATGAGGAAGGGAGAGCAACAATGTTATAAGCATTACCACTTGATCCCCATTCAAATCAGAGAGTTAGAATCAGATGATTAAAATACTTTCAGAGCCTTTAAAGGCCAGGGTATAAGGTAAAATTTTAGAAAGAACACACACTATGGTGCCATTTTTAAACCTGCATTTGGGAGTAGTAATAATTGGATAAAGCATAAAACTGTGCAGTGATAAATAAAGCATAATCAAGCCATCTCCATAAAATGTTACTATTGGGGCTTCCCTGGTGGCGCAGTGGTTGAGAGTCTGCCTGCCAATGCAGGGGACACGGGTTCGAGCCCTGGTCTGGGAAGGTCCCACATGCCGCGGAGCAACTGGGCCCGTGAGCCATGGCCGCTGAGCCTGCGCATCTGGAGCCTGTGCTCCACAACAAGAGAGGCCGCGACAGTGAGAGGCCTGTGCACCGCGATGAAGAGTGGTCCCCGCTCGCCGCAACTAGAGAAAGCCCTCGCACAGAAACAAAGACCCAACACAGCCAAATAAATAAATAAATAAAATAAATTTTTAAAAAATGTTACAATTGGCCTCTTTCCCGGCTGAAACCATGGAAGGTGCTGAGGAGAAGAAAAAGAAGGTTCCTGCTGTGCCAGAAACCCTTAAGAAAAAGCGAAAGAATTTCGCAGAGCTTAGGATCAAGCGCCTGAGAAAGAAATTTGCCCAGAAGATGCTTCGAAAGGCAAGGAGGAAGCTCATCTATGAAAAAGCTAAGCACTATCACAAGGAGTACCGGCAGATGTACAGAACTGAGATTCGAATGGCTAGGATGGCAAGAAAAGCTGGCAACTTCTACGTACCCGCGGAACCCAAATTGGCATTTGTCATCAGGATCAGAGGTATCAATGGTGTGAGCCCAAAGGTTCGAAAGGTGTTGCAGCTTCTTCGCCTCCGTCAGATTTTCAATGGCACCTTTGTGAAGCTCAACAAGGCTTCAATTAACATGCTGAGAATTGTGGAACCATACATTGCATGGGGGTACCCAAACCTGAAGTCAGTAAATGAATTGATCTACAAGCGTGGTTATGGCAAAATCAACAAGAAGCGAATTGCCCTGACGGATAACGTGTTGATTGCTCGATCTCTTGGCAAATACGGTATTATCTGCATGGAGGATCTGATTCATGAGATCTATACTGTTGGAAAACGTTTCAAAGAAGCAAACAACTTCCTGTGGCCCTTCTAATTGTCTTCTCCACGAGGTGGAATGAAGAAAAAGACTACCCATTTTGTAGAAGGTGGAGATGCTGGCAACAGGGAAGACCAGATCAACAGACTTATAAGAAGGATGAACTAAGGTATCTACCATGATTATTTTTGTAATCCGGTCAGTTAATAAACAGTGACTGCTCTCAAATTGAAAAAAAAAAAAAAAAAAAAAGTTACAATTGGACAAACAAAAAAAAAATTAAATTTAAGCTTCTTTCTATATTTAAATCTTCTAAAAGGGAGAGTGTTCTACAGTTTTTTAAAAGGACAACTAGCCTATTATCATCTATTAACAAAAAGGTTGCAAACATACTGTCAGAAGTACTATAGAAGATACAAACTAATAGATAAGAGTGTAGGCTCTGGAGGCAAGCTGCCTAGTTTCAAATTCTAGACCTAGTACATCTCTGGGCCCTAGTTCCCTTGTTTATAAAATGAGGGAAATCATAGTACTCAGTCTTAGGGGGAGTAAGTACATTAATACACAAAAGTACTTTTAATGGTGCTGGGCACAGAGGAAACAATAAATATTAGCTATTACTACTATTATGAGTGCTTCCTTTTGTAAAGGAATTCTTTCATCATACAAATGTAATTTCCTCCAATAACCTGAAGTTTTCTTTAAAAGGCAAACACATAGAATAGATACATAGAATAGCAGTAAGACTGCCTCAGTGACACCTGTGTTAACTAACCATGATACATCATGCTTATTTCATTACATTCTGGTAGAACTGGACCCACAAATAACCGAATCTCTGTAATAACAAATTATGTTATTTACACTGGAATTCTCTTATCTTTAGTAACCAGTTACAAATTACTCTGTGACAAACTTAAGGTAGGAATTCAGTAAAGTATCTTTTTCATACTGGTAAGTGTTGGCATGGGGAAACAGTGAAAACTGGGTAGTAAAATAAACTGTAGAAACTCATACTTATGGGTTTCATCTTGAGCAGGGAGGCAATCAGATAAATAACTCACATCATGTGCTTTAGCCCTGCAGCTGCTAAGAATCATTTGAGCTGCCCTGAAGATGAGATATTATGTATAGGAAAAAAAGGTAACTTTGGGAAACAGGGCATCTCAAAAGACAGACCTTGATATTGGAACCCAACGTACAATTTTTGGCAGTTAAGGCAAACACGGCAATCTGGTATTTCTGAGGTAATGAAAAGGGGCCCTGGGAGAACTGAGAAGTTAAAAAACATGCCTACTTAAATTTTACATGACCTTTCAAGTCTTCGTTACTTTCATTCCCCCTCCTGTACTTAGGAAAACCTCACTCATGAGTCTCAACCCAATTTAGCAATCACCTCCTCCAAATCTTTTATAATACCACCAACTTGATTAATCTGTAATCCCACAGTACTTGACCTACAATTCATTTGCCCCTTCTTTCTGGAAGGCACTGTGAAGCAGTGAATTAGAACACAAGTTTTTAGAGCCAAACTTCCTTGGTTCAAATCCTGACTCCACCAGTGACTAATTTTGCATTCTCAGGCAAGTCACTTACCCTTCTGTATCTGATTCCGCATCTGTAAAACTGGAGGTAATAATACCAGACTTTGCTAAATTTAACACTCCCCCCTCCCACACCTTATCTCAGATCCTGGGGTACATTTTGCAATCTACATTAAAATGATGCCTTACAGGCATTGCAGATTTGACAAACTATGGCCATGTTTGTAAAATTTTGTGAGGATCAAATGAGTGAATACATAAAAGGCACCAAAGAAATATTTAACGTATTTATGTTTTTTAAACTGTAGGTGGTTGCATGTCTCTTCTCCCACTACACTACAAGTTTCTTAAGGGCGTTATCTGACAATCTCCACAAGAAGAGACACCTATCTAATTTAGCTCTATCTGTCCCTAACAACCACAAGAGTGTTCGCCATAAAGTAGCCATGTAAATATTTCTTGTCATGTTCACCTCTGTATATCGTTTGCAGGATCTGGTTTACCTGTACTCTGAACCCAGGACATGGTTAAAAATGTAATTAAAAGGAAAAAGAAAAAAGGCATTTGTATAGCACTATTTTCACATACACGATCTATGACCTAAAAAACAAAACAAAGCACACACACAAAAAATCCAAAGACAGTTGATCTCATTATAAATAAGGAAAATTTATCTGTGTAGTTAAGTGAGCCAATGTCTTACAGCTAGTAAGAAGCAAGACCTTGATTAAATTCAGTGTGCCTCCTGCTGCATTAGTTGCTTATAGAAATGACTAATGTACCTATGTATTTCTTTAAGCCAGAGGTGAAACTACTGAACTAAACCAATGCAGTAAGTCAATGATATCATAATCTATTTATCATACTGTTAAATTTAACTTTTTCTGTTACATACAAATGTTACTGATAATAACAATGAATAAAAAATGTTGGCAGAAAATATAGAAGGGCAACAAAGGACAACCAAACTCAGTATCAGGGCTGTCTCTGGCCCTCACCTCCTAACTTTGTATGGGCTCAAGATCATTTCTTTAAAAAAAAATTTTTTTTTTTTTTGAAGCCAAGATGGGCCTTTGGTGTAATCCAATTTTGCATAGTTTTCTCCAAATCTTTCTTTTGTTATGCCAACCTCTCCTGTTTATCCTTTAAGGCTCAGATCAAATTGCTACTTCCTATGACGTTTCCCTGTCTGGATCTTTGCTCCCTACCTGCCTCTAGAAAGAGTTAAATACTCCATCTTGAGCAAACCACTTTCTTAGCTCTTAAGTTATACCTTACTGTACTTTCTCCCTCCTAATCTTTGACCGCTCCCCTCCTACCAACTAGATTGAACGGCTTAACACAGAGACTCTTATTTGTCTCTTGATCTCCACTGCAGAGCTTAGAACTGGCACACAGCAGTTGCTATGTAACTATTTGGAAAACTGGGATGGGAAAAGATCCTTGAAGAGTAGATAACTTTAACGATCTATTCCAACCCTGAGGTTCTATTTCATTAGAATCACTCTGCTTGCTAAGACAAACATTTTTTCTATCAATAGCAGTTAGCCAAACTTCTTGATTTTTAGTATCAGTCTTCTGGCACAACTTACCTAAATAGGTTGTACATTTAAGAGAGAGAGAAAAAAAATCAAGTGTGCGGCCTGGGGACCCATGTATTTTTTAAAAGCACCACAGTAAAATGAGAGAGAAATATATGGTCTAGATCTGTCACCAAGCCTTTTCTATGAAGTGCCAGACAGTAAATATTTTAGCTTTTGCTGGTTCATATGGTCATTGTTGTACATTCACCTTTTTTTTTACAAATATTTAAAAAATGGAAAAACCATTCTTAGCTTCTCGGCTGTACCAAAAAAACGGATCTGGCATACAGGCCATAGTCTGCCAACTCCTAGTCTAGATCATGAACTACTGGAGACATATAGGGGAAAGACAGCGCCAGATAAAGAGATCAATAGGATCCTTTATGTCAATAGCTTTTAGTTTTAAATTTTTTCCAGCAGAAGTGGATATACGCCCATATTAACTTTCCTAAAGCTACTGCTTAAAATCAGATTTGGACATAGAGCTGAAGACAAAAAGTATGACCTAAAGCTCTGGAAAGTTGGTTATTATATCCTCAAAGTACAAAAATGAGGATATATCACCTTCTCTCATGGAGTCAAGACTAAATAAGAAGCAAGATGTGAAAGTACATGGCACACAGCAGATCTCAATAGTATCCTCCTTGTTACATACCAATAAATGCTTATGGAATGAGTGGTACTTCTCCCCAGATAGACTGTCAGTTCCTGGAAGACAGAGGCCATGTCTCTTTTCCCCACTTAGCAAAATGCTCAGGTAGAATAAGACAACCATTCTGAAGGAAGGAGAATGATCAATCTACCCCCAAAGGTTGTATTACACAGCCATGCCCAACCACGTGGGTTCTCTATAGTCTGGCTTCAAGGTACGTTGCTCTAGCTTCATCTCTAACTGCTTTACTTCTGGACAAACTACCTAACCACAAACAAGCGTGTCTGTCACAGTACTTTCCTACTCCCCATCTTTGTTCACGTGTCCAACTTTCCTTTCTATCCCCAAGGTCAATTTCAATTGGTATTTCTTCCCTCTCTCCCCAGAGCTTTCACTCATCAACAGAGAGGTTCTCTTTCTTTTGAAATCCTATATTAAGCGTCAATCAAATGGTATTTGGGTAGGAAAATATTTTCTGTAACCCCAACAGCACTTAGCACACTCTCAATTTATTGAACTGAGCAATCGAAAAGTGATTACATTAAAAACCAAGTACTGGCCCCCTATTTTAAGTCTTTTTAAAAATATTCTGAATATTTCAGTAATTAAACACAATACGTGGCATTATAAAGCAAAAACCTTGGAAGTACTTATGATACTTAACACCTTTGTTATTTAATCAAATAGGAGGCAAGACTGTGAGTCTTTTAGCAAAATGTATGGGAAAAAATTAGGTGAAAAAGAAAAAGCTAGTTTCCAAATTCTCATAGGATTTATTTCTAAGATTCTGGCTTGCCATTTTTGAATATGCTGTGAGTGGTTCAATCAGGACCATCCAGTACTGTAGGTATTTTTTACATGCTAAAGGGAAACAGATAAAACTGAGAGCTGCCATTAATTTCAGGTAGTACAATGTACTGTCATCTAAACTTTTTACAATGTACTGTAGTAATATAAATTTTTAAAAATTTGAAGGAGATTTTCCATGTGTCTGATAACCGTGAAGGTATAGAATCAGAGGAATGACACAAGCACTTTTTGAAGGAAGGCAAAAAAAAATTCTTGGGAGAAGGCTTACCTATCTTTTATAGGCAGCAGGGCTATTGAAGGAGGGTCTCCAAAAAAGACGCCTGTCACAGAGCCAGAATCCTGTCCTCACAGCAGAAAGGTTGTACTGGGTGAACAGATGAACAAAATAAGTATTAGCTTAAAATACACTATTCTTTTAACAACTTGGCTGAGAAAACTCAAGAGTGCCAAGAGTAAAGAATGTGCAAACCTTGCTATATTCCACAAAAGATTATGAAAGCAAGTTTAACCCTAAACAGATTTTATTATGGTAATTATTCAATTTTGCCTTCCAACAAAAGGTTTCAATAGTTTATATAATTCTGTAATTCCTCTGATCAGATTGAGATGGGGGAATTCTTATTTTTTAGAACATATTTAAGGACTAACAAAGCTTTCACGTTCACCCTCCCACCACTACCAAATAATTTCTCAAATGGCCCAAATGTTTATCAAAACTATAACTGAAAATTTCTCTCACTTGGTAAACATTGTAGGACGGCTCACTCAACATCACACTTTTTATCTGCCTTCCTCTTATAGATGCAGGAAAGCTAACACTTGGGTCTTACTAGCCTCCCCTACAACTAGAGGTGGCTGGGTAAAAAGTTCTGGCCAATGAGATGTACCTGGAGATCTCTGGTAAAAGGTATCCCTGCCAGTGGGGGAAAAAGCCAAAACATCACTAGAAGAAATCCCTTTACTCTTTTTTTATCTGGAACAGGGATACAATGCCTAAAGGTAAAACAATCATCCTGAGATCATGAGGTTTAATGCCACATGTAAAGATGGTGGCTCAGGAAGAGACAGTCCCCAAATTCTTAGTACCTTTCTTGAGCCACTCTACTAGCCCAGAATTGCCTCTCTGCGGACTTCTTGTCCTGAAAGAAAAAGGGAACTCCTGTTTTGGACATTATCAGTAGGGCTTTTAAGTATTCAGAGCTGAAGATATTCCTGATGTATCTGGGAACATTCAGATAAATTCAATACTCACAAAGTAAATATCTATAGTTTGTTTTATACTTTCCTAGAGATAAAGAGTATTTATAAAAACACTAGGAAACAAAAACTGAAGAAGCATTAAGCTAGCTTTTAAGGGTCTAAAATATAATTAGAATTGTTTTCTCTAATGTGGAGAGCACTGCTTCTCCGTTCTTTTTTCTGTACTCTCAATAATTTCTCTGTACCTAAGGTAATACCTGTTGTGAATGGCATGCCTCAGTATGGTTTAATCTCACTGGTTCATTTCAGGAATCCTCCCCTAAAGATCTACTCCAATGTGTAAATCAGTTGATTTTCATAATAAGTTTACAGAAAATAATTAAACCTCTATTCTCTCATTCTAAAGAAATCTCATCTATCAGTTTCTTCCTGGTTCCAAATTGCTCTCCTTCTACTGCCCTAAGTAAGCAAATGTCCAAGAGCCAAGGTGATAAAGAAGTTTAGACCAGCTCTTTTATAAAGGAATTATTACCCAGGTCACACTCAGAAAGAGCACCTCCTTATGTGAATTAATTCTAAAGAAAAAGAGAATTAAAAATCACTGGGAACCGCTCGCTGCATATCATAGAAACAGAGGTATAGGTACAGAGAACCTCAAACAAAATGTCTTAGCAATTGCTGGCTAACATGCTAAATGTGACATATTTCATATAAAAGACTTAAAAAGAAAAACAAAAACCCTGTCAATTCTGTTTCAACTGCAGTTTTCAGTGATTACAAACATACATTTTAAAATAATATTTACTTATAAATTAAGTATCCTACTCTTTCACACAGCTAAATATGGAAAGTAGCAGGTGAATAATATTCAGCCTCATATAACTGGCTAATGAACAACTATAACTTGAACTGGATTTCTGCTTAAAACTTCTGACTTCAGCAATATGATACAGATTATTTGGTCCAAAGCTCTCAATTTACAGAGGAAACAAGAAACAAGTTCAGTTATTTACTCCAAGAATCTAAAATAACAAGCAGCTGATCTTAACAGGGAGAACTCTTATCTATGAAGGAAAAATTCATTTCAGGAAATAAAAATAAATAATATTAACCCAGTAATTTTCCATGAAAAAAAATCTGCAAAAAACATTACATCTATAGGGCTTCCCTGGTGGCGCAGTGGTTCAGAGTCCACCTGCCGATGCAGGGGACGCGGGTTCGTGCCCCGGTCCGGGAAGATCCCACATGCCGCAGAGCAGCTGGGCCCATGAGCCATGGCCGCTGAGCCTGCGCGTCCGGAGCCTGTGCTCCGCAACGGGAGAGGCCACAACAGTGAGAGGCCCGCGTACCACAAAAAAAAAAAAAAAAAAATTACATCTATAAGCAATCCTCAACTTTTCCAATCAACCTGCAATTCCTCTGTATAGCCTCTTAGAAAAGAGGTCTTTTCATAGTATTGACCAAAAATACCTCAGTTTATGAAGTCCCTAACAAGGATGCCATTTAACAGACTCCTCAAAACAACAGAATAAGGGAAAACAAAGTTACTATAGAAATACTATCCTTCCTGCCAACACTTACCTTTCAAAGGCAATCAGAGCTTTTCACAGCAATGGAATCAGAAATAAAGTTTTTGAGGAGGATGGCCCTAAATTTGAAGGAGTCTTTAAAGCAATGAAGAATACCTATGTTTGCTAGAGGGTGATTTATCAGGAAAGGAAAAGATTTCTCAGTCTAGATTTTACTGACATTATATTTTATGAAGTCTGTCAATACCAGTCCAAGTAGAAAAACCAAAGCAGAAAACAGAGCATTATGATATAGCTTTTAGACTATGTGGCTTTACATACTTAATGTCTGAACGGCATTTTTGTGTTTTTTTTTCTCCATGGATTTTCATCATTTGACCTGGGTTTCTAGCAAATGATCCTCATTTAAGGCAATGAAGAAAGAAAGGCTTTGATCTGTAGTGGAACAGTTCCATTTGTGATCATTATCCAGGAACCAATATGGTTATAAATCAGGAGTCATCTACATTCACAGATGTCAACTAACTCTATTCAGAACAAAGGGACAATAATCTGGAAAGCAAATGAGAAAACGAGTGTAAAATATCCTCACTTTTTAACCTGCACCTTAGTAATGACAAGAAGACTGGATTTATAAATCTTGCATATGGTAAAATGTCATCTTAATACTAATAGTAATAGCAGCAGCTAATACTTACATAGTACTTGTGCCAAGTACTACTCTTAAGTGCTTTAAATAAAGGCACTTAATACAACCCTTGGAGGCTGGTACTATCATTATCCCCATTTTAAAGGTGGGAAACTGAGGTACAGAATTTACAAGTAACTTGCCCAAAGTCAAACAGTGACAATCAGAGTACAGCTGGGATTTGAACCCAGTTTCCAAAGGCCATGCTAATCATCTTGCTTCTACAAAAAAAATTAGATGTTTATATTCTACGACAACTTTTCATGCTTTAAGTCTGCCTTTAAAAAGGTCTTGGGAAGCGTGCGTAGTGAATACACAATAGTAGATAACCCAAAATTTGCTGAATGAGGAAATCTATTACTGCAAAATTGCCACTATTTATATTCACATATAAATAACACGTTTTCCTCCTACATGTCCTTAAAATCTATTCCATAAAAACGCTAGTGCTCAGATTACTCATCTTCCTTCATACCAAAAATATATTAAGATACTAGTTATGAAACACCTGCTGGATCTGTAGTATCCTTTTTAAAATTATGAAGCATTCTATACTTAGCTTTATAGAAGTCTTTATAAAATCTGACCTTAAAACAAGCATGGATTTTAAATACCTAAAGACAAGTATACACAAAATGCACACCTATAAAATCACAGTTCACCACATCTTTATTCTCTCTAATCCAGCAGTTATCAACTGAAGGTGATTTTGCCCTCAGGGGACATTTGGCAATGTCTAGAGACAGTTTTGGTTTTCACAGCTGGAGGCTGGGGACAGGAATGTGCTACCGGCATCTAGTGGACAAATACTCTGCAATGCACAAGACAGCCCCCTCCAACACCAAAGAATCATCTTGGTCCAAAATGTCAAGCCACATTAATCAAGCCCCTACATAAGACAAGGGGGATTACCCAATTTACACAGCAAGTTCTGATCATTAAAGAGAGCACCAAAACAAGTCAAAACAGAGCCAGCAAAACACTGTTAACAATAACAGGAAATCACCTCCTTGTACCCTCTCCCTCAACTACTTGATTGAAGATATTAAGGAGAGGTAAAGCTAACCCCTTACATGGTTCAGCAGCTCTCCGCTTCCCAAAGTTTTTCTTCGGAAACTAAACATTCTCAACATTTTATAAATACTGCCAAGTAAAAGAAACTGACAGGCATTCCTAAGTGACACAAAATTTGCCCACCAATCAAATAAACTTCAAATGCCACTAGTCTCATTAAATAATCCCAAACTGAGATAAAACGGTGGTCCTTAAACCCCTTGCTTTTTGCATAAAGCAGAATAAAATGGTACAAGTCAATCATAAAGTATTAATATACTATGAAACATTTCTTTAAAAGTCTCCTTTGTGTTCCTGTCAGGATATGTACTCCTCCCCCTTCATTTACCTACTCTAGTCTTCAAGGTCCAGCTCAAACACAGTGCACAGCAACTTCATTCTTTTCCAACTCTTACACTCTGGCATGGCAATAAAACTAAAAGCTCCTTAAGGGAAAGAAAGGGTTTACACTTAATCCTTTCTGTGTCTTTGGAATTAAAAACAACCAACATGGTACACATATAGTTCCTTCAAATCTATGCTTTCTGTCTTAATCTATTATATAGCAGGAGTATTTAACTCTCTCCATGGAAAGAAATGAGGAAAAAACCCCAACATTTTACCTCCTCTTCACTTTCTTTATCTTCATCATCTGAAGACTCTTCTTTGTTTTTCTTTTCCTCTTCATCACTGCTAGATTCATCTGACAGAATTTCAGGACATTTGGTTCGCTTAGCTTTCCTGGACATTCCAGAACTGTTCCGTTCCTTCTTGTTGCCTTTGCTAGAAGTTTTTTTAGATTTTGGCAATGGCTGCATAAAATAAGGATAACATCAATGAGCTATTATATTTCCAAGTCAATCACGTCTTTTTGATAACTACTTCTCAACTCAATTCTTCTTGTTCCTGTCTCAAGAAATTTTATTTCCAACCTTAGCAGCTTTACAGAGAATTCATCTTTAACTTCACGTGTCAAATCAACCTTTTTGTCTGCACTACCAACACCCTTTCATTTTTTTAGAACCTTAGGTTCTAGGCAAGAGACTCTTCACATATTTGAAAGAAGTATGTGTTCTACATTCTGATATGGGACTAGAAGCCCAAGTGCACACTGTGTTAAGTTCAGATATTTGTTTATACTTCATCAAGATGATATTTTCAGTTAGACTTGCTATTTATTTCACTCCTACAAGCATTAAAACTGTCACTGCCTTCTTGCTTTAGGGGACCCACTAATCGACCAGGAGGAATCATCCATAAAGGAAATAAAACCTCACTTTACACATCTTGAATTGATGAAACATATAGTTTATATTCATATTACCTATGGGTTCTACTTTCAATAATGCCAGGATTATATTCTCACTGATGATTTTAAATATGCAATAAGTGTTGAGTATGTTAATTATGAAATGAATTAAGAACCACAGAATAAGTGCCCCTGCCATTACTCTGATATTCAATTAAACCATGTATATTTAAAAAGCAGAGATCACATGAGGAAAATAATTTAATTAACTAAAAAATTTAATTTTTAAATGGTTTCTTAGGGGAGTATTTACTAACTTCTGAAATTGAAAACTATAAAATAACCTTGCATAAAGGATCTGAAAAGACTAAGGAATTAAAATTATTTACTTCTAAAATCATGGGCATCTTTTGTCTTTATTTTTGCCTATGTTATTTTCTACAATAAGGAAAATTCTGTAACGTAACCTTAAGATACGCGATTGTGTAAATGTTACTGGTAACTCTAAGCATGTCTCATGAAACTAGCAGAACCACAGGTCCCTTCTCTTCCAGGAAATTTCAGTCTTAGGGGTCAATGTTACCTGTACAAAAATTAAGAAAAGGTGGCTGCTTTGTGTAATGTGGCATTTTCAGGCTATCTACAACCCACAGGACAGCCTCTAGCTTGCCCAAACGACCTACCCTTCTCTAAAGACAGACTGGGAAACAGCCAATCTAGGTACCTCCAGAAAATAAGTCAGTGGACCAAAGATATTTCTCAGAGAGGTTCTCCACAAGAGACCTCCTAGAATGTATACAGATAACCTTGTTATGTGAACTACTGCCATTACCACCTATTACCAGGAACCAAATCCATCTGGATAAATTCTTTGATATGCTTGTTTGGAGAAAAGGTAACTCACCGTCCAAACTCTCACTACTCACTAAATGAAATCCAAGACATGAATATATTTGAAAAATGTGATATCCCTATGTCAGCTCAGAAACCAGATGCAGGTTATAAGAATATAATCTGTATGTGAAATCAGTAAGATGAGGACTGGAATGGGTGCTAGATAAATTTATACAAGAAAGTGAAAGAATGTTGCATCATTCAAGAAACCCATCAAGAAAATGCAACTTCTAAAAATAAACGAAGAGACTTTCATTTTTAAAAAGTAATAATATATAAATGCCTTAGAGCTTTCCTATACTGGTTCTAAAAATAGCTGAATCTATTAATCAGAATCCAATGTCAAGAGCATCATCCCTTTTTGGAAACAAAATCTGATTAACAGTCAAACTAGAAGTACAAAAAGATAGTAAAACAATGTTAAATCAATAATTTTAAGACTATCCTAGAGCAGAAAAAATTAGTATTAATGACTTTATAGTGTTTTCCTCAAATGATGGAAGCATATGGTAGCACAGAAAATAGCTTGAGATTGATACCATCAGACTAAGGAGTAATCATCACAGAATCAGATATGAAAAATGGATGTAAGAGTAAGATTCCATAAAAAAGGATAAAACAGTGGTGCTCAAAGTCTGGTTCATGGAACCTGCAGTTTCCTGAGACCTTTCCAGAACTCCAAAAGGTCAGAACTATTTTCATAATAATACCAAGGCATTATTTATTCACTCTTTTCACTGCGTTGACATTTGTAGTAATTGTGCAAAAAGCAAAGGTGGGTAAACCTACTGGTACCTTATCGAGATGGAGGCAGCAAACTGTGTGTGTAGTCATTATATTCCTCACAACCACACACCAGTTCTTGATGAAACAGTAAATACTGTGTTAACTCTCAACCTTTGAGTACATGTCTTTATAACATCTGTATAACAAAATCGGAGGTACACACAGAGTACTTTGGCTACATAAGGAAGTTCACTGATCTCCTCAAAGAAAAGCACTTGCACAACTGAGCAGTGAACTAAGCTACCTTTTTTCATGGAATATCATTTTTAAAAGAATAATTAAAAAACTATGCCTATTCAGACTTAGGTATTTGACAGACATAGTCTCAGAAATAAATGTGAGCCTGTCACCTCAAAAGAAACCTGACAGTATGTATTGCCAATGATAAATTTCAAAATTTCAAGTGAAAATTAAAATTTTGGAAAGTTCACATCCACTATCATGGAACTGACAGCCTCCCAATACCTAAAGATATTTTTTTCTGATGAGACAAAGGTTATATTAATGAATGTGACTTTTTGACAGTGTTCAATGAAATGCGCCAGCATTTGGAAGATATGCATAATTCAGGGAACCAACATTTTCCAAATGGAGAGTGCATATTACAAAATATGCATAGGTAAAAGGTCCAAGTTTATTAACATGGTTTTAGATACATTACAACTAACCTTTAAGAACCTCCCCACTGTGGAGTTTTGGTGTTATATCAAAGGAGACTATCCATAATTAACTGAAAGGGTTTTTAAAATATCCTTCCTTTTTCTAGATACACAGCTGTGTGTGGCTGGATTTTCTTCATGTACTTCAAGCAAATCAATACATTGCAACAGAAGGAAATGCAGAAGCAAATGAGAAGAGAGCTGTCTTCTCTTAAGACAGACATAAACAGATTTGCAAAAACAGAAGGCCGTTCTTCTCATTAAAATTTTGTATAGTTATTTTTCATACAGATATTACTTTTGTTAACATGTAGTGAGCCTGTTATTTTAGAACTTTTCAGTTTTAATTCAGAATACAGTAAATATCAAAATAACCCACATAAACAAAAGCTCTTGAGGCCCTCATTGATTTTAAAAGGGTAATGGGGTCTTGAGACTAACACACTTGAAAATCACTGAGGAAATGTTGAATATAAACATATCCCTCATATCTCAGGCAACTTAGTAACTGCTTCTGGGGAAATAGTGTTCAAACTCATCTTTTAAATAAATCAACTAGAACCCCTCCTCCCCCATTACCATATGCCTTCAGTTTGTGGCTGTATGACAAAAATATCCTTAAGTATCACTATCCAGCTAATGGTCAACAGGACCAAGAGCAGACAAAAATAAAGTCCCAGAGCTATTTTCTGATTTCTAATCTTAATGCCCTTCTCCCCTCACTGATGGTGTTCCCCTGAACTCCTAGGCCCTCTAGATCTCTTCCCAATTTCTTTCCTATCAAAATGAAAAAATATGAAAATATTTGCTAAAAGATTGAAAACAAACTGAAAATGCAAGGTCATATAATTAATACTTCAATAAACATTTTAACTCAGTGATGTCCTTTGTTACTGTTGAACAATCAGGGCAAACCTAATCCAGATTTTAGAAGAGTAGGGAAAACTGTAAGACTTTTACTTCCCTGTCCAGCTCCTGGGCTCTCTTGATGATTCTGGAAATACAGTCCAAGAAACTTCAAAGAGCCAGCTTTTTTCTGTCACTTTCTCATAACCTTATTCCAGTATCTAGTAAATATCCAGCTTTAATACACCATCTTGCCTTTCCTGATCTGATTATAGGTCGCACACTCTCCCTCACCAGCCCAACACCTCACCCTCAGCTCAACCTGTTTCTGTCCTTCAAGTGCCTTCTATATACATAACTCTGGATACTTCCTTTGTATTTCTGTCCCATTTGACATTTAGTTAACAATTATTTTTCTTAATCTTACATCCTTTACATCTGATAAGGGAGAACACATCCGTATGCCTTCTCTGTTATTTCTGTCATGAAATTGTTGCAGCTATGTCAACGGAAGGCATATTCTTTGAATGTAAAAGATATTACTGAATGTTGACAGCAATGCTAATTAAAATGTTCCAGAAAAAAAGAGAATGGAGACACTACAAATAACTGATTTGTTACTGAAATAGTAAAAAGTGATCCTCACTTTGCCAGAAGGCTTTGGATGCATTAAGAAATTCAAGATCCTTTTCACCAGTTCACTATTTACACCTGATCGCTCCAAATCAAGAACCTCGCAGATGCTCTTTAACATGGCATTTCTAAATCTGAAACAGAAAATGGAAGAAACCAATATGATTATGTAGGAAAGTTTATAAACATTCTCCACAATATAAAGATAATAGCTAACCAAACTGGCTCAGCCACAAATATTAAGAAAACAGCCAATGTTTCTCTGAATCTTAGAAGTACTCCCGATAATCTTGACTACTGCACAAAATACAACCAGATGTAATTATTAATAAATGGAAAACATCATTTACCAATTAAGTCTTAAGGTGGTATGAAAATAAATTCACTTAGTTCACTGAAATATAACCTAAAGTTTTCAATACGATAAAATTCAGACTTGTTAATTCTTCTGGCTGGTGACTGATTAAACAACACATTTTCCCCTGAGTATTCCTACTGACAATGTCTCAAAGAAGGTATAGGTAATGACCTTTAATACTTAGAGTTTTTAAACTACAAGTGACTTAACAAACAAAAACTCTTATAAGAATATATCATCACATTAAAAAAATTTTTTTTAAAGAATATATCATCTTGTTTGCATTAGAATGGAAATGATTTCTATCAAGTTGATTAACTTCAAAATAGTTTAAGTGGTACCTATAAGTGGGAGAACAGAGTGGCTGGCAGGGAACAGGAATGGAAGAGTTTTCAGTACATTTCCTTTGGACCTCCTGAATTTTGGACTGTGTGAATGATTTACCTGTATCATTCTTCTAAGAAACAAAAATGTCTTTTGAGTCTTCAATAATCTTGACAGCCGCTATTTATCAGAAATAGTTAATACTTTATGATGACATGCTCTTGGAATTTAAAGCAAAGAATCGTCAGTCTACTGAAAATGTAAGGGCAGTTATATTTAAATGTTTAAAATTAAGTGTGAAGCACATTAACTATGATATTTATAAAAATAACTTACTTTTTCAACATTTCTTCCTTCTTTTTATATTGGATACTTCCTTTTTCAAATGGAAATCCACTGAACTGACCCACATTCTTCTTTAATGAGGACACCTGAAAATGTTTCTCCTATTATTAATGCTACTATTTATTACCCAGTAATGTACACAAGAAAAATTTCAAAGCCAACACCTTATTTTCACACCTGTCTCCACACTACAATATTGGTGTATTCAACATTTTTTCTTCACATTGGAAAACTGTATTTGCTACTAAAATATTAACATTATAAAGTGTTCAAACTCAATTCTTTGAAAATAACAATTTGAATTGAAATGAATTTCATCTGGGAATTTTTACTAGTAATTATAAAACCACAACTAAATGTTACCTGACAGCACCAGGGAATGTGGAAAGTTACTAAAAGGACAGCCTACTCCCTGGCGATCCAGTGGTTAGGGCTCCGTGCTCTCACTGCCAAGGGCCCGGGTTCAGTCCCCGGTCAGGGAACTAATATCCCACAAGCCGTGCGGTGTGGCCAAAATAAATAAATAACATTAAAAAATAAATGACGTCCTTTCCTTAAATAATACAAGTTGCTAGTAATATTTCTTATTTTCCAACAGAAAGTCAGGGATTGATTCTTTAAAAAGAACAGAGCACCTCCAAAAGTTAATACCATTTAGCAGTAATGGGACTTGTGTAGATTAGATTGTTGTCAGGGTCGACTGAGGTAACACACATGAAAATTAATTTTACCATGCTTCAGACAATCAAACAATGTCAAACTTTACTTTGTCCACTCACAGCTCAAAGTCTCCTCACTTATATGAAATACTGAAGTTGTGTGTACAGTATAGTAATTCAGTAAATGAAACACTGATTTATTCTAACACTGGCAAAAAATTACCACCTAATTTAACAGATATTTCCTCAAAATGAGATACAATATGCTGTAATCATTTATTTCTGAATGGTTAGAAACATCCAAAAAAGGGAGGTCCCTCGTGGTCCAGCGGTTAGACTTCGTGCTCCCAATACAGGGTGCCTGGGTTTGATCCCTGGTCAGGGAACTAGATCCTGCGTGCCACAACTAAGACCCAGCACAGCCAAATAAATGAATAAATATAAATTAATTTTTTAAAAATCCAAAAAACAGATTTCTTCTAATACAGTTAAAAATCACTAAAATCATCATAATTTTGATTTCACAATGTGAAATTTTAGTTTGCCTTAAAAACAACTACAGTATGAAGAGCCCTGGATGTTAAAATACTAATGGCTAATATCCAGCTACATGTCCTGTGATAAGTCATTCAACTGTGTGTCAGCTGGCTCACTTGTATGGTATGGAGATTGATCTAGTTGATTGCTTAAGTCCTTTCCAGAACTAAAATTATGCTTCCATTGTGAAGTATTTTAACACATAAGTATACTACTAGGTAAAAGGTATAAAAAAGGTCTTACTGTGCCTGGTCTGTTGTAAAGCAGTTTATGTAGATTTCTAAGTTCATCCGTTTTCTTCTTACTCAGAAAAAAATGTATCCTTTCAATTTCACAAAGTTTCTGCCCCTTTCCTAGGAAAAAATACCATGTTAAAGTTAAATACCCATTATGTGTTAGAACATTTAATTTAATGAGAATTGTTTTTTACAGCATAATTTACATATAACTTGTTCTAATAGGGCAAATTAAATAGAATTACACCAGTTATATATTGCTACTTAGTAAACACTAAAAACTAATAAGCACTGCTATCCATCATTTTGTACATTTAGGCGTTTTCACTATAAAATGAAAGGAACATAAACTCACCTTGTGCAATTGTAAATGGCTCTCTTTGCAAGGAAGAGACTTGCATTGTCAACCTCTCTACTTTTTTCTTTTCCCTCTTGCCTTCCACGATGAGACTCTTTTCTAGAAATCAATTTAATACTTCTTAAATAACAAAAAGCTTAAAGAAGGTATTAACTTTATTACATAAACATAAACTCTTCTCCTGAGCATGATTTTGAGAAGTAAATGATACAACAGAGATGAAAATACGTGATAAGTTAATAGCGTCGCTGAAGTTTTTTAAAAGTAACATTTTACTTACCTGGCAACCCCACAGGGGAACCAGTTTTTAAAAAAAAAATCAGAAAGCAAACAAACTTCTATCCAGCTACAATTATTGCTATGGAAGTCCAGTCACTTTATTTGTGAAAAATCACCAAGGTACTCATTAAACCTACGATTTGACTAGACATAATTCTATTAATTGGGATTCCATTTACCGTACATCAGAAAACAGCAAGTTTAGATTGAGATTTTAAGAACTTCAAGAGATATTCAGGGCAAAGCAATAATTTAGTAAGCTGACAGAAGAAAAGCAACAGTAAGGCAGAGCAGCCTGGAGTTACTATGGCTAGGGTAAAATTCTACAAGTTTACATTTAAGGCAATCAATTGGGAGGGCATTACTTTGTAGTTCAATAAATGATGTTCATAATAATGGTCATCAAACCCTGTAAAAAAGTTTTGCAATGTTTAGTCCGTACCGCTTTTTTTTTCCTAAGCTAGGTAATATATATATTTTACAATTTAAACATTATGCTGGATTTTCTTTTTTTTATTTTTGGCTGTGTTAGGTCTTCACTGCTGCGCACAGGCTCTCTCTAGTTGCGGTGCGCAGGCTTCTCATTGCGGTGGTTTCTCTTGTTGCGGAGCACGGGCTCTAGGCCCACGGGCTTCAGTAGTTGTGGCTCGCAGGCTCAGTAGTTGTAGCACACGAGCTTAGCTGCTCTGAGGCATGTGGGATCTTCCTGGACCAGGGCTCGAACCTGTGTCCCCTGCACTGGCAGGCAGATTCTTAACCACTGAGCCACCAGGGTAGTCCCTAGGCTGGATTTTCTAAAACCCACTTACTTTCTGACTGAGATAAAGTCAGATAAATAAGAGGACACTATAGATCGCTGGAAGTGCTTCCACTCATTCACCTGCATGCCTATTTTGTGCCAAGTTGCACTAGATACTAAGGAGGCATCAATAGATTAAGAAACTGAATATTTCTTGAAAGAGATCATGTCTACTGGGGTCCGTGAGACACAAATATACTCCAAAGTAGATGATAACACACTTTAAGAAAGATATAATTGAAAGTTCTCTGAGTTGATAAAAGAGTAATTCTTTTTCGATTATGGAAAAAGGACCAAAACACTGGATCTGGCTTTGAAGGACAGGTAAGATTTGGAGACGTAAGGATCTGCCCATAAAGAATTAGTAAAAAGAAAGGGATTCCAGCAGGTGTATGCTGGCAATGGTGTGCGGCAAGGAAAGAAAGCACCCTAAACCAACGCTGGTGACCACTTCGCTTCCTTTCCCTGAGTGATGTAAGCCCTTTGCTTGCTGCTGATTACCATCTATAAGCTAATGACATTCCTGGTCTACCTCCAGTCCAGAGCCTTCTCCTGAGCTTCAGGCTGTCAACTGAACAGCTCCACTTCATGTCCTACAGGCACCAAACTCAAGGCATCCGAAACAGAAGTCATAATCATCTCCAAACTCACTCACCTTCATGAATTCTACCTTTCAGAAAATGGCAGTATTATCCACCCAGCTGCCAAAGACAGAAACCTAGGGGTCATCTTTTACAAGGCATCTCCTACCGCCCTTCCCCTCACTCCCCAAACCACTGCCAAGCTAAGTCAATTCACCCCCTTACTTGGCACAAATTTCAGTGTCTTGTTTCTATGATGCCTCAGTAGTAGAGTTAAATTTTCAGGGCCAAGTAGGATAAAAACATCCACAATTTCGACTGCTCCACAAACACCTCACATGAGGAAAAGGAGAACAATAATAAATTAGGACAACTATAGAACTGCCTGGGGCTATTTTTTTTTTAATTTTCATGTTTAAAAAAAAACCACAATTTAAACTGCCATCCATCTCCCTAGCATTACTGTACCGGTCATTTACAGAATTTTTACATGACTTCTGTAATTTCTTCCTGATGTGAAGAAATTCATCATCTCGGTGGTATCCAAAACCAAAAATTCGAGGAAAAAGCGCTGAGAAAGTCTTGGACTAGTAGTGAGATACTGCGGCCAATTTCCAGTTATTATATCATGAATAATTTAAAAATAATTCATATTTTTCCTAAGCGTTTTTGTACTTAAACGTGGACATGCTTCCCCTTAGAGCACATACCACTTTAGACAAACAAAAGGCACACCGTGTAATCTCAACCCAGATTGTATTTATAAAAAGTGCTGACGGTGGACTGGTTTACACTTAAAAAAAAAAAAAAATTGACAGTGAAACCTGGGTTTGGGACGAAATCCTCAAACCTCTTCCCAAGTTTGGTTGAGCGGTAGTCAAATATTAAACAAACCTAGATTGGGCTAACACCACGAGAGAAGGATAAGATCTGTGACACGGAGCTTTAAGTGGTTAGAAACATTTTAGGAAGCGGGCACACCTAAGGGGCACTGCCCCATGCATCCTGGATAAACTGACGCAGCATACCACTCAATTCTCTAAGGCTCCTCGGTTTCGTGCGTCCAAATAGGCTACTACCGCTCTCTCTCAACACCAAAACTGAGACAGCTCTGAGCTCTCATTTAACTTTCACAGTTCACTGCTTTCGTATTTAACTACTTTCTAAGGGAGCAACAGCTTTCACCGGTGTTTCCCCGTGAAAGTAACTCCCCTAAGCCTTTGAAAAGAACGTCTGCTGAAGTTCGGCAAATAAATTAAAACTATTAAAATATTTCCAAGACTCGTATTAATAACTTTTTCAAGTCTTAATATATGATTTCAGTTAGGACCCTACAATAACTTCAAAAGGCAAAGGACGTGTACTTAAATTAGCAAAAACAAAACATTACCTTAGGAACTCCCAAGGCTAGCAGTTTTAAAAAAACAGATCTGAAACTTACAAACTTCCTGTCAAATGATAAAATGTTATGAACTTCTCTGTTGCTGGCGAGAAGTAAACTGCACTGCAAAGTAGTAACAACGGAACGAGTAATTTTTTTTAAATTGGAATTCCCAAAGTTATTTTCTCTGCTACTGCTCAACACGAAAAACCCTAATTCCGCAAACATTCCTACTGAAAATCACTCCGATTTAGCGTCTCTAAGCGCAAAAACAGCCAGAAAACCGTTTTCGGGAAAATCGATCACTAGCAACGAGACTTCCTCCCCACCTTTCTCTTCCTCTTCCTCCTCCTCCTCGTCGTCCTCGTCCTCCTCTTCACTTTCTTCTCTCGGGCCGGGCATTTCGGGCTCTTTCTCGGACGCGGGCTGGGCGGGGGCTCCCTCTCCCTCCGCAGCAGGGCCGGAGGAGGACATGCTGTGGACCTGCGAGCGGGGAGGAAGCCACACGTCTCGGTCCCCTCGCCCCCGGCTGGAAGGACGCGGCGGCTCCAGCCGGCCGCCCCCGGGAGCCGCGGGAAACCTGACCGCAAAGTTGCCTCCCAGCGTAGCCGGGTCTGCTGCTCTCACTCCCCGGGGGCGGCTTCCCTCTTGCCCCGCAGGCAGTCCGGCCGTCCTGAGGCGGGAAAGCGCGGGCGCCTAGCCGCCCCTCCCACCGCCCGGCCCGCGCCGCCGGCCGCCCCGCGTCCCCTCCCCCGCCCCAGGCCGCCGTCCAAATGGCCGCGGCGGTGCGGGCGGGCCCCGCGCGCCCTCTCGGCCTGTCCTTCGCCAACGCGGCCCTCACCACGGGTCCCGGCCGCCGCGGGCCTGGCGCGCGAGGGCACGAAGACGCTCCGGGCGGTGGCGACGGGCACCGAGGAGGACGCGCGCGGACTGCTCGCTGGCGTGACGCTTGCGCCGCTCTCTCGAATGCCCAGAATCAACAAGATTTTCAAAATGGCGGTTCGGGAAGGAAAGCGGGAATGCGGCGGCCAATCAGGGCCGTGAGCTGGGAGTTGGCGCGCGCGGAGTGGGGGAGGCGGGGCGGGCCGGCGCCTCTGTGGGAAGCCCCGGCGGGCTAGGCTGGGGCGGGGGCGCGAGGGTAGCCCTGGCCGCGGGCGCAGGGGCCGCGCGCTCCCAGGCGGCCCCCGGCGGCGTCCGGCGTCTGGTCGGCGTTCTGCCTGAAAAGCGGACAGGCCGCTTCCCGGGCGGCGGGCGGGAGCGGGCGCGGGACCGGCGAGGCGGCGCCGAGCGGAAGAACGCTAGAGGGCCTGCATGTGTATTGTCTCCGTGGCTCGTTCCCGGAAAAGAGGAGCGGCCGCGGGTCCGCGAGGGGGCGGGCGGAGGGTGGTGAAGAAGTTTACATCCCGTGAAGTCGCTGCTACAGTATTTCCCAGAGGTTGAGGGGAATAACTAAGTGAGCGATCTCATTTGGGTCCCAGAGATCACGCTGGTGATGACTTCCGAATCTGCTGTATTTCGGAGGACCCCGTCGCTTGTAAGGTGCACCGCAAGGGAAAAGCCCCTACCACGTTGAAAATTCACAGTCACCGGAGAGAAAAAGATTTCCAGACCTGTAAATGTAGGGGGAAATCATGTGTGTTAGTTATAATAGAGGAAATACGGTATCACCCAGTCCAGGCTCTTCTCCCAGAGTTTAGGCCAGCTCCGCAGAATCCTTTAAAACTCAACGTTTAAAAAAGTGAACACATTGCTCCCATACCCTTGAGTTTTCGGGCTTGCAGGTCGAAACCCTAGCAATAAACTCATCTTTTGGCTTCGTTTAAAAAAAAACAAAACACAACACAGTGGTTTCCCCCGCCCAAATGCTCCCCCTTACTGTATTTGATTCCCTTCATTCCCGCCCCCCCACCCCGAAGTCCTCAACCACTGTCTGCCCACAGGATCCTTTTACTGGATGAATTTAACAGAAATATGATCAGTTAAATTTCCCTGAATGGACTCCGGTTTGTAAGGCAAAAGTTAGACATTTTCTTTGAATCTTCTTTTTTCCTTTTGTGCCCGTACTGAAAACATAAGCAAATCCTGTCACTTATACTCTCAAATTTAAAACCGTTTTTCACTCTACTGATGTCACTCAGCTCCTGTCCACTCTGTTGCTTGGATTTGGACATAGTCCCTCACTGGTCAAGTGGCTTCCACATTGCTAGCCCCACCTCCTACTAATCACGTAGCAGCCAAGGTGATTTGTTTGTATTTTTGTTTTAATTATCAGATTGGGTACTCGCTTGCTTAAGACTCTCCAACGATTCCCCATCATACTTGGAATAAAATTCAAAATACTTATGGTTGTCCACCAAAGAAAAATGCACAACCTAAAAGTTGCGAGTTACTTTTTTTTTTTTTTTTAATAAATTTATTTTTGACTGCATTGGGTCTTCATTGCTGTGCCCGAGCTTTTCTCTAGTTGTGGCGAGCAGGGGCTACTCTTCGTCGTGGTGCACCGGCTTCTCATTGCACTGGCTTCTCTCGTTGCAGAGCACGAGTTCTAGGCACGTGGGCTTCAGTAGTTGTGGCACGCGGACTCAGTAGTTGTGGCTCGCGGGCTCTGGAGCGCAAGCTCAGTAGTTATGGTGCACGAGCTTAGTTGCTCCACGGCATGTGGGATCTTCCCAGACCAGGGCTCAAACCTGTGTCCCTTGCATTGGCAGGCAGATTCTCAACCACTGTGCCACCAGGGAAGCCTCGAGTTATGTTTTATTCAGGGAACTTACTGAGGACTATGGCCTGGGAGACAGCCTCTCAGATCGCTCTGAGGAACTGCTCAGAATAAGTAAGGGAAGAGCCAGGATATATAGGAGTTTTTGCTGAACGAAACCCACAAAACAACAACAACAAAACCCAAACAAAAACATGTAGTCAAACATCAAAAGATTACTGCTAATCACAAAAAAAAAAAGATATCTCAAGTTAATGATTTTACTGCTTTTCTATGAATGGGAAGATGCAAGAGATTGGGCTCATTGGAAATCATTCCTTAGAAATGCATCTCTTTTTTAAAAATAAATAATTTATTTTATTTTTGGCTGCATTGGGTCTTTGTTGCTGCATGCAGGCTTTCTCTAGTTGCAGTGAGTGAGAAATAAACTTCTGTTAAACAAAATTGTTTAACTGCTGTTAAATAAACTTTTGCCAAAAGAACCGTCTCATCCTAATATACCATCACATCACAATAAACAAAAAATGCTCTGAATCTTCATAATAAGAGTTTATTTTGGTTTGCATGCATTTGGCAAATCCCTATTGATCACTTACTATGCGTCAGGCCCTGCTTTAGGTGCCAAGAATACTGTGATGAACAAGACAAAGTCCCTGCAGCCACAAGGAGTATACATTTTAGTGGGGAAGACAGACAATAAGCAACTAAAATTTTCAGATAGTGATAAATGCAACAAAAGAATCAAAGACCTTACTTCTTTTTTGTTGTTGTTATAAATTTAGTTATTTTTATTTTTTATTTTTGGCTGCATTGGGTCTTTGTGGCTGCCCGCGGGCTTTCTCTAGTTGCGGTGAGCAGGGGCTACTCTTCGATGCGGTGCGCGGGTTTCTCATTGCGGTGGCTACTCTTGTTGCAGAGCACCGGCTCTAGGCACATGGGCTTCAGTAGTTGTGGCACGCAGGCTCAGTAGTTGTGGCACACGGGCTCTAGAGCGCAGGCTCATTAGTTGTGGTACACAGGCTTAGTTGCTCCGCAGCACGTGGGATCTTCCTGCACCAGGGCTCGAACCCGTGTCCCCTGCATTGGCAGGCAGATTCTTAACCACTGCGCCACCAGGGAAGTCCTTAGAAATACATCTTAACTATCTAGGGCCAGTATCCTGTTTTTCTCTGTCCTGAATTCCCCTCAGGGTGCAGTGGCTGATGGCTTGATGGTGGTAACATTTGCTGTTTACTGGAATGACAGGCAACATTCTTTGTTCACTGAAATGGCAGGCAACAATTTTTTTTTTGTCCACATGGTTTATAAGGTCCTACATCATCCAGTTGCTGACAATCTTGGTTTCATCTCTCTGACACTCTTGGCTGTTTCAGCCACACATACCTTTGATGTTCCCCCATAAAGCCAAGCTCACCCCTACCTTTGGGCTCTCCACCTTTTTTCTGCCAGGACTGCTTTTCCCTCAGAATCTTCAAGTGATTTTACCTTCACATCATTTAGCTCTATGCTCAAGTGCTTCTTCTATCCCAATAGCATCACTATTCCCTTTCCATTCTTTTTCAGTCATTCACTTATTCATTCAAAAATATTTATTGAGGGGCTTCCCTGGTGGCGCAGTGGTTAAGAATCTGCCTGCCAGTGCAGGGGACACAGGTTCGAGCCCTGGTCCGGGAAGATACCACATGCCGTGGAGCAGCTAAGCCTGTGCGCCATGACTGCTGAGCCTGCGCTCTGGAGCCCACGAGCCACAACTGCTGAGCCCACGTGCCACAACTACTGAAGCCCGCGCGCCTAGAGCCTGTGCTCTGCAATAAGACAAGCCACCAGAATGAGAAGCCTGCTCGCCGCAACGAAGAGTAGCCCCTGCTCTCCGCAACTAGAGAAAGCCCACGCGCAGCAACAAAGACCCAACACAGCCAAAAATAAATAAATAAAATAAAATTAATTAATTTTAAAAAAATATTTATTGAGCACCTACTCTCTGCCTGTCACTAGGACTAAGTCCCTGCCATCTTCAAGTTTACATTCTAGTTGAGACAGTGAACAAACAAGTGAATTTATTGTATGACAAATAGCTATGAAAGTAAAGCAGGTTAAAGGAGATAGGAAGGACCAGTAGGATGGATGGGATTTTATTTTACATATTTGATAATTAAGGAAGATCTTGTTAATAAGATGGCATTTGAAAAGAGATCTTAAGTAAATGAGAGCAGTGGAGAAAGACTAGATATATTCTAAAGAATTCTCTAGAGTACTGAATTTGGGTTATGATGACCTTGGGTTTTTGGTTCAATAACCAGAAGAGAGTATGTATTTGCTGAGATGAGGAAGACCTCAGGGGTTGGGGGAGGGTGCGGGCTTTTATTAGGGGAGGGGCAAGGAGTAGTGGAGAGGGAAGTCAGTTATTTTTTAGGCCTGTTAGATCTGAGATTCCTGCTAACATCCAAATGGAGATTCAGGCTAGGCAGTTGGATACGAAAGTCTGCCATTCAGGTGAAACTCTAGCCCAAGATATAGATGTAGGAGTTGTCAACACGTAGTAGATGGTATTTAAAGCTCTGAGCCTGGAGGAGCACACTAACAGAGTGAACATCAGCAGAGGTGAGGAGAGGGTCAAGATTGTACCCTGGAGCTCACCAGTGTTTAGAGGTTCAGGAGAGGAAGTGGAACCAGCCAAGGAGACGACAAGGAGCAACTGAACCCAGTGAAGTGGGAGGAAAATCAAGCGAAAATGTCGAGCTTCAGAAGCTAAGTGATTAAGAAGTATCTAAGCTGAGAGAGCGATCAGCTGGGTCAAAGCTACTAAAAGGTCAGGTGAGATAAGCACTCAGAATTGACCGCTGGGTATAAGAATGATGAGTTATCAGCGGCACTGACAAGAGTTGTTTCTCTGCAGTGGTGAGTATGAAGGTGCCAGGAGTGGGGTTAGAGAGAGACAGGTAGGTAAGGAATGGAATCAGACACTTTCCAGAAATTTTACTATTTCGGGGGAGCAGAAAAATGGAGCAGTAACTCAAAGAGAGTTTGGTTCTTTTTTTTTTTTTTTTTATCAAGTTATTTTATTCATTTATTTTTGGATGCGTTGGGTCTTGGTTGCTGCGCACGGGCTTTCTCTAGTTGCAGCGAAAGGGGGCTACTCTTCATTGTGGTGCACGGGCTTCTCATTGCTGTGGCTTCTCTTGTTGCGGAGCATGCGTCCTAGGCGTGCGGACTTCAGTAGTTGTGGCACGTGGGCTAGTAGTTGTGGCTCGTGGGCTCTAGAGCGCAGGCTCAGTAGTTGTGGCGCACGGGTTTAGTTGCTCCACGGCATGTGGGATCTTCCTGGACCAGGGCTCAAACCCATGTCCCCTGCATTGGCAGGCAGATTCTTAACCACTGCGCCACCAGGGAAGACCTGGGAGTTTGGTTCTTAAGTAGGGAGATATTACTGTATGTTTATGTGATGATGGAAATGAATCAGTAGGGAGGGGGAAATTGGTGATGAAAAAGAAGGAGGGGACAATAGCTGGAGCTGACCTAAAGTTGGTATGTCAAGTTGGGCTCTGTAAGCAGATGCTGAAACAGAATCTGGGGTGTCAGATATTGATTAGGAATCAGTACCTGTGAAAGGAAGGGGGAGAAAGCAAGAGTGGGCAGAGGAAGAGGTCAAACTGTAAAGCAGAACTGGCCAAGCTTCAGCCAACTCCATGGGGAGTTCTGGAGTGAGTACAGCTCTTCAGAGTGTCCTGCGTGGCTGAGCTTTTATACCCCCGCCTTGCCCAGTCACTGCATGCAAGCTGCTCCAGGAAGGGCATGACCTGGGATGAGGTTGACCACAGATGGGGCAGCCGCTGAACAAGCTGACCATGGAGGCTGTCTGCTGACTGCGGGCTCTGCAGCTGAGCAACAGGTCCTTCCTTGAAGGGGGATCTAGGTGACACATCTTCATGTCTACATGGGAGATGAGAGGCAACGGAACCTAGTACACAAGTGGAGGAGCTGTCCTTAGGACAATTTCTACGTAGTAGCAGAAGGGAAGACAGAGGATACGGCTTTAGACAGTGGGTGGGGTTGGCAGATTTGTGGGAACTTCAGAAGTTCTTATTCCTTTGAACTTCTCAGTGAAATCAGGAGCAAAATCATTGACTGTCAGTGTGGGAGAGGACAGTTGGAGGTTTCAGGAGAGAGGAATGTGTGCTAGTCATATAGGAGAATGGGAGACGAGTGGACAAGAGAATGTAGTAGGGTTGCCAGGCAGCGGCAAGGAGGACCAATTGAGGTTAGTGGCCATGAAGTCAAAGTGAGAACAGTCAGGATTATTGTTGTTCTGCAGCCATATTCAGCTACTAGGATTAGGTATAAAGGTGGCAAATAATTGGATTTAACCAGGTTGGCCTTTTTTCAGACAAGTATGAAGAGAGGAGAGAAGGGTGAGTTGAAGATATGGGTGCGACAATGAACATAATGATGGAGCATAGAATAGGAGTTGAGTAGGGAGGAAAGTAACAATGTGAGAGGGATGAGACATGGTGAAAATAGGGCAAGATTAAGAAGTAAGGTCTTGGACTTCCCTGGTGGCAAGTGGTTAAGAATTCGCCTGCCAAGGCAGGGGACACGGGTTTGAGCCCTGGTCCGGGAAGATCCCACATGCCGGGGAGCAACTAAGCCCATGTGCCACAACTACTGAGCCTGCGCTCTACAGTCCGTGAGCCACAACTACTGAGCCCTCGTGCCACAACTACTGAAGCCTGTGTGCATAGAGCCTGTGCTCTGCAGCAAGAGAAGCCACTGCAATGAGAAGCCTGTGCACCACAACGAAGAGCAGCCCCCGCCTGCCACAACTAGAGAAAGCCTGCGCACAGCAGCAAAGACCCAATGCAGCCAAAAATAAAAATAAATAAATAAATTTATAACAACAACAACAAAAGAAGTAAGGTCTTTGTTTCTTTTGTTGCATTTATCACTACCTGAAATTTTTAGTTGCTTATTGTCTGTCTTCCCCACTAAAATGTATACTCCTTGTGGCTGCAGGGACTTTGTCTTGTTCATCACAGTATTCTTGGCACCTAAAGCAGGGCCTGACGCATAGTAAGTGATCAATAGGGATTTGCCAAATGCATGCAAACCAAAATAAACTCTTATTATGAAGATTCAGAGCATTTTTTGTTTATTGCGTTGGGATGGTACATTAGGATGAGACAGGTTCTTTTGGCAAAAGTTTATTTAACCGCAGTTAAACAATTTTGTTTAACAGAAGTTTATTTCTCACTCTATAAAACTCTTGGTCAGTTCAGGCAACTCTGCAGGGCTTCCTTTCCTGTGATTTACTCATTGCCCTAGGCTCCTTTTGGTCTTGTGATCCACCATCACGATATGAGTCCTGAGTGTTCACGGTGTTAGGGGAATAGAGCAAGACACGAACTCATACCAGCTCCTCTAGGGTTCTGCTCATTGGCTAGTGACCAGATGGGTCATGCTACCCCACCTCACTGCAAAGAATCTAGGCAACATGGGGGCACATATGGAACAGTTGGTGAGCTTTGCTCTCTCTGCACAGAGGGGATGATAATTACAACCAAATAAGGTACAGTTGGGATCAACGGGGACCATGCTTAAAAATATTTGTTGGTTTAATTTTGGAAATGTTAAAACCCTGATTCTTAAATTGGTTCCATTTCTGCCTTAAGAAGTTTTTACATCCACTGCACACAGACATCTTATCTTTCTTACACACATATCTATCTTTCCCAGACGACAAGCTTCATGGGCAGGGACCACATCCATGCTTATTATTCTCTCCCAGTCCTTGGCACAGTGCCTAACACAAATACTTCTAAAATATGTGTTTAATTGAAATGTTTCCCCTTTTGGTTCTAAGACAGTGGCATGGGTCTGTTGTCTGGATGCCATTTAAAGACCTTCCAGCAATACCAGCTCCGTAAATTAACGTGGCTCGAATAAGCTGATGACCAGATTCTCTTTTAAACCCGGTCATAAATATAAATATAGTGACACATTTGGTTCTTCTAAAAACAAGATATCATACTCTATTCTGGTAGAGTTAGCCAAAGTATCATATGCAGGTTAGTAATTTGAGATTAGGTTTGAAAATATGTGAATGCAACGATATCCAGTTGGTTGATAAATGGGATATTCTAGCTTGGACGATGGCCAGAGAAGACTATTCAAAGTAAGCAGCAGGAGAAGGTGAGGGATATGGTGGTAAGACAATAACAGTTGGAGAACAAAGGATAAGTGGTTACCAAATTTTCACCCTAGAATCTAATTTTGCTCTAAATTTAGCAAATATCATTTGCAACACATTTTATTAATATATCCTTAGCAACTGTTTCATGGAATGAGGCCAAAAAAATAGAGACGACAGAGCTTTGGTATTACTTCCCTTGTTTTCTGTAAAATAAAATCATCTCTGTTGAAAGGGGCTTTTCTACTTATGGACTAACATTGTTTAGATTATATTAAATGCCATCACTGTTGGTAGAATCATAACATCAGAGGCAGAAAAGTGTTTTCCACTACAAGTTGGCTAGAAATCCTCAACATTGTCACAAGATTGTCAAAACAGAGCATTATCTTAAAAAATTGACGTGAAACTCTAAAATATTCCTATGGGGGGATTCACTGGTGGTCCAGTGGTTAGGACTCTGTTCTCTCACTGCTGAGAGCCTGGGTTCAATCCCTGGTTGGGGAACTAAGATCCCACAAGCCAAATGGCCAAAAATAAATAAATATAAAGAAAGAAAGATAATTCCTATTTTGAGTCTATAGACTTCTATAAATAAAATATTTCTTTTTTAAACTTATTCTTCATTTAAAGGAACTAGAGAAAGTTTGGGTGGGTATCTTCCCCATAGGCAGCTTGGGTTTAAAAAATTAAATTTAGAATGAACAGATGTTTGCAAGTTAGGAAAAGAAAAAGGTTTTTCGATGTGGACGCTTGGGCGCCGAGCGGCCGCCAGCCTCTTGCCCCGCTCGGCGCCTCCGGGCTCTGCCTAGGCCCGCGCCGGGGCCCCGCGGCCAACGAAGGACCCCCAGCTCTACGGCTGCCGGGGCCTGCGCACCGGGACCGCCGCGGCCGGCACACCCAGCCAGCCCAGTCTGAGTCTCTGCTGCCTCAACCGGATCCTGAATGTCAAAAAGCAGTGTGTCTGTTGGATGAATTTGAGGACAACGGGAACTTTGGGTGACGCTGGCCCTCAGGACAATACCGCCTATGAAAGACTGGCCGAGGAGACGCTGGACTCCTTAGCAGAGTTTTTTTGAAGACCTTGCAGACAAACCTTACACATTTGAAGACTATGATGTCTCCTTTGGGAGTGGTGTTTTAAGAATTAAACTGGGTGGAGATCTAGGAACGTACGTCATCAACAAGTAGACCACAAACGAGCAAATCTGGTTGTCTTCACCATCCAGTGTCCGCAAGCGTTACGACTGGACTGGGAGAAACTGGGTGTACTCCCACGACGGTGTGTCCCTCCACGAGCTGCTGGCCACAGAGCTGACTCAAGCCTTAAAAACCAAACTGGACTTATGTTCTCTGGCCTACTCTGGAAAAGGCACTTGCTGCCCAGCCGAATGCTGAAGACAGTGAAAGCTCTAAAGCCAAGACCCCAGCTTCCTTCTGCAGCTGAATGTCTAGTCTTCTCCATTCCTGCTTTTGACGACAGTTGCATTATGTGTAACGGCTCTGTGAAAAGACCGTGTCGCCTCTTGCCCTGCCCCTGAGTTAAGGTTTTTAATTTCCGTAGGTTTCTTTGGATTTATTGTCTGATTTCCTCCCTCCCGTGATAGCCCTTATCTTTCGTAATGTCTGTATGCCCATACCTTTAATATATAACCTCACAACAAAGAAAAAGAAGAAAGACAAATTCCAGGAGGATAAATGAATTGGCTTCACCATTCATTCCCTGAAAGACTTACTACAAAAACTGCATGAAGAGTGACCAACCTTGCCATTCTATCTCAAAATGAGACTCATTAAAGGGAAGCCTAAAACATTCCTACTCCTCTTGAAAGTGTAAACACTTCTAAGCCCTTTAGTGTTGAAGCATCAGTGGCAACTCGGGAATTCTGAAACCGAAGACCATTTTCTGTTGGTGCTTTGTGACTGCCCCGGTGTGGCCCGCATGGGGTGACACAGGGAGATGTGGTGCCGTGTCTTCCATATGTGCATATATGTGTACATATGTGTGTACACACATGTATTTTTACATATACATTTACATGTGTGTGTACATATATATATTTTAAATTTAAGAGTCAGTATAGAATAAGCTATTGCAACACTGGTCTGAGGATGCAAAAAATCCCCCAAAAGCCATCTCTGTAAGCTCATGGATATAGTATAATAAATGAGGTCATGGAGCTGAGAGGTGCTTGGTAAACTGTGAAAGGCCACATAAATGAAAAGATGTTGGTGTTAATGAAAGGAACCCTGGTCTTACACTTGACCCAGCACAAAAGTAGTTGTCTGTCTCTGGGCCAGTTTCTCGAACTCCCTGGACCTCTGTTTCCCCGTGTTAACAGAAAGGGTTAAACTGGATAGAATATAGTCGATTCCCAATTTAGACATTTAGTGGTCCCCTCAGGCAACTTAACAGGCCAGCTTAATTCCCTCTAGTAGAGGAGATGACAGTGAACAGTTTTTTTTAAGCTTGAATTTCAGTTGAATTCATGTTCAAGTAATCATCTTTTATTGTGCCATTACTGTGCTAAGCCTGGGCTGTAGGCTGAATGCTAAGGTGTTGATCCTAACCCCCAATCACAGCCCTCATAAATGAGATTAGTGCCCTTATAAGAGAGACTCCAGAGAGCTCCCTCATCCCTTTCACCATGTGAGGACACAGCAAGAAGACAGCTGTCTACGAACCAGGAAGCAGACCTTCACCAGACGCCCAGTCTGCTGGGGCCTTGATCTTGGACTTCCCAGCCTCCAGAGCTATGAGAAATAAATTTCTGTTTATAAGCCAAAAAAAAAAACACCAAAAAAAAAAACCAAAAAGAAAAAGGTTTTTCAAAGATGGTGCTGGGCTTCCCTGCTGGCACAGTGGTTAAGAATCCGCCTGCCAGTGCAGGCAACACGGGTTCAAGCCCTGGTCCGGGAGGATCCCACATGTCGCAGAGCAACTAAGCCCCTGCACCACAACTACTGAGCCTGCGCTCTAGAGCCCATGAGCCACAGCTACTGAGCCCGTGAGCCACAACTACTGAAGCCTGAGAGCCTAGAACCCGTGGTCTGCAACAAGAGGAGCCACTGCAATGAGAAGCCTGTGCACCGCAACGAAGAGCAACCCCAGCTCGATGCAACTAGAGAAAGCCCGCTCGCAGCAACGAAGACCCAACATAGCCAAAAATTAATAAAATAAAATAAATAAATTTAAAAAAGAGATGATGCTGCCTCCTAATAATATTTTTTGGAAAAATACATTTGTTTTGTCTCTCTCTCATCCACATCTCAATCTAATGCAGTGAGTCTCAAGTGGGGGAGGGGGCATTATGCCCCCAGGGGACATTTGGCAATGTCTGGAGACATTTTTGGTCGTCCCAAGTAGGGAGAGGTGCTACTGGCATCTAGTGGGTAGAGGCTTGTGACGCTGCTTAAACATCCTTTAATGCACAAGACAGCCTACGCAACAAAGAATTATTTGGTTCAAAACATCAATAGTGCTCAGATTAAGAAACCTTAATCTCATGCAATGTACAGTACTTTCTTTTCCTAGCACTCCACTAAAACTGCTCTCATAAAGACCAGTAATGATCTCCAAATAGGCAATTGAAAGACTTCTTTTGAATACTGCTATACTTTTACTTTATTTCTATGCAGCATTAGGTACTGTTTAGCATCCCCTTCTTTCAAAACCTTTTTCTCTTGACTTGCATGACATTGCTTTCTCTAGGGTCTCCTCCTTTGCTGGCTATCTTGCATCTGTTATCTTCTTAAATGTTAGTGTTCTCCAGGGATCCCCATAGGCCCTTGCTTCTTTCCTTAGACATGATTTTCTTGGGTGATCTCGTCCACACCCCTGGTATCAATGACCTCTAGATGAATAAAATCCAAATCAATATATTTAACAACTTACTTTCTCTTTGAGCATCATACTCTTATAATTGCCTATCAGATTTCCTTGCTTAATATCCTATTAATATCTGAAATTCAACATATCACAGCTAAACCCATTCTCTAACAAATCTCTCTTCTTTTTATTTTTATTAATTAACTGATTTATTTATTTTTGGCCACGCTGCGTGGCTTGCAGGATCTTAGTTTCCCGACCAGGGATTGAACCCGGGCCACGGCAGTGAAAGCACCGAGTCCTAACCACTGGACTGCCAGGATATTCCCTCTTATTCATTTATTTATTGGTGAAGTAGAAAAGAATAGCTTTATTGCTTTGCCAGGCAAAGGGGGCCACAGCAGGCTAATGCCCTCCAAACTGTGTCCCGACCTGGAAGGGGTAGTGAAGAGTTTTATAGTAATGGTTCAAGGAGGTGGGCAGGATCAGCTTGTGGACATTCTTCTGATTGGTTGGTGGTGAGGCAGTTGGGAGTCAGCATCATCAACCTGGTTCCAACCAGTCTGGGGTCTGTCTACATGCTTGTGGGCAGCACACAGGTAACTTCTCCCACCTGTGGGGCTTTCGGTATCTGTCAAAGTTCAGGGGGAGATGTGAAGGTGCTGCAGAGGGGTTAAAGGCACAGCACCGCAGAGGCTTCCTGCGACATGGCCACACGGAACTTTAGAAATTGCTCCTCTGGGAGATCTGAGGTGTGCGCAGGCGGTCAAGGTCAACCCTCAGATGTGTCCGCTGGGTCGTGCCTCAGACCCTGGCTCTGTGTTCTGTGTGAAGCACCCCTCTAAGCACTGTCTCCACTGAGAAGTGCTGCCACAGCCACTGACAGCCTGGGCAGCTGGTGTCAGGACTTAAACTCAGGTTCTCTTTTTTTTTTTTTTTTTGTGGTGCGCGGGCCTCTCACTGCTGTGACCTCTCCCGTTGCAGAGCACAGGCTCCGGATGTGCAGGCTCAGCGTCCACGGCTCATGGGCCCAGCCGCTCCGCGGCATGTGGGATCTTCCTGGACCGGGGCACGAACCCGCGTCCCCTGCATCGGCAGGTGGACTCTCAACCACTGCGCCACCAGGGAAGCCCTAAACTCAGGTTCTTTATGTCTTTTTGTAGGCATGTTTTTACATCATGATCCTGACACCTTGTCCTCCTTGACTGGGCATCTGACCAAGTAAGGCCAGTTAGTCCCCTCCGTGGGAATTAGGAATTGAGAGAGAGAATGAAGATAAAAGAGAATCAAGAGAAGGGAAGGAGAGAGAGTCAGGACTGTATTCAATTCCCATTTCAGATTGCTGTCTGTATCCATATGTTTGGCTCCCAGGTGACAGCCCTGTTACCTCCTAAACACTTCCCCTCCCCCCCGACCCCCAAGTTATCTTGACTGCATTTCTATTACCTGCAACCATAGAGTCCTCATTCATACATCGACTGGCTATGAATTCAAGGGTTAGCCCCTTGCCTTGGTTTTCTCTGTAGATCCAGCACTTATGCCAGTAACAGAGTAGATTGTACTATATAGATACAAACTAGATACTGGATACAAAAATATCTGTGAATCAATTAATGAAGAAAGGAGGAAAGGGAGAAAGGAAAGAAGGAAAAAGAGAAGTGTAGAGAGAGTTAAAAAGAAAAGAGAAGGGACTTCCCTGGTGGTGCAGTGGTTAAAAATCCGCCTGCCGGGCTTCCCTGGTGGCGCAGTGGTTGAGAGTCCGCCTGCCGATGCAGGGGACAGGGGTTCGTGCCCCGGTCTGGGAAGATCCCACATGCCGCGGAGCAACTGGGCCCGTGAGCCATGGCCGCTGGGCCTGCGCGTCCGGAGCCTGTGCTCCGCGACGGGAGAGGCCACAACAGTGAGAGGCCCGCATACCACAAAAAAATAAAATAAAATAAAAAATCCGCCTGCCTATGCAGGGGATATGGGTTCGAGCCCTGGCCTGGGAAGATCCCACATGCCATAGAGGAACTAAGCCTGTGCACCACAATTACTGAGCCTGCGCTCTAGGGCCCGCGAGCCACAACTACTGAGCCCGTGCACCACAACTTGCAAGCCTGCATGCCTAGAGCCTGTGCTCCGCAACAAGAGAAGCCACCACAATGAGAAGCCTGCGCACTGCAACGAAGACCAAAATAAATAAATTAATTAATTTAAAACAAAAATTTAAAAAGATTAAAAGAGGAGAGGAGAAATAGGAAAGGAAAAATATGAAGGAAAATTGAGGATAGTAGAAATAAGAGGAGAGGGGGAGAGAGAGAGAGAGAGAGAGAGAGAGAGAGAGAGAGAGGGAGAGAGAATGCAGCAAATGATCTCAAAACAATAACAAGCAAAGCTAGGGGTAAAATGTTTGGCTTTCCTCCTCTGGCTCTGGTCAGCCAGCTTTCCCCCTGGATATTACGTCTGCCCCTGTGCTCTCAGAGTAGAGAGAAGGTCTAGCAGGGAGCCCTGGTACCTCCAAACACCTTAGCACTAGCACTTAAGCTTTCCTTTAGATCTTCTGATTACAGCCCACCATGCTTACACCATAAGGTAATTCAGCTACCGGGGCAGCCACAGGTGTCTAAGACCTAAACTAATCTAGAGAGCATGGCCTAGTACAAGTAGCATGAACTTTGATTTCCGACAGATGGATTGAAATCGAGGCAGGTCATAAGACGATTAGATGGCAGGAGTGAGAGATAATAGGAATAAAACAACTCTCTCAGAAGGAGAGGCGAGCTCCTTCTTTATTGGGGTAGGAGCATACTGGTTTGCTGTCCCAAAGCAGGAAATTTGGAATATGTATATATCAGTGATTCCTGTGTGTCCAATTTTCCTTTAATTTACTCCACTACTCAGTAACAAATCAACATTCTTTTTATCCTTGAACTGTATGAGCTAGAGTTATGTATAAACAAAATATCTTGTAAAAAAACTCAACAAAACCCAACCCCCCAAACATACCATTCTCTCTCTATCTCTAATTTCTATTTACCTCTATTGTTTCGTTTCTCACGCTGACTCTCCTCCCTCCCCACGTCCCTTCAGGAAGAGCTCCTCTCTCCAAGGACTTGTGGTGGGGCGGATTTCACAAAGGCATGAGGATCTACATGCTGATACTCATTGACCGTGTCTCCCTTCTAAAGCTCTTCTCTCCATTCCCTCTCATCCCTACCCCCCATCCTCATTTTTTTCCCGTCTGTAGGCAGTAGTCTTTCTCAAGCAAAAATCTGATCTCGTCATTACCTTGCCTTAACATTTCAATGTCTCCCCACTGTCTGTGGAATAAAGCGCAATTTTATTTTTATTTTTGTATTATTTTTTTATAAGATGAAGCCATTATTTTGATTTGTTTTGTTTTGTGTTTTGGCCCTGCCATGCTGCTTGCAGGATCTTAGTTCCCCAACCAGAGATTAAACCCGGGCCCCCTGCAGTGGGAGCACGGAGTTCTAACCACTGGACTGCCAGGGAATTCCCTAAGATGCAATTTTAAAACAGGGCCTAGAAGACTCTACATGGTCTGGCCTCTGCTTACCTCTCTAGCCTGCCTCTCCATTCTTCCTCCCAAACACTCCCACTCCCACTCTTTGGAAACAATCTTCCAGCCGCAATCAATGAGCTTCTTTAAATTCTCTGAATTACCAGGCTTTTCTTACCTTCCGGTTTTCCCTGCATGCTTACCCCTCCCCCAACTCTTTCTCCTCCTGTGGCTTCCTGTATACTACCCTCTGTGAGTGCCATCCTCTATCAGAGCATCTACTTTCAAAAGCCTGTTTACTTGCCTATCCCCTCTTCAGCTTGCCGAGGTTAGGGATGTTATCTTTCTTGCTATCTCTTCTATCCCTAGCCCTGAGCAGTGTCTCGAACTAGTAAGCATTCAATAAATATTGGCTGAATGACTAAGAAGGCCAGAGCCTTTGTGCTAACCTTCCCCACCCCGACTCTTCCTCTGTCACCTAAGGGGGTCCTTTCATTTGCAATAACTTGTTTAATGAGTTTGTCTTCCAGCACTGGCCTCCTGCCCAATAGAGAACACTGACAATTCTAGTAAGCACCAATTTTTTTTTCCAGCCCTTAGATTAAAAAGTTATCTGATAAGTTTAGGAAAGATAGTGGATTAACATGGAGTTAAAACGTATTTTAACGTATTTGCATTTCCCAGCGCTCTGTTATAAACTGGTTGCTTCTCAATTCCCAGTACCTTAAATTATAACATGACTATGAATAATGTTACACTCCAACCTACTCTATAAACGTATATTGATAAGTAAATGAATGAACAAACGGAGCGCCATTTAACAACTCACCTTCCACATTCCCAGTAGGGATATGTCATCACTCCCAGTTCCTGCCTGTTAGTGATACAGTGATGTTTTCACATATCGCTTCCCATCGCTCTCATCTTTTATATTATTCAGTATGCTCTCCCTTTTGCTAGCTCGTTTGCCGTTAGAACTCTCTTTGAATACATCCACCTGCTCCTCCCCAGAACTTTGGCTTCAAAACTGCATCTCTCCTAACCGGGAACGGAGGCATGCTCAGTACTCCAAGCCAGGTGAAATTAACTGCCCTTGCCCTGACGTGGGGCCCTGACAGGTGGCAGGTATCGACAATGCTAGCAAAAGAAACTTGTCCTGTCTTCTACAGATGAACATATCCTTCCCGGGGCCAATCGAAAGTCCTTGCCACCTAAGGGTAACTAGTGGGGACGTCTACATTTTTAAAACAATAAAATGGAAGGAGCAATTTTGGGAAAATAAGAATGACTGGCAGCAGATTCTCAGAGCACAATCTACATGAATATCAACTGTCGAGTGATGCTGTGATTAAAACAAATGAGGACGGAGGCAGGGGATGAATGGAAGTGGTGTCTGCCTTGAACCTCGGTGGGCAGATCAAAGATTTTAAAAGGGTTTTTCTGAAATTGCCCAGCCCCAGAATTTCCAGGATCCCGTTCGCGGCCAGCTTCCTAAAGGGAGCGCGTTTCTGGGGGTGTGTGCGTGCGCGCGCTGGGGGAGGGAAGGCTCGGGAGAGGGGCCACCGCTCTCCGGAATAAACAGCAGGGGGAGAAGGGGAGCGCGCGAAGGGCGGCGGGAGGGGATGAGGAGGCAGCCGCGGGGGCGAGGGCCGGGGGAGGGGCCTCAGACGCGCGCAGGGGCTGGTAGCCGGGAGACCCGAATGCCTCCGATACCTGAAGCCGCTGCCGGGAGAAGCTGACAGCTGACGCCAGCGGGCGCACGCGCTCGCCGGAGCCCTGCCCCTCGCGGTCTCCCTGCCCCGGGCTCCGACCTCGCGCGCATGGTAAGGAGGGGCGCGGGTTGCTGCCCTCGCACCGGCGCTGCAGGCCCGCGGTGCCAGCTGCCGGCTCGGCCTCCCCAGGCTGTCACCTCCTGCTCCCTCCCTCGCCCCCTCCCCGGTCCCCTCAGAGCCCGGCCGAGCCCCAGGCGGGCGGCCCTCAGGGACTCCGGCCCTCGCGGACCCCCCGCCTCCTCTCTGCCCTCACCCCTCACTTTTCCCCCTTCCCCCGGGCAGCTCCGAAACCCCGCACCCCCGGCCCCGGACGAGAGGGCGAAGGAGGAGGCAGGAGGTCGTCCAGCGTGTCCAGGTGTGTGGCGCAAACACCGGCGCACCGTTTTCCCCCTCGAGTCTGCAATAATTTCCAAGCTGAGAAATCACAACTCCTCTCCTTCCAAAACATACCTCTTTCCCCTTTTGTTACTATACTAACTTTGGGAGGATATTAACCCGTGGTCAAGGTAGGTGTCTTATCTTTTGTATCTGCACCAAACAGTGATGGAGGTTCTTTGGTTTTGGTTTTTGGGTTTTGTTTTCCTGAAAATTAAATACTGTGATGAGTTTACAAGGTTTTCTGGGTGACTGCGGTGCGAGAACTTGATCACAGCTTAAAGCAATAGCTCCTACGCGGGCGCTGAGATCATGATTAAGAAATTGGGATGTGTGTGCGTGTGCGCGCAGGCTTCTGTGTATTTAAAAAGCACTCCAGGTGATTGCGATGCACTCTCCCCTCATAATTACTTGAAAATATCTGTAAGGTCCTTGTGAGGAGAGGGGGCACCCAACTGTTGGCAAACATCCCCTGAAAATAGTAGTGTGAATAGGGAATTAAAACGGAGTGAAAGCTGCTTCTCTTCAAGTTGGTGAATTTGGTGCAGTGTCATTGGTTTTAAGATGGCAATTTTGGGACGGGAGGGTTAACGTTCTTTTGAAACTCAGCTATAGGATGGAAAGAAATACCCCACTTCTAACCGCCCTTGTTAAAGAGTTAGTTTTTAAACATAAGCTTTTAAGATGTAAGAATTCCTTCACAAGTACTCTGGCAATTAGAAAGGACGGGGGCCTATTCTGGGAATCAGAAAAGCTTCCTTCACTGAGCTTGCATTGGCTGACTTTCTGTCAATGACCACTGGCATTTTTACATGTTGGTTATTTTAAGGCTAAAGACACTAATGGACTATATCTCTAGGAACCCAAAGAGGAATTATCATATAAATTGATTTAGTTCCTGTTTACATTCCTATTTGAACCAAGCTCTTCTACCCTGAATTGGTTAAGAGTGTAAATTATATTGTATTTGAGTTTGCACTAGTACTGTTTCTCCATCTTGAACTTTGTCATAGATGTACATCTGCTGCTTTTCATGTATATCTATACCTGAACCATTCTAAGTAACTAACAAACTCTGAGTGTAACTACCAGGGAAAATAAAGATTTTTGTTTATCTGTCTTTTGGAAATTTGAGGTGAAGGACTAATTTTTTTTAAATACCATGAAGTAGGTATGATAGTAAATCATACAACATTTTATGAAATGAGATGCTTGTTACGAAATAGGGATAATATTTGATACTTGCTTTCAAGGATATTAAGGACAAGTAGGTGACTGTCTGTAAAGCATTTTGAACCTTTAGAGTCACTGTCTAGGTATTGAGCCAATGGGATTGTTTTCCTGGCAACCTTTTTCACCTTTCTAAAATTAACTTTCCTCTAGGAAAAATAGTGCAGATACACACGATTCAGCCAACCAAGTCCAGAAACTACTGTGTTTGAATTTTAAAAGTGACCTTAATTCATTCTAATACATCTAGTGTTTGCAGCTTATGACACAAAGTATGCAGAAATATTCACTATTTGCTGACATCTTCAGAGCATTGGCTTAATGAGGGGAGTTATGAACAGAGTACAACGTTGTGTTATACATTTTGTTGGCTTAGGGAAAACTATTATTTTCCTAAGGTTTCTGTGTATATATGTGTACACTGGGTCTGGGACTTACATAATTATGTACATATATGTAACACATGTTTTTAATAGAAATGAAAACCTGCAATATTTTTCTCTGTGACAGGACACTGTAAGCATTAGGTTTTGATTACTTTTTCATGGAAATTTTAATATGACAGAACTGAAAACTTCAAGGAAATAATTCCACCAAGAGCTGTTTGGAACTGAAGGCCTTTTTTAATGAAAGATGTTTGAAGCCCTTAGTCTGTGTGCTTAGCATCCACCGAGCAGTTCTTTGTGAGCGAGTTAAGGGCGGTAGATCCAATTCTGGCAGCCTCAGTGGATGATTAGACCCTGCCACTCTTCTCCAGACCTTTAATTTGGTCTGTAACTTGATGCTTCACTGACCCCACACTCCCCCTGCCGCGCTTGCCTCACAGAGCAATGGCTGGCACTCTGGATTGAATTTTTTCCACTCCCATCAATTAGGACGTTTGCATTGGTTGCAGAATTCAGTTACGTTTTTAGCTCAGTATTCTAAGAAATACCTTTAGCCACAAAGAGAGTAGTAGGCTTAGGGCAGCCTAGATCACAAATTGCCTTATTTAATGGTGCTGTGTTAATTTCCCAATGATTCAACCTGTATAGAAATAATCGAGTCATACAGTATTAAAGTTGGAAGGCACTTTAGAAGTCATCTAGATTCTAATAATTTCTTTCTACAGATGAATGTTGATGCAATCGTAGCCATAATCCAAACTTTGAGAAGAGACATTACATTTCATATTCTTTTCATAGACATTAAATTTTATATTCTTTCCAGTTCTTGTAGTAATGAGGACTTCGCTCATTTGAAATGAATTTCTATACGAGTTCAGTGATGTAGGAATGGCAGTAAAGTAAGTTGCAAATCTCTGATTTCCAATGAAATTCAAAGTGTGATCTTAAGGGCAATGTAAGTCATTTACAAAGGTGGTGAACGACTATAAACTAGCATCCTGTGTTTTTCATTATCTTGCATGGGGACTACTTCAACCGACTGACAGGAGAAAAGGAGTACCCTAAGAAAGATGAGGGCAAAGAGAGAAGAGCAAGGTGGTGGGATGTGTGAAGAGCATGACTTAATGAATCAGCAAATCATTCAGAAATGGTTGGCCTTCAGACCCCTCCCCAGAGATTTTAATCTGAAATAATGGAGACAATCACTGGGGTTTCTAGCCCTCAAAATCCTACTTAAATGAGACTTGGTTTTTGGAAGTTCCATCTCTTGATGTTTCTGCCTTTCAAGACCTTCTATCTTAAAGATCTGTCTTCCCAAGTTCCTAGGGTTGAGGATTTACAAAAGAATTTATCCTGATATATAGGCACTGAAAGGATTGGATCCAATCTTAAGAGACCACATAGAATCTAGGGGAGTACTCTTGCTAGTGTGGTAACTCACCACCATTTATTTATTTAGGTACTTTACATACATTAAAAAGTATCTTCATAGTCCTAACAGATAGACATTATGGTCCCCTTTATATAGATCTGTGATTCAGAGAAGTTAAGCATCTTGACCGCACACACATACCCCTTTCAACACCCCACACTGCTTCCCTAGAGTCAAGCTGTTGACTGAATCTGTGGATGATAGTATGCTAATTTTGGGATATCTGGCAAATTTCCTAATTCTGCAAAGACCTTATAAAGTCTTCACATGTTTCTATATTTCAGTGTAGCTGTGTTCAATGTGTGGAGCTCAACATTCTTGCATAGATTTAAAGACTAAAGACAATTACTACATTTAAAATACGTGTTCCAAAGTAGAATTAATCCTCAACAATCAAGATGCCTTTTTTAAAAAAAAATTTTTATTTTTGGCTGTATTGGGTCTTCGTTGCTGTGCGTGGGCTTTCTCTAGTTGCAGCGAGCTGGGGCTACTCTTCGTTGCGGTGCACGGGCTTCTCATTGCCGTGGCTTCTCTTGTTGCGGAGCACGGGCTCTAGGTGCCCAGGCTCAGTAGTTGTGGCTCACGGGCTCTAGAGCGCAGGCTCAGTAGTTGTGGCGCACGGGCTTAGTTGCTCCACGGAATGTGGGATCTTCCCGGACCAGGGATAGAACCCGTGTGCCCTGCATTGGCAGGCGGATTCTTAACTACTGAGCCACCAGGGAAGCCCAAGACGCCTTTAAAAATATATTTTCTTTATAATTTCATGACATTTTGGTGATTCACATCTATAATATGACTAATTGCTGCACCTTCCATTACTCCCTACAAGTGATTCTGTATTACATGGTACCACTTCCTTCAAGGCTTTTTAGAAATTCTGTTTTCTAGTGTCGTCCTGCCCAGAGCAGTTATAAATTAAAATGTGTATTAATTAAATTTACTTTCTTTTTTTTTTTTTTTTTTTTTGCGGTACGCGGCCTCTCACTGTTGTAGCCTCTCCTGTTGCAGAGCACAGGCTCCAGACGTGCAGGCTCAGCGGCCATGGCTCACGGGCCCAGCCGCTCCGCAGCATGTGGTATCTTCCCGGACCGGGGCACGAACCTGTGTCCCCTGCATCGGCAGGCGGACTGTCAACCACTGCACCACCAAGGAAGCCCAAATTTACTTTCTTTTATGTCTCCTATATATTACAGTTAGGATGTTATATTTGTTTGGTTTTGAAAATATGTATGTAATTAGACTATATTTTCTATGAATTTCATTTCAAGACAGCAAAGGAGTAACTTACAGAATATTTGTTATAAAAATGAGCTTTAGTTTGAGAGGGTTGAGAGTCATTGTCCTATAAGGAATATTTCTACTGAATCTGACACAAATAGAACTATTTAGCAGTAAAAGTTTTACCATTAGTTTCATAAATTTATGTTTTAATCAACTTCTTTTGGCTTTTGTTATTCTATCTGATCAACATTAAACCTTACGTAAAGAAGTGAAGAGTTGTCTCCTTAAAGTTTAACCTTGAAGCTTCTACCCCAGGAGAGAGTCTTTGCACCTGTGGAAGGCGTCCTTCCTTCGCAGTTTCTTCCATATCCTCAAAGGCAGATGTTATTCTCTGCATTAGTTGGTTCATAGAAAATCTTTTTTGTAAACAGTTTAAAAGGTTCTGCTGCTAGGTCTAGTACAAACAGCAACTGTCTTGGCCATAATGTTCATATAGCCCAGCTTCTGGGTCTCCAAACTGGGACTGTTTCTGCCAGCAACTCAGGCAGCGTTTGCCCTGGTCCTCAGCTCTGCCGCCTCTTGGAAAGTGCAGAAGTGCCTCAGGAAATTTCGCTTTAAATCTTCTAGCAAGTTCTTGTAACTTCATACCTCTTTCCTATAGTATTTAATTAGTCCAGACTTTTTTCCTTTTTAAAATAATACTCTCCTTTAGCATACTTTAGTGCCTTATCACTATTGAAATGTTTTTTGGAAACCATGTGAGCAGAAAGAGGTAAGAGTGTTTGGAGTATCATATGTAAATTTATATATAAATATATTTAAGTTTATAAGTAGGCTTATAAAAAACGTTAAGGGGCTTCCCTGGTTGAGAGTTCGCCTGCCGATGCAGGGGACGCGGGTTCGTGCCCCGGTCCGGGAAGATCCCACATGCCGCGGAGCAGCTGGGCCCGTGAGCCATGGCCGCTGAGCCTGCGCGTCCGGAGCCTGTGCTCCGCAACGGGAGAGGCCACAACGGTGAGAGGCCCGCGCATCGGAAAAAAAAAAAAAAATAACACTAAAAAACGCTAAGGAGCATGTCAGACTGTTGACTAATTTTACATCTTGGTTTTGGAAAATACCGAAGACTATAAGGATGACTGTCAGAACCACCTCTAATCCTACCATCCAGAGATAAGCACATCTAACATTTTGGCATCATTTTTCCAGTTTTATTGATAAAAGTATCCATGTGAATATATATGTGTATGAATGTTGTTACAGACTTTAGATTTTTTTCTATGCATTCTTTTTATTAAAAAATTTAACAGTAGGTCATAAGAATTGCCCCTGCTATTCAACAGTTTTCTCTAGCTGTCTGGACTATATTTTATTTGCTAACTTTTCTTCTGATAGATTAAAAGGTATAGATCATATTTAAAAAATCCAACTATAGCTGCCTTTAAGGTTTTTGTTTGTTTTATATATATATATATATATGTTTTATATATATATATGTTTTATATATATATATATATATATATATATATATATATATATATATATATATATATATATGACCTTGTCTTCCCTAATCAGTGCCAGGGAGAAATGGTATTAATAAACTTTCTTTTGTAAGATGAGAAATTTAACACATTTACTACCTTTCTTTCTCCAGCTCTGCCATTTCCTAGTTTTTTTGTTGATATCAGCTAGGGTTATTAAAATCAAATTTATTACCGTTAATAAATGCTGAAATCATTTATTTTCTATTTAAGGACTTTGGACATTTTCTTTAAGGTTTGTGCCCACATTGACCGAGTTTATTTCGACTTAACTCTGTTTAAGCTGTTCTACTGCTTATGCCAGCTTAATAGAATTACAGTTCCTCCATCCTTAAGTTCATAGCAAGACAAATTTAAGTATATATTCAAGTAATTTTTTAGGAGGTCATAAATAGCTCAGAAGTTTTTAAGAAATTGTTTTCAGGAATCCTTGTATAGATGGGAATACTTTTCTGTTTTTCTTGCTTTATATGAAATTCTTGGGTCACAGTCTACCTCAGTGCTCTCTAGATGTTGCTCTATTGAATTCTAGAGGTTAGGATTGCAGAAGTCTGAGGTCTGCCTGATAGCTGTTCTTTTGTAGATAATCTGTTTTTCTGTCTTGACGCTTAAAGCATCATTTAAAAAAAAATTGAAGTATAGTTAATTTTCAATGTTGTGTTAGTTTCAAGTGTACAGCAAAGTGATTCAGTTATATATATTCGTTTTCAGATTCTTTTCCATTATAAAAGCATTGTTTTTTTTTCTCTGATACTATGAAAATTTTTACCATATCATATCATGGTGATAATCTGTTATATTAATTTTTCTTGGTACTCTTTGAGTAGTTTTTGATTTGAAGACTTAAAATTTCTTTTCATCTCGGAATTCAATTTTTTCCTGATTATTTCTTTTTGTAATTACATATACATTTATGTATTCATCTCCCGTATCTCATTTTTTATTTACTACATTTAATCTTTTGCCTTTTCTCTGAATATGGGCAGAATTTCTCAAGCTTAATCTAATCAATCTACTTTGATTAGATTTTCAATCATTTCCAATCTGTTACTCACCACCTCCATTGCAACTTTTTATTGGGTCATGATATTTTTGGTATCCAAGTTGTCTTACCTAATCTCAGATTCTTTCCACTTTATGACTACCTGCTTTGGTTTCATAGCTATGATGTCCATTTTCTTCTTACTGAGTCCACTGAAGAGAAAATCTATGAAAGTTTCTACTGTTTCCACTTTCTACTGTTTCCACTTTCTTTCAGTAGACACCATTTTTGGTAATTACTTAGAAGAGTCTTCTTTTGCAATAGTCTTTTCATATACCTGGTCCTTTTTCCCTGATTGCTCTACCTTGGAGAAATAATGCCTAATTAGTCCAGAATCAGGGGTAAGATAGGTCCTGTACCTATGGTGTGAATCCCTGGCTGACTCCACAGTCAGAGAAAGGAGAAGGAGAAAGTTGGAATGTACTGTGATTTACTTTACCACCTCAGAGAGAAGGGAGACGGCAAGAGGCAGATGGCATTATAGAAGGGAGCTTGGGCTCTTTACAAAATTTTCTTGATTTTACAATGCCCGAACTTGATTAAAATAGAAACCTTTGTCTGTTTTCACTTTTATACATTATCTTATTTTATCCTCAAAACAGTTGTCTTAGGGCTTCCCTGGTGGCGCAGTGGTTGAGAGTCCGCCTGCCGATACAGGGGACGCGGGTTCGTGCCCCGGTCTGGGAAGATCCCACATGCCGCGGAGCGGCTGGGCCCGTGAGCCATGGCCGCTGAGCCTGCACGTCCGGAGCCTGTGCTCCGCAACGGGAGAGGCCACAACGGTGAGAGGCCTGCGTACCACAAAAAAAAAAACAAAAACAAAAAAAACAGTTGTCTTAGAGTCAGAGGACTATGGCCTTTGGATTCGGAAGATTGTGGTTTAAACACATTCCTTAAAATTATACTAATAATGGAACTTTGGCAAATTAGTTTTCTTAGCCTCATTTCCCTCATCTGGAAAAGGTGATAGTCACGTCCTAGAGTGGTACAGGTAACACAAGGTAATTATAGAGGAGTTGTCAGGTGGTGGTAGAAGGCATGGATGAGATGAACCTAGAGTGTGCAGCAAAAAGAACCCTCAACAGTGAAACTCTGAGAACATAGGAAACAAGTCGACAAGAGGAGCCTGAGAAGGAGTAGCCGGAGCAGAGAGTGAAATCAGAGAATCAAAGGGAATTTAGAAATTTAAGATGAAAAGAACTCTCATTAGCATCATGAGGACAAAGAAGTTACCATTGGGTTTGGCAATTGGGTCAGTGTGACCTCAGCCAGGGGCAGTTTCAGTGGCGAGATGCAGATAGAAGGAAGGCTGCAGTGGAATGATGAATGAGCATCAGGAAGACAGGAAAGTGTAGACAGCGAATAGAAAAATGTTTCTCCCTTAGGAGAAAGGGACAAGATAGGGAAAGAGAGAGAGGTCAGTAGCCACGTAAATACTCAGGATTGGGGAATTGGATTTGAGGGAATAGAAAAATCTCCCCCCCACCCCAAATTTTAGGGACTGAATGTTTGCCAAGTTTAAATGTTTTTCAAGTAAGGACATTAAAAATACCACCGTCTAATCTTATTTCAGAAAAGAAAATATTAACATTGAAAAGCTGAATAAATTTAGCATTATGAGAAAGTCAGTATCTCAGATAGTGAAGTTTTTCTTTTCCTGTCCAAGATTTCCTTTTCCCTCTGGGTTCAGGGTTCTTTCTCTCCTTCTCCTTTACGGATCTGGCCTCACCAATTGTCTTTTTCCTCAAATATTTTTGATCTCTTCTTGATTGACTCTTTTTCATTAACATATAAGCATACTCCACTCTCCTCTCTTAAAAAAACATAGGTCCTCATTAACTCTTACTGAAATGAAACAGTGGCAGAGGGAATGGGTGGAGTGGCTGGGTAGGAGGGATGCTTTATATGTAGCAGTAATAAAACTTGGTGACTGATTGGATCTTGCAGATGAGACAAAGAGAGGGATCTAAGATAACTCCCAGGTGACTCTGCTACGTGGTGTCCTAGAGGAGCAGGACCGGGAGAATAGAAGATCGTGGGTTCAGTCCAGCGCGCAGGAGGCTATATAGGTTGGGAGCTCTGATTGCGTGTTTGACTCTTGCTACTCTGTGCTTCTGCCTAGGTCCCCACCTCACCCCATCACCCCGCCTCAGCCATTGTCATTTCATCCTTCATGGTTAAACCTCAGTTTATACAATTATTTAACTCTTGAGAGTTCAAACCCTGCTTGTAGGAGTTTGTGAGCCAACAGAATACATATATTTCCTTTTGGAAGAAAAATAGAAATGGACCACTTGATAGAAATATGAGTACACATGGAACAGGATGTTAAAACGGAACTTTTTAGTTTTCAGTTTTAGCTGTGGCTTAAGACAGTAGAGGCCACATTCCAAAGTAAGACCACAATGCAGACTTGGAAGCACAGGAGAACCAGTTTAAACTGTTCGTGGTTAGCTTATTGGCCACTCCCAGGTGATAAAACAGGTTGGAGAGGCCAAAAAAAGAATGATTAGAAGATGATTTTCAGAGAGTTGGTGGTGAATTCGAGTCCCAGATCCTGGCCACCAACAAAGGGGTGTGAGGTACCTGCCCCTCAACTCATGTCTAGAGAAAGCGGTTTTATGCAGATCATTTGGAGTGTTTAATGTGTATCCCTGAAGATGGGGAGGTGTAGAGATTCAGGCCTGAGAAATCTACAGGACAAGAGACTGGCTGGCTAGCTCCTCTGATGATGGAGTGAAAGAGATGTAGCTGCACTGTTCCACAGTTTGGTAGAGCACAGAGTGCATGAGTTGTTCCCGAAAGAACAAGGATAGATCACCACGATGGAGAGTGAGCTAGCTGGGGATCACCTCAGGTCATGTCTGAGAGGACCACCTGGACCCCAGCAGGGTAAACTGAGGAGGGAGCCCTAAGTAACCATCAGCAAAAAAGGATCCGGAGGTTAGAGATACCCAGTGTTGGGGCTGGAGTTGAGGTTTCCCACCTCTCTACTTTCAGTTATCTTCATCACCATCCCGCCCCGGCTCAAAAGAAAAAGTAAGCTTTTAAAGTATCCATCAGTAAATGAATGGATGAAGAAGTTGTGATATGTATATATGTGTGTGTGTATGTGTGTGTGTGTGTGTGTATATATAGATATATATACACACACATACATATATATATATGTATGTATACACACACACTATATATGCATGTACACACACACACACAATGGAATATTAGCCATAAAAAAGAATGAAATAATGCCATTTTCAGCAACATGGATGGATTTAGGGATTATCATTCTAAGTGAAGTAAGTCAGACAGAGAAAGACAAATATATGATATCACTGATATGTGGAAACTAAAAAATAGTACAAATGAGCTTATTTACAAAAGAGAAACAGACTCACAGACATAGAAAATAAACTTATGGTTACCAGAGGAGAAGTGGCGGGGGAAGGGATACATTAGCAGTATGGGATTAACAGATACATACTACTGTATGTAAAATAGATAAGCAACAAAGATTTATCGTATAGCACAGGGAACTATATTCAATATCATGTAATAGCCTACAATGGAAAAGAATCAAAATATATATATATATCTGAATCACTTTGCTCTACACCTGAAACTAAAACAATATTGTAAATCAACTATATTTCAATTTTAAAAAAGTAACCTTTAAACACTCACCACGCTCACAGATCACCAGCATTAGATCTAATGATCTAACTAGTCTGTATTAGTCAAGGAAGAATGTTCCTGCTGCCTCTTTTTCCTTCTACCTCATCCCCACTTTTGGATCAGAAAGTGGGGGCAACCTAAATTAGCAATCCGGCTAGAGAGAGAAGAATCTTTGTTCACCTTTCCCAGAACATGTGGGAAAGTGTTCACTAGGCCATACCTAGCTGCAGGAGGGAGCCATTTAACTTTGCATGAAGTTGGAAGAGTCTGAGTGCTATATTAAATTAGACACATTAATTACAGAACTGTGATTGATTTTTTGGACTTAGAGTGACTTGAAAAGTCTTCATTATTTGAATGATTGCAAAAGACATGACAACTGTCCTGAATTTCATACAAGGACAAGGGAAAAACCAGCCCCACATAATAAACTTACAGACGCAATGGAAGAAACAGTCATTTTCTGATTATATCCCATGGGTCCTGCTTGTTCATTATAAGGGTCACGCATACAAAACCTGGTATAGTTTTTCAATGATACATAATTGGCAAGAGGATAGAAGGGAAGGGCAGAGATGGTTATTATAGGAATCAAATTTATTCACAGAAATGTCACAAAAACTATTTTTGTTTCTTAAAAATGATGCTAGGAGAATTTTTATTAATCAATTAATATATACATTTGGTAATTTTAAGATGAAGTTTGCAATCTGTTCCACAGCTGGGGAAATGATCTGAGATAGTGCTTTTGTATTATAAGCACAAAAGACATTTTCCCCCTTCTGTTTCCAGAGAATCATAGAAGTAATAAACAGCTAAGATTAATTGTTCACTGTTTGTATTCTGCCGTTGATCAATTAAAAAAAAGTATGCATTCCTGTGAAACAATGAAGCTGATACCCATAAGCCAATAAACTCTAGAATAAACAAGCATGCTAATGGACGTCTCTTTTCAGCTTTGGGGAATTTTAAAAGGGCTTTAAACTATTAGCTTTCATATGATCTTTGCAGCATTTGTAATGTTATTCAATCAAAGTCTTTTACGGTAAAGGAGTGACAAGGAGACAATCTAAATAATGTTTTTATTAATGTGTTCCTAGAAGTTGAAAAGACAACTTGAAAAATACATGTGAGCCACACACAGAGTATTTACATTGACAACAAGTGTCGTTTATTCCATAGAAGTGGAATTTTGGATCCAGAAGTAGGATATTAGATTGACCTGCAAAAATGGAAGAAAGGTGATGACTTGGCCTGAGGGTGAGTCAGTCTTCAGTGGCTCTAGAGAATATCCTGCCATACCCTTAGGATCCTGAGCCCAATTCCGTGCTGTTCTAGTATTTGATGTGCAATTCCCTTATCACAGTGGTTAAGAGCAAAGGTGCTAAATGTGGTGTGACCTGGGACATATCTTCAAATATTGCTTTTTCCCTGTAGTAGGCAAAAACTCTAAGATGTCTCCCAAGATTCCGCCCCCTGGTGTACACCTCTGTAAATCCTTTCCCCTTAAGTGTGGCTATGTTAAAGTGGTCTACTTTTTTTTCATTAAAGATATTTTCAGTTCTAGATCTCTATGTGATTCCTCTTGAAATCTTGTTTTGTACTGCTTTCCTTCTGAGCAGATGGAGTTTTTCTAGTTCTTCCACCCTCCTGATTTTATGTAAGGTGCTTAATTCCAGCCTCACGTGGTAGGTAAACTCTACACTTGAAGGTAAATATCCTATTCTCATATTCCTACTAGGTCTTCGATTCCTAATCACTATTATGAGTTTTGAGTTTCTTTTTTGTTTCCGGGAGACTTCCCTTTCTTGCTTTCTGCCCAGCTATGCATTTAAAGTAATTTGTTATACTTACCCAGAGCTTATATATGTTAGCAAAGAAAGGTATGGGATGGAAAGGCAAGGGGTGGGGATGGAGTGCACTTCCCAAATCAGCTCAGCATGCCTTATTGACTAGAAGTCCTTAACTTCATTTTGTGATCTACCCTCCCAATTCCATTTTACTTTTTATTGGAATTATATTGAATCTATAAATTAAGTTGGAGAGTATTTATAATATTGAGTCCTCCCACTATGAATCTGGTATATATCCCACCCTTCATTTGAAACTTCTCTTTAATGTCCTACTGAAACTGTGCAATTAAAAATAGGTACTGTGGGGCTTCCCTGGTGGTGCAGTGGTTGAGAGTCCGCCTGCCGATGCAGGGGACACAGGTTCGTGCCCCGGTCTGGGAGGATCCCACATTCTGCGGAGCAGCTGGGCCTGTGAGCCATGGCCGCTGAGCCTGCGCGTCTGGAGCCTGTGCTCCGTGATGGGAGAGGCCACAACAGTGAGAGGCCCTCGTATGGCAAAAAAAAAAAAAAAAAAAAAGGTACTGTGTACTTATTGTTAAATTTAGTTCTAGGTTTTATACTTTATTCCTAGGTATTATTCCTGGCTTGTTGAATAACCATAAGGAAATAATCTAATCATTATAGTGTTAATTTGGTTGAACTAATTACTGTTTTACTCAAAATGCATAAAGTAGAGCTTTTTGAAACATGAGTAAAAATAGAAACAGTAGTAAACAAAATTACTATGTATGATTTTTTTCTTTGTTGTTTAATATTATGTATTTTTTTTTAACTTGATGCATGACAGAATCAGGATTTGAAATTATTAGCTGAAAGAAGGAAATTGTGGAACCTAGGTCTGTGGCTAGACTGGGGAGCCCAGATTTAGGCAACAAACATTGAGTGAGCTGCATGATCTTCATTGCTAGGATATGGTAAAAGTCAACTCAGACACAACAGAAATGTTACGTTCCCAAAGAGGCCTTGAAGAGGTGTCAGTGGAAACTCTGTGATCACACCCTCTGTTGGCAGCGTAATAACTGTCTACCCTGGTTTCATGTACCCACAGTTTTGAAGGATTTTGCAAAATTTATCATTTCTTTTAATTAAAAAATAGACGTCTGGCACCATATGTCAGGTGAGATAAGAATCTAAGGGGGCATCCCCAAATCAACCAAGCCTAAATGGGCAAATCTTATAACATGTTAGGAATTTCTGGGCTACAGTATTCTCTGTTATCTTTAGTTATTCTGGTATGCTTAGCTAGCACCCTATATTAAAATTGTTTCGTTTTAGAGACTTCCTCGGTGGTCCAGGGGTTAGGACTCTGCACTTCCACTGCAGGGGGCACGGGTTCGATCCCTGGTCAGGGAACTAAGATCCCGCATGCCGTGTGGCGCAGCCAAAAAAAAAAACTTTGCTCATTTTAGAAAATTGTACCTTTGTTATTTATTTTCGTTGTTTTTTCATATTATTGGAAAAATAAAAAGTCTATCTATGCATATTTAACTATGATTCCACGAGAACTATTCTGAGAATGTATTAGGAAGGTTGTGGGAAATACAAAAGCTTCATTATGTGATTTACTAAAGTGAAATACATATAATGAAAACAAATGGGATAGGCATTACTGTAGTTGGAACTCGTATATGATATTACGGTTGCAAATCAATTTATTCCTCAGGTATGTTTACCTTCTTCACATGTAGCTGGTTGGTTTTGTTTTTACCATCTCCCTTATAATATGGGAATGAAGAAAGAAAATGAGAGTGTAAGCAAGTCAAATTTGTTGTGTCTGAGAAACCTGGTGAAAGGCTGTTAAGAGTTGCCATCTAATAGCCTTCTTTTATATTTGTGTAATATTAAATGCACATTAAATAACTTTGTCATACATTATCTCATTTGGATCTCACACAACCCTGTGAAGTAGATGGTGAAGATATTAACATTCATACTTTACAGAGCAAAGACCCAAAGATAAAGTGACTTGCCCAAGGCATTCTACTTAGAAAATTGGAGGATTTGACCTGAAAATAGAAATGACCAAGGTGAGGTGTGTGGTTTAGGAAATAGTAATAAATATAAACAAGTTTGGGATGATTAGTTATAATGTTTCGTCTGTCTGTCATATATCTTTCTATCACTGGCATGAATAATTAAGACTACAGTTTTCTCTTTAAACCAAAATGTCTTACTAGTTTTATAGTGAGAAAAGGCTTATCTTTAGAGAGATGAGGAGACAGAAGCAGAAGAGAGTATGACGGGTTTGGAAATAACATTTACCCAGCACCTGTTATATGTTAAGCTCTGCGTGAGGCACTGTGCACAAGTGCGAGAGGAATTCTTATTCCCACTAGATACATGGCAAAACTGAGGCTCAAAAAGGTTTAAGTTCAGTAACTAGTGCAGCTTTAGTTACCCAGCTACTAATGAAGAAGCAAGAATTTGAACTTGGGCCAAAGCCCATTCCTTTCCTCTATACTAGGCTGTCTGTGAAATGCAAATCTAACAGTAAAGCCTTTTCAACAACTGAACTGTAAGATGGAAACCAGGTGCCTCTCTTCTTTCACTACAATCTCACCATGTAATTAACAAATCATTATTGCTTGCAGAACCTTATTGATTCAACTCTGTAGAGCTCTTTTCTGATTGGCTATGATTAACGTAGTGCTTAGAGCTGGAAAGGACTTCAGAGATTTAGAATTTACAAACTGAAGATAGAGATCAGAATCCTTTTGTGGAACATTTTCAAAATGTACATGCCACCTTCTGAATAAGTATGTCTGAGGTGTGGATGGGTGTGTGTGTGTTTGGAAAAGTTTCCCAGGTAATCTGATGTACTCTTCTGGTGAAGAATCATTTCTCTTGTCTAACCCCTTAATTGTGTAGATGAAAGAGTTTCCTTGGAAGGAAGAAAAATACTTCTGATTTAAGATTGCCTTGGTTAACATAGGCAGTTAGAAAATGTAAGCCTTAATGAGTCTGTTTCTTCAGTTCTGGCCTCATATTTCACTACCATCAACTTGCAATTTAGTTTCTGACTTAATGACTGGGGGCTTTAGGTAGACCTTTATTTTCAAAACAAATCTCTGTTTTTCTATAATGTAGATGAATGAACAATGCTCTGTACTGTGTTTTGGGTTCAGAAATTGGGAGAAGCTCTTTAATGATAATAATTCAAGTTAGTTGCAAACAGCTGCAGCAGAGAGAGAGCAGACAGAGCTGCTGGGTCCAATGCTGGAAGCCACACTGAGGTTTGTACAGTGTCAATGGGACCAAGACTTAGTTCTAGGCAGGAAAATAATTTTTTCACCCACTAAGTTGATTTTACATGCGTATATATCTGAACTGATTAACAGCATGCATAGTTCATGACTTGGCTTCACCTCCCACTCTGGTCATCTTTAACGACTTTGAAACATGATTTCACAAATCCTGAGGTTTATGCAAATATAAAAATTTCCTTTTTTATATGGGTAAAGCAGGCTCCTGGAGACAACTGGAAAGCAAGAGGGTCTTTTCCTTACATTGGATAGTTGGGAAAAATCCCATGGAGGAATCTGTTATTTGTGGAAGAGAATAGTGCACAGTTAATTTTAAGCTTAGTTGAGACCATCCACCTTAGTTGATCAAAAGCTAACTGGGGCTCTCTTTTCATTCATTAGACCCCAAATTCAGCTTCTGTAACAACACCGATCAAGATGTTTAGTAACATAGGATCCAAATAAAGTATTTTGGGTTCAAGTGACTTGCTTTATAATCTACCTTTTATTAAAACAGATTCACCCTTTTTCATTTTTTTAAAGCATTTTATTGAAGTATAGTTGATTTGCAGTGTTGTGTTTAATTTCTGCTGTATAGCAAAGTGACTCAGTTATACATATATATTCTTTATCATATTCTTTTCCATTATGTTTTGTCACAGGATATTGAATATAATTCTCTGTGCTCTGCAGTAGGACCTTGTTGTTTATCCATCCTATATATAATAGTTTGCAAAAACAGATTCAGTTTTTAAAGGGAGTCCCATGGCTAATTTCACATTTTCCTTTCTCAAAGAGGATCTTCTACTGTTCTTTCGATATCATGTAAAATAAATATTTTTCCTGTTAAGATTATTCTTAATGATCAGGAGTAAATATGAGTGTCCATATCTGCTCAACTGATTAAAGAGAATGACCTTAATTCAGTAAAATGTCATGAACTGATCCCTGTAGGGAAAAAGTATAATGCTCCATATTGCCTTGCAGAACTTAGAATTCTTTCATCACTATAAGAAAAGGGACAAATATAAGCAGAGAGAAATAGATAACAAAAAGGTTGTGCATGTAAGCATAGTAAAGTGTAGTCAGGTGCAGAATGAACAGAAAACTTTTGCTTTGGTTAGGGAATCTACTCCTAGGTATAGTATACCGTTCTTCGGAGCAAGCGCTATGCAAGCTATGTGCCATAATTCCTTGAACAGAGTGAGATTTTCTACTTCTGTGACGACTTGGAAAAAGCAAAACAAAGCTAAAAATCCCCAAACCCAACAGCCAAGTATTCACCATTTTTGTATGAAATTAAGGCTTCTATATTTGAATATTACATTTTTAAGAGAGCATATCTTGATTTTAGCATGGCCAATGCAACCAGCGAAAAGTCCTCTTGTTTATTTTTATAAACTCAGTAAGTTAGGATTGTAGGCTTTATAAAGCTAGATGGAACCTTAGAAATCATCCTTTGTCAATTGTTATTTTACAAATGAGGAAAGTGATGTAGCTTGCCGGGGTCATTAGTTATCTGGTGGTTGAACAAAGGCTGGTGCTGAAGGTTCTTGATTCTTGGTGACATTCTTCTTAGCTACTTTCTGCGTATGATGAAAAAAAAAAACTAGGTACGTAATAAAATTGTGTATTCAATCAGAGAATGTCAATATCCGGTTATCCATGTTTCAGAAATATAGCGTGTGGTAGTAACGCTGTTCTCTAAATATTTCTGTTTTTCTGCCTTCAATATTGCATTTTCTGACCCCCATGTGGTTGGATGGGATCATGTGACCAGTTTGACCAATGATTTGCTAGCAGGATTGTGTGTCACTTCTGAGGGGGAGTGTTTAATCCACGGTATGAGACCCTCTGAGAATCTAGCTGCTCCATTGGCCTGAATGAGAATGATGTGCAGCGCCCCCTGCTGAGCCAGAACGGACATTTAGCTTGAGTGAGAAAACCCTTTTTGTTTTTTCTTTTTTTTTTTTAACATTTTTATTGGATTATAATTGCTTTACAATGGTGTATTAGTTTCTGCTTTATAACAAAGTGAATCAGTTATACATATACATATATCCCCATATCTCTTCCCTCTTGCGTCTCCCTCCTTATCCCACCCTTCTAGCTGGTCACAAAGCACCAAGCTGATCTCCCTGTGCTATGTGATTGCTTCCCACTACCTGTTTTACATTTGGTACCGTATATATGTCCATATATACACTACCACTCTCTCACTTTGTCCCAGCTTACCCGTCCCCCTCCCCGTGTCAAGTCCATTCTCTAGTAGGTCTGCGTCTTTATTCCCATCTTGCCCCTAGGTTCTTCATAACCTTTTTTTTTTTTCAGATTCCATATATATATTAGCATATGGTATTTGTTTTTCGCTTTCTGACTTACTTCACTCTGTATGACAGACTCTAGGTCCACCCACCTCACTACAAATAACTCAATTGCGTTTCTTTTTACGGCTGAGTAATATTCCATTGTATATGTGTGCCACATCTTCTTTATCCATTTATGTGTGTATGGACACTTAGGTTACTTCCATGTCCTGGCTATTGTAAATAGAGCTGCAGTGAACATTGTGGTACATGACTCTTTTTGAATTATGGTTTTCTCAGGGTATATGCCCAGTAGTGGGATTGCTGGGTCGTATGGTAGGTCTATTTTTAGTTTTTTCAGGAACCTCCATACTGTTCTCCATAGTGGCTGTATCAATTTACATTCCCACCAACAGTGCAAGAGGGTTCCCTTTTCTCCACACCTTCTCCAGCATTTATTGTTTGTAGATTTTTTGATGATGGCCATTCTGACCAATGTGAGATGATATCGCATTGTCGTTTTGATTTGCATTTCTCTAATGATTAATGATGTTGAGCATTCTTTCATGTGTTTGCTGGCAATCTGTATATCTTCTTTGGAGAAATGTCTATTTAGGTCTTCTGCCCATTTTTGGATTGGGTTGTTTGTTTTTTTGATATTGAGCTGCCTGAACTGCTTGTAAATTTTGGAGATTAATCCTTTGTCAGTTCCTTCATTTGCAAATGTTTTCTCCCATTCTGAGGGTTGTCTTTTCGTCTTGTTTATGATTTCCTTTGCTGTGCAAAGCTTTTAAGTTTCATTAGGTCCCATTTGTTTATTTTTGTTTTTATTTCCATTTCTCGAGGAGGTGGGTCAAAAAGGATCTTGCTGTGATTTATGTCATTAGAGTGTTCTGCCTATGTTTTCCTCTAAGAGTTTGATAGTGTCTGGGCTTACATTTAGGTCTTTAATCCATTTTGAGTTTATTTTTGTGTATGGTGTTAGGGAGTGTTCTAATTTCATTCTTTTACATGTAGCTGTCCAGTTTTCCCAGCACCACTTATTGAAGAGGCTATCTTTTCTCCATTGTATATTCTTTCCTCCTTTATCAAAGGTAAGGTGACCATATGTGCGTGGGTTTATATCTGGGCTTCCTATCCTGTTCCATTGATCTATATTTCTGTTTTTGTGCCAGTACCAGACTGTCTTGATTACTGTAGCTTTGTAGTATAGTCTGAAGTGAGGGAGACTGATTCCCCCAGCTCTGTTTTTCTTTCTCAAGATTGCTTTGGCTAATCGTGGTCTTTTGTGTTTCCATATAAATTGTGAAATTTTTTTGTTCTAGTTCTGTGAAAAATGGCAGTGGTAGTTTGATAGGGATGGCATTGAATCTGTAGATTGCTTTGGGTAGTATAGTCATTTTCACAATGTTGATTCTTCCAATCCAAGAACATGGTATATCTCTCCATCTATTTGTGTCATCTTTAATTTCTTTCATCAGTGTCTTATAATTTTATGCATACAGGTCTTTTGTCTCCTTACGTAGGTTTATTCCTAGATATTTTATTTGTTTTGTTGCAGTAGTAAATGGGAGTTTTAATTTCACGTTCAGATTTTTCATCATTAGTGTAGAGGAATGCAAGAGATTTCTGTGCATTAATTTTGTATCCTGCCACTTTACCAAATTCATTGATTAGCTCTAGTAGTTTTCTGGGAGCATCTTTAGGATTCTCTATGTATAGTATCATGTTATCTGCAAACAGTGACAGCTTTACTTCTTCTTTTCCGATTTGGATTCCTTTTATTTCCTTTTCTTCTCTGATTGCTGTGGCTAAAACTTCCAAAACTATGTTGAATAAGAGTAGTAAGAGTGGGCAACCTTGTCTTGTTCCTGATCTTAGTGGAAATGCTTTCAGTTTTTCAGCATTGAGGACTATGTTGGCTGTGGGTGTGTCATATATGGCCGTTATTATGTTGAGGAAAGTTCCCTCTATGCCTACTTTCTGGAGGATTTTTATCATAAATCGGTGTTGAATTTTGTCGAAAGCTTTCTCTGCATCTATTGAGATGATCATATGGTTTTTCTCCTTCAATTTTTTAATATGGTGTATCACATTGACTGATTTGCGTACATTGAAGAATCCTTGCATTCCTGGGATAAACCCCACTTGGTCATGGTGTATGATCCTTTTAATGTGCTGTTGGATTCTGTCTGCTAGTATTTTGTTGAGGATTTTTGCATCTGTGTTCATCAGTGATATTGGTCTGTAGTTTTCTTTTTTTGTGACATCTTTGTCTGGTTTTGGTATCAGGGTGATGGTGGCCTCGTAGAATGAGTGTGGGAGTGTTCCTCCCTCTGCTATATTTAGGAAGAGTTTGAGAAGGATAGGTGTTAGCTCTTCTCTAAATGTTTGATAGAATTCCTCTGTGAAGCCATCTGGTCCTGGGCTTTTGTTTGTTGGAAGATTTTTAATCACAGTTTCAATTTCAGTGCTTGTGATTGGTCTGTTCATATTTTCTCTTTCTTCCTGGTTCAGCCTCGGAAACTTGTACATTTCTAAGAATTTGTCCATTTCTTCCAGGTTGTCCATTTTATTGGTATAGAGTTGCTTGTAGTAATCTCTCATGATCCTTTGTATTTCTGCAGTATCAGTTGTTACTTCTCCTTTTTCATTTCTAGTTCTAGAGTCTTGAGTCTTCTCCCTTTTTTTCTTGATGAGTCTGGCTAATGGTTTATCAATTTTGTTTATCTTATCAAAGAACCAGCTTTTAGTTTTATTCATCTTTGCTATCGTTTCCTTCATTTCTTTTTCATTTATTTCTGATCTGATCTTTATGATTTCTTTCCTTCTGCTAACTTTGGGATTTTTTTTGTTCTTCTTTCTCTAATTGCTTTAAGTGTAAGGTTAGGTTGTTTTTCGCAGATGTTTCTTGTTTCTTAAGGTAGGATTGTATTTCTATAAACTTCCCCCTTAGAACTGTTTTTGCTGCATCCCATAGGTTTTGGGTCATCGTGTTTTCATTGTCATTTGTTTCTAGGTATTTTTTTGATTTCCTCTTTGATTTCTTCAGTGATCTCTTGGTTATTTAGTAGTGTATTGTTTAGCCTCCATATGTTTGTATTTTTTACAGATTCTTTCCTGTAATTGATATCTAGTCTCACAGCGTTGTGGTCAGAAAAGATACTTGATACGATTTCAATTTTCTTAAATTTACCAAGGCTTGATTTGTGACCCAAGATATGATCTCTCCTGGAGAATGTTCCATGAGCACTTGAGAAGAAAGTGTATTCTGTTGTTTTTGGATGGAATGTCCTATAAATATCAATTAAGTCCATCTTGTTTAATGTATCATTTAAACCCTTTTTGTTTTAAGTCACTAAGATTTAGGGCTTACTTTATTCTCAGGTTATAAACTTGCTAAGGGGTGTTTTCTTTCAAGGAAGTAAATGCTTCTAATTTAGGCTATAGCATTAAAGGGAAATGAAGAATTTAGTCAACACATTTGACAATTTAGGACAAAAAGAATGATATGATTTTTTTTTCTTTTTTTGCTTTTTAAGGGTATTTTTTTTTTTTTTTTGGGGGGGCGGGTAATGTTTCTGTATCATTATCTTGATTCTCTCCTTTGGTTATTTTTTATCACGTATGGTAGGAAACTATGCCTGGAGTGACTGCTGCAACCAATCTCAAAATTTTTGAACTATTATTATTTTAAGTCACAACTAAGACTCACTAAATTAAAGTAAGAGTCAAGGAATCTGGGTCCTCGTTTTCATATTGCTGCTGCATGACTTTCATCCTGTCTGGGTTTTAGGATGCACATCTATAAATAGGTGTTGAAACAAATCATCTTGAATATTTTTCTAGCACTGTTGATCTGTAATTCCAGGAAATCAGAGTAACATGTCGCTAGCTATTTTGGGTTAGGGATCTTAAGCACAATTTTAAAATATAAAAACCAGGTCTAAGAATATCTTGTTCTAACAATTCAATTATAAACAATGCTTAAATCATCCCAAACTTTGTCCCAAAACATGATATACTGTATTTTCAGAGGTCTTTTGTAAGTGCTATCTATGTTTTTAAAAGTATATATTTTCCAGGTTTTTCTAATATGTAAGTGTATTTCCCATATATTTAAGAGCGTTCTTCTTTGGCATTCAGAAAAAGTTTCCCAAGGATGCAGTGGAACTGTTTGTCTATTTTGTTTAACTTCCTTTTTTTATCTCTCCATTTTTTAAAAAGAGATGTGGATGCCAAGATCTTTAACTTTTTCAAGAGATTTGTCAACTTTATCTAAATTTACTTCTGCTGAGTTCTAAGACCCTGGGAAAGTAGTGGCAGGCTCCCTTTTTGATGGAAGTGCACCAGTGGCTGCGCTTAAAGTTCAGCTATCAAATCTTCAGAACGTTTTGTTTGCAGTCAATGTGGATGGAAGGATCAAGTGACAAAGGCTTTAGGATCAATGGCCATGTGCCTTAATGATGGAAGCGGTGTCACAGGTTTCTTGCTCTGGCTGTTGACTGACTTTTCTCAGAGCCAAAACTAAGCTGGCTACAGAACCATCAAGCCATAGACCCTGGCCAGGAGGGGCAAATCTAAGTTATATTAATGTCATTGCTATCCTCATGGATCGGTAAAGGGACGAAGTGATCTATGAAAGCCAGTTCAGTTGTTTGCTTTTACGTGGACAATGTCATGGATTGTTCATCTTGTACTTCTTTTTGGTATTGCAGTTTCATATAGTTGGTATTGGAGCATGATATTCTTTTACCTTAGGGAGCTATTAATGATGGAGAAAGTTACTCATAATGATCGTCATTCTTGTTGTTTGTAAAATACACTTCTAAGAATCAGAAATTGCCTGAAAATATAAGCCTACTGAATTGCCCTGATTTAATGGCAAATAAAATGTTCTTTATGTAATAAAACTCAGTTTTTAGGAAAGCAGAGTGTGACATTTGGACAACTGTTACTTATTTTGTATTCCTAAAACATTATTTTCATTTTCTGCTTTCTTCTGAATCTTAAATATAAAGACAGTTTTGGTGCATTTACCTAAAGAAAAAGGAATAACTCAACATGGATACAAACATTACTCAGTCACAAGAATTTTTATTGAGCTTAAAGTCCCGTGTACAAAAGCACCATTCAGTGCTTTAAAGAGCTTGAAAAGAGTGATCTTAATGGTACAATCTTATCGTCTTCAACTTGTCATCTTACCTGCTCTTAAACATTGGCTACTTACAATGGAGTGCAGTGTTAGAAAAAGTGACTCAGTGCCTCCAGATTTCACTTAATTCTGAGGAATGCATAAGCCCCCAAGGCCAAGGTAACTCACTGTAGGCTTTCTGTATATTTGTGAACCACAATCGTGGGGTCTCTTGATAGGTATGAGAGGTATGTGGAGTGAGGTATTTACTAACTCCTTTATGCGCCAGCACTCAACTGAGCTAAGCCAGAATCCACATGTCACAACTTGGGTGGCTTAATTGGTAAGGACTGTAAACTGGATGGAATGCAGCAACACAGAGGATGTCCTGAATGTGTTCAGATTTGATGGTATGAGAGAGAGGCGCATTTTGTATGATTATTTTCAGTGGAACACTTGCTATTTTAGATATTCTATCTTAGCCTTCTAAAAACAAGCAGTGCCGTTTGCTTGATTTGTTAGCATAGCCATTTCTCCAAGCCCAACGGATGATATTAAGCAAACCCTAATAAATACGTTACTCTGGGCTTTCAGTTAATAGACCCATAAGATTTCTCTTAGCTCAGCAAGTATTCACAGAGGGGATGAGCTATATTCTTAGGGTACTTAGCGTTTGAGGTAAGTGCAGATTTTTTTCATCACACTTGAGAGGTTTTACAACACACTCAAATAACTGTACCTACGTACCCCAAGGGGATGTTGACAATAGTAGGTTTGATATTTGGGAAAAAAAAGTTTGAGCTCATCAAAGTAAAAGCAAATTCAAGAGTAGGCAAGCAATAATTCTTGCATAAATGTTCTGTTAACCGATCTCTGTTGGGCTCTGAGGGCAAGAGTGAGCTGTTTCTCCTGGGCGAGTGTTGGATGCCTAGTTTGCATCAGCTGCTGTTGCTAAGTGTCAGTTATGCAGGGCCCCGACCCCCTTCCACTTTCAGAACAAGAATAGAACTAATTGAAGCATGAGGATGCAATGCATTCCTAAATATATTTACTCCAAAGCAGTAATCTCTTCCACATTCTGCAAAGCAACCAAAAAGGACTTTTTTTTTGTCACTTAGAGTTTGACATTGGATTTGAAACTCTAAGGCTCAAATATGCCGAAAAAATATAATACAAATAATCCAGTTTGTATATAGTTCAAATCTTTTCATAATGATCTCTATGAAACCATTCACGTTCTTTCACTATGTTGGAATTGTGCTATGTTAACTTTTACCTAAGACAGCAGTTTTAGAGAGGGTCTTCTGACAATGGTTATTTGCCGTGTCGATTGGGTCTGCATCCACATGCACCTTTAGGCCAAATCATAAACTTGGTAAAGTTTGCATCTTTCTTCTTAATTTTCTTTGTCCATTAAGTTTTCTCTCCTGCTCAGAAGCCCTCAGCCTCATTCCAATAAAATCCCAGTATTGGGCAAAGTCCCTCCCTAACCACAGTAAAAGAAATCTGATTTTCAGAAGGTATATACAACTAAAACACAAAGGTATTATTAATCAAAAATAATGAGCAGAAATAGGAAACCTCTAACTTTAATGCCCTTGGACTAGCTTCATCTTACAAGAGGGATGTCTTCATAGTTCAAGATGTACTTAGAACCAGAAGACCTGGGTCCAAGCCTGGCTTAGTCCTGCTCTCAGCTCCATCGTTCTCAGCTTCGATTTATATCTCGTACTTGGGGGCTGCAGTGATTCTGCAAGGTGGTGTGGGTAGAAGTGTTTTGTAAAACATGAAGTACTATGCAAGCCTTCTTTTTTAAAAAAATTGCTTTAAAACCATGCAAGGAACTCTAAGTAGGAAGTCAGAAGTACTAACCTTTGGGACTTGGAAAAGTCTTCTAACCATGCCAGGTCTGTTTCCTCATCATGAAAACCTGGAGGTTGAACCAGAATATCTATAAAGTCCTTTTCAACCCCAGGCATTTTACAGTTCCATGAAATAAAACACTGACACCTAGTACCGGGAACACAGAAGGTGGCATGAGATCGAACCAAGAGGTGAATTAGAGGAGTAAAAGAGATGGCAATTATGGGGGAATTGTCCTTACTCCTCCCAGAGGTCTGCAGAAGCTGCATAGCGAGGGGTAGATGGGGTCTGTGTGGCAGGAGCCCTAGGAAGTGGGGGCATGAGTTTGGAAGGGTTCGCAGGTTTGGGGTGAAGATTGCGGTGTGTCTGAGAGCTGAGCGATTAGGATGATTAGACATTTGGGGGCAATGTTGCCAGGTGGGTTGGATCTAAGGCTGCAGAGATTTTGGTAGCGGCAAGTGCAGGGGTGAAAGAGGCAAGATATTCCTATTACAGCACCACCAGCGCTGTAGAATCTGAACCTGTTTCCCCTCTCCAATCCACTGGGCAGTGAGAATGATCAACTCAGATTACTTTTCTTCCCTGCTTAAAACCCTTTAATGGCTTTCATTGTATTGAGATTAAACTATGAATTCCTTAAGTGGGCTTTCAGGTGCCTGAAGGAATCCACCTCCCTTCCACTCTGCCTCTTTCTTTCTGAATTCCAGCCATGCTGGCTAGTTTGAAGTCACCAAGGTTTTCCTGCACCAGGACATTATCGTGTGCTCTTCCCCACCATTCTTCGGAAGGTTAGCTTTGATTCTTTGGGAGCTTAGCTGGAGTATTCAGACAGGCTTTCTCTGACCTTACTACGCATAGTAATCTCTGCCCCTTTCTAAGCCCTATATTTGTTTTTTCAACAAACACAGCTATAATCTGTAGTCATTATGCTCTTGAACAGTGTCTGACTAAAGAATTCTTTTGTCAAATGATTGAATGAATGAATGAGAAGCTCACATTCTTTTCTTGCTTTTTCTTTCTTCTCTTCCTATAGCTTTATTTATTTTGTCTTTCCCTCATAGTTTGAAATTCTTTATAGCTTTTATAAATTTTTTGATTATAAAAGTAGTTTATATCCATGTCAAAAAAAATTCAATAATGCTTAAGTATGTAAGGAAGAAAATAAAAGTCACTGAAATTCCATCACCCAGAGAAAATCAGAACTAACTTTTTGTTGTATATACTTAAAATCTACTTCTAGGGACTTCCTTGGTGATACAGTGGTTAAGAATCCGCCTGCCAATGCAGGGGACACGGGTTCGAGCCCTGGTCCGGGAAGATCCCACATGCCGCAGAGCAGCTAAGCCCGTGTGCCACAACTACTGAGCCTGCACTATAGAGCCCGCAAGCCATAGCTACAGAAGCCTGCGCGCTTAGAGCCCGTGCTCCGCAACAAGAGAAACCACCGCAATGAGAAGCGCACGTTCTGCAATGAAGAGTAGCCCCTGACCAACGCAACTAGAGAAAAGCCCATGCACAGCAACAAAGACCCAATGCAGCCAAAAATAAATAAATAACTTTTAAAAAAAGAAGTAAATTTATTTATTTATGTCTTCCTTGTGGTGTGCAGGCTTCTCTTGTTGCAGAGCACGGGCTCTAGGCGCGTGGGCTTCAGTAGTTGTGGCGCATGGGCTTTGTTGCTCCGCAGCATGTGGGATCTTCCCGGACCAGGGATCGAACCCATGTCCCCTGCATGGCAGGTGGATTCTTAACCACTGTGCCACCAGGCAAGTCCAAAAAAATCTACTTCTTAATTTTGGAAAGCAGTTGAGATCAATATTTTTCTTTTCAAAATTTAAAACCAAGTTGCTTTCCTCTTTAAAAGCCCTTCAATTAGTTGGGTCTGTGCATCCTTCCCAGGAGCCTTTTCTCCCGTTGACATTGGTACTATTCTTTTCTGCCTAGAAGTTAGGCTGATCCTGCCTTTTTCAGGCATAATCCGGTGGCATTTATCTTTGGTTAAAAAAAGGTAACTGTTATTCTTGTCTTTTTTTAAAAAATATATTTATTTTTTGGCTGCGTTGGGTCTTCGTTACTGTGCACGGACTTTCTCTAGTTGTGGCGAGCGGGGGCTACTCTTCGTTGCGGTGCGCGGGCTTCTCATTGTGGTGGCTTCTCTTGTTGCGGAGCATGGGCTCTAGGCGCGTGGGCTTCAGTAGTTGCAGCACGTGGGCTCAGTAGTTGTGGCTCGCGGGCTCTAGAGCGCAGGCTCAGTAGTTTTGGCACACGGGCTTAGTTGCTCCGCAGCATATGGGATCTTCCCTGGCCAGGGCTCGAACCCATGTCTCCTACATTGGCAGGAGGATTCTTAACCACTGCGCCACCAGGGAAGTCCCTATTCTTGTCTTTAGCTTCCAGCATTGCAGACTGGGCATTTAAATGCCTTGGATTGTGTATCTGGAGAAGCTAACAGCTGCATGTGCTATTTCCAATACTTTTTAAGATCCACCCAGGATATGACCATAGGAATGCTTGTCGTTTTTTTTGGAGGGGGTGGGTATAGATGTAAAATTGGTGAGCGATAAGCAGAGGTGAAAACTAGGTGAGAAATTCTTCAACAGATTGTAGGCATGCCATCTGATATCTGGGAAAGCTGCATTCCTTTGAGCAGCTCTCAGAATGCTCATCTGCCTGAACTTAGGTCAGCCACAGATGGGGAGTGCTTTGGAGACTCAAGGAACATCAGTACGTTTCCAAAACAAACAGAGCAAACAAATTCCACTCTCTCCTGCCATGTATATATGGCAAAACCAGCACTGTATGCGCTATGCAGTACTGCTGTTCTCCTAACATCCATGTCTACCTAGCACTGTTGCAATATATATGTTGGAGAATAGCACTTTTGCATAGTCTGTAAATTATTAGCCAACCAACCAACCAAGAAAGAAAAACAAATGAGAAACCTTGATTTTTCTCTTAAAAAATGGGAACATTTGGCTCAGTTAGGGGACCATGGGCAAGTCCTTCCCTTCTTTGAAATATTGAAACACACAGTTGAATTGTGTTTCTAGTTCTTTATATTCACCTCCAGCTCAATCCATAAACGACTCATTGACATTGTTTTGGGATCTGATTGGACTGAGAAATCCCCGTTATATTTTAGTAGGGCCAATTTCATGGATTTTCTCAAAATATTTTGCAAGCCAAAACCTAATAGAAGTTTAAATTGAATCTTTATTTCTGTCCTTTTCTGTATAACATTAAATTATGTGATATTCTAGGAAGTTTTTGTTTGGCAAAGGATGTTTAAAGTTAGAACTATTTTTCTTGGCTATAATTACTTAAAAAAACTATCACTCCTAGGTTTTGACTATTTGTGTTGGTGAGGGGAGGGGGCAGGCAGTTAGCATTTGCATAGTTACTTGATGTAAGAATGTATCTCGCCCTTGGAAGTGGGTGGCAGGTACTGTGGGTGGCCGGCTCACTTCCTTTATCGTTTCATTGGTTTCAGACTAACAAATGTGAATTAACACCAACCCCCAGAAGCTCTTCATCTGTGGCTGATGGGACTTAGGGTGTCCTTACTCCAGCTCCTTCACCCCTTGGGTGGGATGATTCTAAGGCCTATTTGTCTCAGAGTTTCCTGGTGGAGTTAAGTCCCAGGGTCTGGCTTAGCCTTTGTTAGCTCTCCTTCCTTTCTTGCTGCTCCCCTACCAGTAATTCCTATACCTCCTTAGTAAACTATTTGCAATCAAATCTTTGTCTCAAATCAGATCAAATGAAATCCCCGCTTTGGCGGGTACCTAATCTAAAGCAAACCTCTTACCTTCAGGCAACATTTTCATCTATATTATCCCAGGTAGATAAAACACTCCTGGCTTAATGCACTTAACAGGTACTTTATATATTTTCATTATCTGGTAGCACATACTGTTAATTGTTTAACATTAAAGACATAACTAAATAATGTCTTTGTTGTTATTTTCCTTTTTAAAGGGAAAGCTTTTGAACATCTAAAACATGATTGAAACAATGAAAATACAGTAAAAGCATCAGAAAACTAAGTACCTAGGTTAAGCACCATCATATTTTAAGAGTTCCCAGTCTCAGTAGTGACACTTTAAGACAGAACAGAATACATACCGAGTGCTACATTTAGTGACTAAACTTATTATACTTTTATTGTTGCTTTTCATAGCATCTTCTATATCATAGGATAGCCAGGGACTTATAAATAATTTATAACTTTTTTTGTGAAGGTAAGGTTTGAGGTCAAATACCACTTAAGTCACATTAACATAAGAGCTCTACCTTATGGTCTGCCCCTTAAGTGTCTAGGATACCACTGAATGAAAAATAAAAGATTTTGCAGAATAGGAGATTAAACATGCAAAAGTCACCTGCTCCTTGAAAGGTAGGGGTAAGTATAACTTGGGGCAGTTAATTGCTTGGCTTTGCAGCTATAGTTTGGCCTTCTAAATGTGCCAGCTATCATGAAAGCGCACAGCCTTGGCCACGTGGGTAGTGGAGTCAGAGATCATGATGGAACCAGATTCAAGATCACTAACTGTAAGATTCAGTCTATGTTGGGTCAGAAGTGTATCTGCAACGTAGGGAGAGAGGCAGCAGAATGTGGTGACTGGGGAGTGCCGGCCAAGGGGTGGCGGGGGGAGAGCCTGGGTGCAGATCCTGACTCTGCCACTTACTGTCCCCAGTAAAATAAGGATAATTCCAACCCTTCAGGGTGTTTGTAAAGATTAGATTGACAAAGTGATTCAGGCACAGTGCCTGATAAATAGTAAGCTCTTGGAAAATAGTAGTTGCTATAAGGGTGGTTTATTGTCCAAACCAGTACACTTTCAAAAATGAAAAAGGGTACTAAGATGAGATATATTATATAATATATATAAATACATTTTAATAATTATATATTGACTGCAAAATTAGTTTTATTATGTGGATAGGCCCAGAGTTCTATGTAAAAACGTTTGAAAATGAAATTCTTTCCAAAAATTAAAAATAGCCATATACATTAAAGCAAAACTTAAAAAACTTTATAATGTTTTATTTGAACAATAAAAGTAAGTGGAGTGATGATTTTTGATATGTATTCACATACTTAATCAGTTTTTTAGTCATAGCTGACTCTAATACCACATCACTGGCATTTTTTGAAGAAGACTTTTTTCTCTAATATGGACATATTCTTTTGTTTGTTTTTTAAATTGAAATATGGTTGATTTACGATGCTGTGTTGGTTTCAGGTATATAGCAAAGTGATTCAGTTATATATGTATATATATGTCTCTCTCTGTATATAGCTATTCTTTTTCAGTATAATGAAAAAATTATAGGTCATTACAGTGTGCTGAATATACAGTGCTATACAGTGATCTACTGTGCTATACAGTAGATCCTTATTGTTTTTCTATTTTATACATTGTAGTGTGTATCTGTTAATCCCAAACTCCTGATTTATCCCTCTGTCCTCCCCCTTTCCCCTTTGATAACTGTAAGTTTATTTTCTGGAAGTTTGTTTTTTATGTCTGTGAGTCTATTTCTGCTTTGTAAATAAGTTCATTTGTATCATTTTTTATAGATTCCATATGTAAATTATATCATACAGTAGTTGCTTTTCTATGTCTCACTTACTTCACTAAGTATGATGCCCTCCAGGTCCATTTACATTGTTGCAAATGGCAAAATTTCATTGTTCTTTTTATGGCCGAGTAATATTCCATTGTGTACATCTTCTTTATCCATTCATCTGTTGATGGACACTTAGGTTGTTTGAATATATTGGCTACTGTAAATAATGCTTCTATAAACATTGGGGTGCATGTACCTTTTTGAATTATTTTTTTTTTGTTTTCTTCGAATATATGCTCAGAAGTGGGATTTCTGGATCATATGGTAGTTCTATTTTTAGTTTTTTGAGGAACCTCCATGCTGTTCTCCATAGTGGCTGCACCAGTTTACATTCCCACCAGCAGTGTACCAGGGTTCCCTTTTCTCCACATCCTTTCCAGTGTGTGTTATTTGTGGTCTTTTTGATAATGGCCATTCTGACAGCTGTGAGGTGGTATGTCATTGTGGTTTTGATTTGGATTTATCTGATGATTAGTGATGTTGAGCATCTTTTCATGTACCTGTTGGCCATCTGGATGTCTTCTTTGGAAAAACGTCTGTTTAGATCTTCTGCCCATTTTTAAATAGGGTCGCTTGTTTTTTTGGTATTGAGTTGTATGAGCTGTTTTTATAGTTTGGATATTAACTCCTTAAAGGTCATATGATTTTCAAATATCTTCTCCCATTCAGTAGGCTGTCTGTTCGTTTAGTTGATGATTTCCTTTGCTGTGCAAAAACTTTTAATTAGGTCCCATTTGTTTCCTTTTTGCAACTTTGTTTTTCAATAATTGTAATTCTCCAAAAGCTTAAAAATCTGAAGGTTTCTGGTGCTCCTTGAATCCTTAATTAAAATTTCTAACTGATATTGAACAGAATGCACCCCAAATCTAGAGGACTTGTTTACAAAAATGTTCAGTATCTTAGGCAGGACACAGATTAATTTATTAAGTAGTTTCAACTGATGATGGGCAGCTAAGAAAAAAGTCTGGTACTGCCATGCTGATGTGTGTGTGTATGTGTGTTTAATTCACATCACCTTCATCCCCAGTTTTGTAATTTAATTACTTGACATATTCAAAATTTGTAAAATTTGACAAGTTAGAGCTTCCATTTCAATCAGTAAAATAATGCAACTTCTTTGGATGAAATTATTACTTATATATATACTCTAGCCAATTCCAATTATTTTTCTGTTCCGTATCTTAATTAAGATATCTAATTTAAAATTTAGTAAAATGTTGTTTTTACCATGGACACCACGGTCCACCAAAATTATATTACCAAAATATGTTTTGATTCAAAACCAAATACTTTTACTTTTAATGTTGAACTTTTAAACTAAATCTGCAGGAAGTTTCCCAGTAACTTTAGATGTTTCATCTTAAACAGACTAAATTTCCAAAAGCTTTGATTCCATGAAGTGGATTAAAAAAATTAAACCCTTATTGGAATTAGTTGATCTAAGTGAAGCCTTGATAACACTGAGATAAAATTAGCAAAATTGAATTGTTTATGAAATTCTTCTGCTTTCACTACCAACACATTGTAACTTTTGCTTTACTTTTTGTGCATGAAGAGAAAAACCTGAAATAAAAAATTGACAAAGTCAATTTCGAAGAGCATTCACTGGATCTAAATGTTATGTAAGCACCTTCTACAGCTGCATGTGATAAACCAAACTATAAGTACAGGGTTCTGAAAACAGCTACTGATTTTTGACTTCTATGATAATATAATGCTTCTTCAGCCAGTTGGTGTTTTTGAGTTTTCACTCGGTTATTGATATCACTTTCCTTATGGTTCCTCATGGCTGTAGGAGGTGGCAAATGATGACATTTTGTGCAGTTTTACACTCATCGTTCACATACTTGAGAATTGAAAATTCAGCACTTTTAGTATTTTGCTAAACATAAACTTCCATTTTTTGAGCTCATTGCTGTTGAAGGGCCTATTATGAAATAAAAAGGCAAAGCCAATCAGTAACATAATGAATAGTTGTATATATACATCATACAAGAAATGACCAAATCCAAGTGTCCATATTGGTCTCTACATGCTTGAAGGCAGCACACTTGACCTCTTTTCCCTGCAACTATTTCGCCTTCCCCCTCCCCATAATTTCCCACCTTTCCCATTGACCCTACTAGCTGTGCCTTGGCAGTTTTGTGGGCCCTACCGTGGGTCTGGCACACCTAGCTGGTGAATCCAAAGGGTACAGCACGGCAGTTATCAGAGAGTTCTCTCACCACCACCAGAGGCTGGAGGGTTTAGCTCTCCCTGGCAGCTCCTGTTTGAGTACATTTTCTTCTGTGAGCAGATGCCCTGCTATCCTGAAAGGGAGGTGTTAGTTCCAAGTGTTTGGAAAGGGCTGGGGAAATTAGGTCATTGCTGGTCACCTTGGAGATTTAACCACTGTCATTAGAGCGACAGCTCTGTTCACTGCTTGTCTTAGCTTGAGCTGCTATAACAAAGTACAGTAAACTGGGTGGCTTAAACAACAGAAATTTATTTCTCAGTTGTGGAGGCTGGCAAGTCCATCAAGGTGCCAGCAGATTCAGTGTCCGGTGAGGGCCTGCTTCTTTGTTTGTAGATGGTCATCTTCTCGTTAGGTCCTCAGGGTTTGCAGTGAGAGAGACACACACACAGAGATTCCTTCCTTTTCTTATAAGACCACTACTTCCATTTGAAGGGCCCCACCCTCGTGACTCCATCTAAACCTAGTTACCTCACACTGGGAATTGGGGCTTCAACCTATGACTTTTGGGGGTGCACACCATTCAGTTCTTGGCACTGCTCTTGTGCCTTATGCACTACTACTGGACAAGACAATAGAAGGAGCATGGAAACGCAAAGTGGAGGGCTACTAAATCAATCCCAGCTTATTTTAATGAGGCTATTCATAATAATTCTATTACGATTACTAATAGTAATTCATTAAAGTGAAAAATACCCAGGCAAATGTTAAGCTAAACAAGACGGCAGGACAACTGGCCAAAAGCAGGACTGTCTAAGGCAAAAAGTCCTAGCCATTATCACTAGGAAGGACGGCACCGTATCTTAAAAGAAGTCTTTAACACTAGGAACACTAGAGGGCGCTTTAGACAGTAATTAAGGAACACTAGAGGGCGCTTTAGACTGTAATTAAGGATCTTGCTTTATTTACGCAAGGAAACATAGGATGTTACAAACTTCAGTAGTGAATGGTTTATAAAAATTTAGGTAAGTCCGTATAAGTTGATTTCACTCTCCCAAGAACATGATCAGATTCAACACAAATGTTTTGGAGTGTGTGTGTCCCCATGCTGGAGGTTATGATAATCCTATTTTATTTTATTATTCTTTAATTGAAGTATAGTTGATTTACAATAATAATCCTATTTTTGTTTTACTTCAGAATGTCTTTTTTTCCTTAAATCTTCAGGAGTGCCTTAAGGTTAGATAAAGATTAGGCTGCAATCTGTCCTCATTAGTTGGGGTTTTGTTTTTTCTTGAAGGAGGGGCAGGGCAAGGGAGGGCTGTACAGCCAATTAAAACAGCTATAACAGGGTCCTTCTTTAAGATAACCCTGATGATACTGTTTTACATACGTGTGGCACCCATTATTCTTATGATATGTGTTAAATACGGGTGGATTATTAGGCAAGGACTCCAGTCTTCAGGGCAGCAGTACAAACAGTAGGGAAAAACATTGTTTGACTCTTCGTCCGGTCTTGGAGCCCCTGGTTCTGTCCCTGTCGCTGTGATTTTGGGAGATCTTAGGCTCTTTCTGGGCCTGTTTCTTAGTAAAGTGGTGGGGTCGACCTAAATGACTCAGTCTTTTTCAAGTCTAAAATTCTCTTATCCTGACTTTTACACCTAACGTCGATTAGTCTTAAATTTACATTCGCATATAGGTGCCCTGTCTAGAAGTTACCTTCAGTTCAAATCATAAAGTCTGTGACACTGTGAAAACTTGATTCAGGAGAATGTGGGGAGGTAGTTATTTTTGCGGTACGCGGGCCTCTCACTGTTGTGGCTTCTCCCGTTGCGGAGCACAGGCTCCGGACGCGCAGGCTCAGCGGCCATGGCTCACGGGCCCAGCCACTCCGCGGCATGTGGGATCCTCCCTGACTGGGGCACAAACCCCGTGTCCCCTGCATCGGCAGGCGGACTCTCAACCACTGCGCCACCAGGGAAGCCCTGATCAAGTTCTTTATAGTGGCTTATTTTACATTAGAAACAGATAGCTCTTTGTCACCTGGTAGAAAATACTCATACAAACACTGCTCCCCAACCTCAAACTTCCCTTGAAGTAAAAATGATGGTCAAATGCTTATATTCATTGCATTTGCTGCTAGGATTCAGGCTAGATAAACAGCGAGAGGCCAAAAATCACTTGAGATTTTCATTTAAGTCTAATTAGTCTATTTCTGATGCTATGAAAACACCGGAGATGACCCTTTGCCAGGTAGATGTAAGCCCCCTCTGCCCTCAGGTAATTGAAGCCAGACTGTTTAGGGATCTGAATATTGTTGCTACATTGTTTTTTTAACTTCCCAAGAATTCTCAGACATTCCTGACTGAGTTCTACTTCTAAAATAAACATGCTGAATGGTGTACCCTTTACATGGAAAAATGAAATGTTAGTGACATTCATCTCTATTGGAAGAAAAATAATTTGGTTGGTGGAGTTGTAAAACTCCTGTCTTATATAGAGATAAAAAAAGTGACTTTTAACACATTTCTCAATTGGTGGCATTTTCGGTAGTCTTCGGCATGTCTCTCTGTGTGTCTGTGTCTGTGTGTGCATCTGTGTGCTTGTGTTTGCATGCCTTGTGTCTGCAGGTGTCTCTGTGCGCTCATGCTTCACGTAGACAGTCACTCACAATTAGTAACTCCTGCATGATAACTTGTTTTAGATCTTGCAAGTTTCTTCACACTTCGTAGTTTCACCATCTGTGGTGGTGAAATCAAAATGAAGGAGATCCCGAAGGAAACTTCCATCTCTTGGCAATTGCTTCATGACTCATAATATCTGAACTGAGCTTTGGGAGCAGAGGCAGAGTAGGGGAGGGAAGGACACCGAGACTGAACCAGAGAGGAGAGAAGGCAGGAGTTGGGATGGGTCTCACACCTGGGAACTGGGGCAGGTGGGCAAGTAGACCACCCCAGAAGGCTACAGAGGTCAGTGTCAGGAAGATGCTGCCCACCCATTCATTAACCCTGTACTGAGTACTTAGTTTGTTGCCAGGTGTGTGGTTGGTGAAATGAATATGGAAGTGTCTTCCTTCAAGCATTTTAAGGATCAGTTGGTGAAACAGACATAGAAATAAACCCTGATAAAATCACAAATGCTAAGAGGAGAGCCACGGGAGCTCCAGGGGTTCAGGCTATGAGGAGATGACCTCACTAATATGCTAATGCCCCGTGTCTTTCAAGGAAAGACACGGGTTCCAGGTGGACAGCAGGCTTTCCAAGGTGTGAATGGAGGGACCATGAACCCCAGTCCCTTGTGCAGTGTGGTCCAGGGGAGGATGTGAGTTGGGGGATGGCCGAAGTGCCTTCAAGAGATGGAGTTCTCGGTTCTTTCAACACATCATAAAGTCTTTGATGGACATGCTGGCTTGAGTTCAAGATGGCGCTTTCTAAACTCATTTTTTCTATTCCTTAGAGAACCTTCATTTGCTTAAGGAGTACAACCATTTCCTCAGGCATTTATGTAAAAACTCATTTTATTACTTGTCCTTAAAAATTTCTTAAAAATAACACTGGGGGAAGAGACAAATCAAATCGATGACAGTATTTCTACTGTCATTTTTAACAAGATCGTTTTTGAGCTTATCAGTCAAGACTCTCTTAGTTGCAAGTGACTGAAACTCCACTCAGACTAGCAGATGCGAAAGAAATTTGTGGGCTCACATAATTGGGAAGTCCGAGGGGGTAGGGGAGGAATTACTGGATCAGAGATTCAAATATGACCATGGAACTCTCCACCTCCCTCAGCTCTATTCACCTCTGCTTACAGTTTTGCATCCTACAGTTTAAAAAAAAAATCTTTCTTGAGGATTCTAGTGAGGTGGAGAACTTTGGTTGGATTAGCACGTGCCAGATGGCTGGCTGGTATTTTGACCACTATAGTATAAGTGATGAAAAAACTGTAGAGAAAATTATAAAATGTAAAGTCATCTTCTTGCGCCCCATTCCTCTACGTTTGTAGGACAAAAATGTCAAACACTGGGAATAAAAAATGTCCCTTGTTGGCAATGAGCAAGGAAAATTGAGGGTGATAAACTGATTCAGATAAAACGAGAACAGCAACTTACTCTGAATGCTAATATGTGCTTAGGTATTTTTCCTAAACCTTTTGTGTATAGCACATTGAAATTTTATCACAACCCTATGAGATGGGCGTGACTGTTATCCCCACTTTATGGATGAGGAAACTGAGGTGCACTGGGAGTTGTGGGGGCTGCCCAGGGTCACACACTAGTGCCTGGAAGTTTGTCTTCAGACATGTGCTCTAAACAATGAAGTTAAACGCAGTTGCGTGGCATAATAATTAGTGATTAAAGTCTAATGAATGAAGACACGAAGATATGAAATACATGGTAAAGAAGGAAAGAGGGAAAATACCACTTCATATTTTTTCCCCCCATATTTTATTCAGTGAATCTCACCCCAGCTCCCAAGGGTCTAGTGGAGTCCATCAGGGTTGGGAAAGGATTTGCCTGGGTCACATCAAGGCTTGCCTGAAAATAGTGGATTCAGATTCAAGGCTACCCACTAATTCAACCCTTGGGAGTTTGGCTCAGGGATGGAGTAAAGGGAGCATGGGAACAAGAATGGGGTCCACTTCTGGAAAGAACAGGCAAAATTCGAGGAGGAGACACTGCTTGGACTCCCTTGGCAGCTCTGACCTGACTCAGGAGAAAGTCGAGTCCCTCTGTGACCCTCCACGGGCTGGCCAGGAGCCAGGCCTCATTGGGTTGACAAATGTGTCCACCCCTCATGGAACTAGAGCAGATGGACAGACACTGAACTTCAGGACTAAAACTGGTTTCAGTGAGCAGTGGGTGAGGTGGGAGTAGGGGAGGTGTGTGTGAGGTGGTCTCCCTTTGTAAAATTTTTTCTGTTTTATAATTTTAAAAGTGTGGTTAAATACGCAAAACATAAAATCGACTGTTTCTACATGTACAATTCAGTGGCATTAAGTACATTCACCACGGTGTGTAACCATCACCGCTACCTATTTCTAAAACTTTTTCATTTTCCCAAATAGAAACTCCCCATTGCCCTCTCCCCGCTGCCAGCCCCTGGTCACCTCTATTCTACTTTCAGTCTCTGTGAATTTGCCTATTTCAGGTTCCTCGTATCAGTGGAATCATAGGATATTTGTGCCTTTGTGTCTGGCTTCTCTCATTTAGCATAATGCGCTGAAGGCTCATCCACGTAGCCTGTGTCAGAGTTTTATTTCTTTGTTAAAGTTGGAAGACGGGAGAGGAGATGGCATGAGGGGGTCTGGGCTTGTCCTCTTCTGGTGGCCAGGGGAGAAAGCAGAACAGGGGTGCCGTCCTCCTGCCGTTGAAGAAATTCCAAGTTGTCGCTTGGCTGTTCCTTGCCATGTCCCACGGCCAGTGAGTGATGTGATTCATCACCCCTCACCCCAACCTATCCCCCAGTTCCTTCTCTTTAAAATACAGGAACTAGGAGATTGGCTTGATTTCACAGTGAGAGAGTCGGGGAGGCAGTGGCATTGAGGTAGGGAAAAGACCTGTTACTTACTCACTCTTGAATGTGAATTTGTGTCACCAGATCGTTCTCCAGCACCCTCAGCAGAAGTAAGCAGATAAGAATGATGGAGTGGGAGTAGAGGGTAGGGTAAGGCTGTCGTTCTGGAGCACAGGTACGGCAGCCTTATTCAGACACCACCAAAGCCCCAGGCCTGTGGGGAGATGGAAGGAGAGAAGGGGAAGCTGGGATTGTGAGGAGGGGGCCGGAGGAGCCAGCCCTGCCCTGGCGTGTCTTCACGGGCACCAGATGAGACACTACCCTTGCCCACCCAGCAGCTGTCACTTAAAGCATCTAAGGTGGCTAGCCCACCTGGGGTCTTGCAAGGGTGTGGGGAGAGCTGGACTTTGCAGCCTCCCTCCTCCCTCCTTTGCAGATTCTCTGGTGATAGACATGGAAGAAGTTTCCAGGGCTGACTCTGGGTCAAGCAGTGCAAAAGAGAAGCTCTTTGTGGAGGCAGTTTCTGTTCTGTTCATCTGTCCTCACGTTCACTTCCAGCTCTGAGCTCCCCTGGCCGTGACTCTGAAGAGCCTTCCCCGTCGGTTTCCGTACTCGCTGCCACTCTTGAAGCAGGAGGGACCTCCTTCCACCTCACTGCTGTTCTCTCTTGGCTTTTTCACATTGGATGGGTTTGTGGAAAGGCAGCCAGCCTTGGCTGCAGTACGCATGGGGTGGGGAGACAGGAAGGAGGTTTCTGGGTCTGTGTTGCTGACCTAATTCTACATTCTGTTTTCATTGAATGAGTTGATTATTTTTATATCACTTACTGGTAAGTGAATGACCTGCACTCCTTTCAATTTTTCCATGTCCAAACTTCCAGTTCCTGACCACATTTTACATGCACTTGAAAATTGCACGTAATCCCTTCTTATACTCTTTCTTTTCCCTTTAAGCCCATGGGAACAATATTGCCTGCTTATTATTGGAACGGCAGCTTTGCTGCTGGTGTTATAAAACCCTGGTCTTACACGTAATTTGTATGAGGAGTAAATTAATATTTACTGTCAAGACTTTAAAGGAGCCGTGTTCATCATGTCGCATTTTAATATTTAAGGTACCAATGGAATCTTTTCAGTTTAATCACCTTCCTTGAAGTGATTAAATCTGCATCACTTGATCTGGCTTCCTTTCACCAACTCAGAAAACTGGTTCCTTGTTAAACAAGTTAGTTATTTGTTTCCTAAAGTTATACTCACTGTACTTTTTGTGTTTGACTTTGCTTTTTATGTTTCAATGAAAAACATTTAAAAAAAACACTTGAAGAATATATGTTCTCTTTGTATTTTGAAACTGTGATACTCCTGTTATTTTGATGTTAGGTTGAGCATTGGAGAGACTTTCTAAGTTTAAGTTCAAACTCATCAGCATCATGGCTTTCTTGTTTCTAAAACTTGCTCAATTACGCCTCATTTCTGCTGGTATGACATAATAAAAAGACTCTCCTGTCTTGTGTAACTTTGATTTTTCTATCTCCTCCCTGCTTTTCAGTAAACTTTGAGATTCTTTTCAGTCCTAAAAATTAAGTGGGAATAGTAATTCCATTAAGTATGGTTTTAAAAGATGTTTAATAAACAATATGTCGTTGCTTAAAAACTAATTTTAAAAATTGAGACATTAAAAATATTATGGCAGCATTAATTCCCTCCAGTTGCACATATTGTGAGTGTGATCAGTTTATTTATGTGTGTGAGACCTATGTTAAAGGGGTACATTTAGTACCCCTTTAAAGAACAAGTCCCCCTCCCACATAAAAAGGATACATTTATTTTACAAGAAGTGATAAAACGTATATTTTGTAAGAAATAGAATTTCAAAATTATTTAACATCAGGTATTTTTTGCATATCAAATGTACAATGTAGTATTTGTGTTTCCTTTTCCTGTTACAAAAGAAGATAATAACTTTAGTGGGGAAAGCAGAAAAAAAGCTTTTGGGTCTCTGTCCTTCACTCTGACTGTATTGCTTTATTGTAGACATATATTAACTGAGTAGACTGCTCGAATTACATAGTTCATTTTTGTAGCAGGCTCAACTAATTCAGTTTAAAATCAGATTAAAACAAAACTTTCTTCTCCTTGTGTGTCCAAACCCATAGTTTAGACTGTTCTGAACTTTCATTTTTTATATTTTTAATTTTTATTTATTTATTTATTTATATTTTTGGCTGCATTGGGTCTTTGTTGCTGTGTGCTGGCTCTCTCTGGTTGTGTTGAGTGGGGGCTACTCTTCATTGCGGTGCGCGGGCCTCTCACTGCAGCAGCTTCTCCCGTTGTGGAGCACGGGCTCTAAGAGCGTGAGCCTCAGTAGTTGTGGCACACGTGCTCAGTAGTTGTGGCACGTGGGCTCAGCCGCTCCGCGGCATGTGGGATCCTCCCAGGCCAGGGCTTGAACCCGTGTCCCTTGCATTGTCAGGTGGACTCCCAACCATTGCACCACCAGGGAAGCCCCTGTTCTGAACTTTTAAAAGAATGTTTGGCCAGTTTTTTCCTCCAACCACAATTTGATATAATTTCCTTAAAAAGCAAGAAAATTGCGCCACATTCAAAGATCCCAGCAGTTGTTTAGGGACTGTTTCTGTTGATGGGGAGAAATTAAGTGGACCACCATGTGCTGTAAATAATAGCGAGAATGAGGGCTGGGAAACCAAGGGTGAGTCTGGTTCAACTCAGAGGAAGAGCTGGCAAAGTTGAATTCTCCATCTTTGACCTTAGCATTTCAGTGGTCTTTGGTTTTATATGGACTTTCTCAAGTTCCTTCTTGAGTCATTTCAGCTGTAGAGTTTCTGTTCCTTTTGCTACTTCGAGAATTGGGGCTTTGGAAGCAGGGACTCCCTTAGCCACAAAAACTCCACGGTAGCTCAACGTCCTGCAAAGCAAACATCTTCCCACTTCCCCGTGTAACTTCTACATTTGCTTTGTGATTTGTTCAATTCTGAAAGGAGGGGCTCTGGCTTAAGCAACTGTGAGAAGGAAACTGTTAGCTCTAGTTCATAGCCTAGCAGGAGGAGAATATAACTATGTCAACTTGGAGATCTTTACTAAATAGAGAAACAAGGGATTGGTTTAAATATGTAGAGAAGTTATAAAGAGGAAATTTGGAATGGTGATTAAGACCAGAACCATTGGCCTTAGGTAAACCTGGTTCAAAATTTGCCTTAGCCATTGACTAGCCAGGTGACCTTGGTCTGTCTAAAGGATTTTCACCTGTAAAGACAAGAATATATAACGTTTAGAGGATATTGTAGGGCTAACATATCTATCGTGACACCTAGCACAAAGTAAGTTCTGTAAATGGGTCATTTGTTCATAAATATTGTCATGTGTGTACAGAGAAAAACAGACATTACAAATGTTTTTGCGGCTGTCTAGTTGAAATAAGAAGGATAGATATTGTTTTCAGTGTTAAAGGTACTCATGGATAAAATAATTTGACATGACATTCACTGGTACTGATACACCGGAGGGAATACACCGGAGGGATATTCCCTGTCTCCTGCCTATAAACTGCTGCTGTCCTTTCAGTTCAGCTCTATCACCTTCCGATCCTCCAGCTCGCGGCAATCCCTCTTTCCTGTTTCCTTTGTAGCAGGCCACTATTTATTGTTACCTTTATCTCAGGGTTTCTGTACTCTCCCCTTTTGGACTGTGAGCATTTTGAAACAGGGATTCTTTTATTTATATTTAATCCCACCCCCCTCCCGAAACACTGTGTAGCACAGGACCTGGCGCAGAGGTAACTATTACTTGGGTTGAAATGGATTGAATTTAATTAAATCAAATGCCTGTATAGAAAATAGGGCCATTCAAAATATTTGGGGCTCACAAGACTGCTGGCTAAGTCTGCTAAGAGTCTCATTTTTACAGACTTGTTTTGGGTTCCAGGTCCCTGGTCTTGGTTTAGCACCAAGACTGCACACCAAATTTTATGCCACTTAGGACTGCAATTGTCACTGCAGACAGAAAACTTGATGTGATGCAGCTGTCAGCAGATGTCAGGTTTCTAGAGGCTTTACAAGGGGATCGGCTCTTCTTTGGGATAGGAACAGCCATGTAGTTCAGTCTATTGGAATTAAGAAAAGATTGCCCATGTGACAGCTGGGAATAAGGGCTCAGGTACAAGCTGAGGAATTGTGCTCAGAGGTCATGGTTTTCCTGGTGAGACTGCTGGAATGGGTTTAATACTTGCTTTTAACCTGCACATAGGGGTGTCTCTTTATTGGTAGCCTCTGTGGAGGCCCAGGTTTACTCTTGTCCTTCAGTATCCTTGTCAAGAAAATGGGAATAAGTTATTCCACTTATGGTGGCAGTCAAAAATAACACTTGACAGGGGCTTCCCTGGTGGCGCAGTGCTTGAGAGTCCGCCTGCCGATGCAGGGGACACGGGTTCGTGTTCCGGTCTGGGAGGATCCCACGTGCCGCGGAGCGGCTGGGCCCGTGAGCCATGGCCGCTGAGCCTGCGCGTCGGGAGCCTGTGCTCTGCAACGGGAGAGGCCACAACAGTGAGAGGCCCGCGTACCGCAAAACAAACAAACAAACAAACAAAAAAACCACTGACAGTTATATCTTTAAATTTGAAAAATACCTATGTTTGAGCCATTTTGGTGTATAACATTTTTTATTTAATTGCCACATCTGTTATTTAGATTGTAGTTTAAGTGTAGATTCCTTTGTGATGTGGTACTTTGGTATTCTTGAGAGGCATCAATACAATTTAAATAGATGTTCTTCTACCTGCTATGATTCTTCACTCTCTATTCAGTGAGTCTACGTTTCTTATCTTATTCAGGAATTGACTTAAAATGCCTTTTTCTTTTCCTGACCATGACCCAGCAAGTATGGGAAAGTAGGAGTGGCCTGCCATGAGGGGACACAATGAGGGTTGTGTTTTCTGTGTATAATTGTAAAACAGTAATGAAACTAATAGTTGGTCTCCTTTTTAATATCACCGTGTGAGAACAATCCTAAATAAATGTCAGTGATAAAATACTCTTCCCTGAAAAAACTCTTTCATTGGCCTAAGTTCTAAACAATTTCTATGTTTATTGTTGTTTTAATAGCACATTCGTAAGCTACAAACTTAGGACATTTGTGTTACTTACTCTTTAATACACATTGTTTCTATGTGGAAGTTAATTTTGAGAAGACCTACTTGAACACTGAACTACATACTTAAAAAATAATAAGATTATCTTGAATGGTTTCTGAAGGTCAGTATCCAGGAGTGTCTTAGGTTCATGGTTCTGGCTCAGCACCTGTCATGAGGTTGCAATGAAGACTTTTGCTGTGGCTGCATCATTTGAATGCTTACTTGGGAGTAAGATCTGCTTCCAGCTTGGTCTTCAGTTCCTCACTGGCTGTTGATCGGAGGTCTCAGTTCCTCACCGGTTGGGCCTCTCCAACAGGGCTGTTCATTGTGGCATCTGGCTTCTCCCTGTGTGAGCCATACATACACATTCACTTTGACAGTAACTTCCTAAAAGTTCAGAACTGTTTGAGCTCACCTCAGGTGTAGTTCAAGTCTCTGGTCCCTCTGGTGCCACACACATCTGTGCTTAAATCATAGATTTGAAGTCAACAGTGATAACCACAATGATGGCACAGAGGAAGAAATCTACTTCAATTATGTCACTCTTTGTGACCATTTGGAGATTCTATTTGTATTTAAAATTTGAAACAGTGCAAATCACAAGGGGTACAATTTTTATTTGTAAGTGTGAATTTTAATTTACACATGACATATTTTATTTAATTTGAATAGCAGCTTTAAAATTAAAATTTATTTTAAAAAATTCTTGTTTTAAAACTAAAGAAGGAACAAAAAGATACAATATCACATCAATATGATTTAGTAGTTTACCAAAATTGTACCTTTTTCAGACATTTCATTTTTATTGAAATTTGCTTATTCAGTTATTGTAATAATATTCATTATATATAAAGTAAATTCATGTTCATTAATCATATATAAAGATAGACTAATATGTAGATAAGTTTTTCCCTCTTTATTCTAAAAAAAATATTAAAGTCATTAAATATTTAATTTAATTAATTTAATCATTAAATATTTGATTCATCTTTTCCCCCTTTTTTGAATGGCAATTTCTTTTCCTCTTTATTCTTTATTTTTTATTGGCATGATTACATATACATATTGAGTTCAATAAAATAAAAGTGTCCCTGCCTATTCCCCTCTTCTGGCCACTGTTTCCTTTTATAATTCTAACTAATAAGATAATTTTGTTGTATAGAGAAGGGTGGTATTAGATTTACCCCAGGTCGAATTTGATAGGTGTGATGTTGCTTCTGGGATAATTTTCCACATAGTTTTTCACCATCTCTGATAACTTTCCTTGTACTCCATTCTTAGTCAAAAATAGCATATCCTGCTTTTCTATCATGATATAGCCCTGAAAAACCTGTATGTAATCGGAATCTTTGGAAAACATATTATTTGGAACATGCAAGTCATCCGTTTTCTTTTCAGCAGGCTTACACCCCACTTGCCTTTTTACTCTTAAAAGAGAAGTTAGGAAGCACCCGTGAAGGAATATTCTGTGTTCTGAGCAGAGAAGATTAGATGCTTTTCCCACCCACCCTTCTCCTTGCCCTACTGAAGGGAGGCATAGCTTCTTTTAGCCCCGAACCAACTTTGTTCCATCCTCTCAGGTCCTCCCTGGTCCTAAAAACTCTATTTCTACAACTCTGAAATCACAGGCCAACTTCTTACCCACCTAGAACCAGAACAGCAAAGAGCTCTGTGCCAAAGACAGTCCATGGACCATTCTGACCAAAGATGACATTTCTGGTTTCCCTGATATAGCCTGGGGACGTGGTAGATGGAAAGCATATCTGGGAACAGGCATGTAATGTGTGCTTGATTATATTGGCTCAATGAATGAGCTCTACAGATTCAGTGTTAATCAACCAGGACTTCCTGAATATTCCTTAACTCTTCCTAAGGGATAGTATCATTAAGTTCTTTGAGTCTCTTCCTATCCACAGGCTTCTGTATATTCACTTGTGAGTTTTCCCAAATGTGTTTTTAGAAGAGCTCTTTTAATAGAATGGTTTGGGTAGAACTTCTTTGTAACTTATTCTATTAGTTCAAAATATGAAAAATACATATGATGGGGTGGGGGTGTCTTGCTATCTGGATATCACTGTCATACTGTCAGAGCCCAGCCGGCCCCCCAATCCTTTCATTTTCCCTGCTTTGTTGGGCACAGGTGAACCCTCCCTATTCTTTGACTTCTTCCCACAGAGTCTGCTTTCTATTAGATGACAGTAATTGTTAATGAGAGATGCTCATCTGAGTAAATATATTAGCTACAGAGTACATCATTGTCTCAGATAAAGCAGCCATTTCCTGAAGATGTTTAAGGAGAACGAACAATGGTCCCAGTTTCAGGCTAGAAGGGGAAAAGTCACACGGTGTCTCTGGAGAAGGAATTCTGCCTTCAGCGTTAGAAAGATCAGGGTGTAAATCTTGGCTCCTCTTAGCCTGGTGATCTCAGGCAAATGACTGACCTCTCTGATTCTCATCTCAAAAATGAGGGTGATATTTCCAATTGGCAGGGTTGCTGTTTGAATTAGGTGGGCTAACAGATGGTAGAATGCTTAGCACATAGCAAGCTGTTAATTAGCAGGTGTAATTGTGATATTTAGGGCCATCTTAGGCTTCTCTGAAGCCTCATGCTATGTGCGAGCGTCTGCCTGGGTAGCTGATAGAAAGCTCTGGTTTTCCTTAGCATTATTAGGAAAACTCTCTTAATAGTAAATGGTATCCAAACACTTGGGAATTATGAGTCTGGGTGTTAGTTTTATTATTTGCTTCGTGTAGGTTGTTTTATTGTTCGCTTCGTGTAGGTTGTTTTATTATTCTTAAATCATCTCCCTTTGAATTTATTGGCGTCTCTTCCAGCATATGTGATGCTGATCACTGAATAATTTGAAAGTTAAAAGGATGGTGAATTCAGGTGGAGGCAGGAGCTTCTCTCCAAAAGAAGGTCAAAGTTTGCCACTTAAAGATGAGGGTTGTTTTACGTATAGTCACAATAAAGGTAAGAAAATATTTTTTCATATATATTTACATATACAGGGTCTTTGGAAGAGAGGCACATAATTGTAACTTGTATCTGTGCTAAAATGATGAGCCTCAGGATTTTCAACTTGAAAGGGAGAAAAAGGCTGTTACTCTCCCTTCTATGAAAACCCCTACTGAAGTATGAAGGCGCTTCAGAAGCCTCTGATACAGGATCCCGGGAAGGCCATCTGGGCTGTTTATTTAACTCATCAATCCAGTGTATTTAATTCCTCTGGGCTAGGGAGGAAAATTATTTTTTCCTTAAAAATATAATTTCCATATTACATGAAACACTCTGGTGTCTATTTTTAATGAACGAATATGAGAGCTGGGAAAGCCATTTAATTTGCCGACGTGTCCGTGTCTTTCTCTATAAAATGAGGGAGTTCGACTGGGTGCTCCGACCTCTTCTGTTCTCACGGGCTCTGATTTGTAATGCAAATTATAAAGATTGAATGACTGTTGAACATCTGTCTGTCATTCCCTACCCTTTAAATGAAGGTTGACTGCCCTCTAGAAGATTGTATACTTCTAATAGTCCAAGGAAAGAAGTCATTTAAACTTACATAAATGAGAAAAAAAGGCAGCAAGAGAATTTTGACTTTGCACTTTTTTTTTTTTTTTCCTTATCAACCAGCAAGTCATTGCTGCTTCTCTGACGTTAACTAAATGCTTCTTTCCACTGAATTTTCTGGGCGGCTTGTCAGGATTGTTGGGCTTTGCTCTTTTAGAACATGTGATGTTAAAAACTTTTTCCCTCCTCTGGAAATTCTTAATATGTGCCCACTGGCAGTCATACCACATTATTTTCTGTAGATTTTGTTACAAATTCGCTTCATAAAGCTTAAAAATGAAAAACTCAAGGAAACTGGCATTAATTTAAGTGACATTTTAAGTCCATACTTTCTATTAAATTTTATTTTCTCTTCTATTCTTTAAATGTCACTTAACTTTTACTATCTTGGTGATAACTTTGAAAGAAACATCTGTTATGTTACTCCTTCTTAGACTTTACATTTAGTTAGAATATGTGTTACGTTTTACCAAGTGCTTCACTCATAAACTCATCTGATCCTCACTTAAACCAGTGTAAGTCACATAACAAGTTTATAAAGTTAAGCAACTGTTATAATTATCAACCTTTTATAGATTAGGAAGCTTAGGGAGGTTAACTATCTGGCTGGCCACATTGACATGGAAATCTATAGTCTGATTTCAACCTCCATGCTTTTTTCACTTCACCAGCTCAATTCAAATCGGCAAGACTGCTGTAACACACGTTCGAAACGTTTTCAGAAGAACCCCAGAGAATGAATTTGTAAAGGGAGACTTTACTTACTGTGACACTTCGGATTAATGGATTTTCTTTCTTTCTTAAAATATACTATGTTGGTCACTCCTCATTCTTTCCTAAAGCTGGCCCTGTGAAGTAGATACATTTTTCAATTTAAAAGTTTCAAAATGTTCACCTTAGGAGGATTCCATAGGCCACACTCAATTCATTTCATTCAACAATTAAATGAGGTTCCAGTCTTCTAGGGGCTGAGGAAGCAGCAGTGACTTGAAGAAGTAAAAATTCCAGCCCTCGTGGAGCTGACATTCTAAGGGCCTGGGGTAGGGAGAAAGATAATACAACAAATAAGTAAAAACATAGGTGTCATTGGATGGAGGTATGTGATATGGAGAAAAATAAAGGGATTGCAGTTTTTAAAAGAGTGTGATTGAGACCTCGTAGAATGATTTTGGGAGTGTTCCTCTCTCTGCTATATTTTGGAAGAGTTTGAGAAGGATAGGTGTTAGCTCTTCTCTAAATGTTTGATAGAATTTGCCTGTGAAAGCCATCTGGTCCTGGGCTTTTGTTTGTTGGAAGGTTTTTAATCATAGTCTCAATTTCAGTGCTTTTGATTGGTCTGTTCATATTTTCTATTTCTTCCTGGTTCAGTCTCGGAAGGTTGTGCTTTTCTAAGAATTTGTCCATTTCTTCCAGGTTGTCCATTTTATTGACACATAGTTGCTTGTAGTAATCTCTCATGATCCTTTGTATTTCTGCAGTGTCAGTTTTTACTTCTTTTTCATTTCTAATTCTATTGATTTGGGTCTTCTCCGTTATTTTCTTGTTGAGTCTGGCTAGTGCTTTATCAATTTTGTTTATCTTCTCAAAGAACCAGCTTTTAGTTTTATTGATCTTTGCTATCGTTTCCTTCATTTGTTTTTCATTTATTTCTGATCTGATCCCTATGATGTCTTTCCTTCTCCTAACTTTGGGGGTTTTTTGTTCTTCTTTCTCTAATTGCTTTAGGTATAAGGTTAGGTTGTTTATTTCAGATGTTTCTTGTTTCTTGAGGTATGATTGTATTGCTATAAACTTGTCTCTCAGAAGTGCTTTTGCTGCATCCCATAGGTTTTGGGTCGTCGTGTTTTCATTGTTATTTGTTTCTAGGTATTTTTTGATTTCCTCTTTGATTTCTTCAGTGATCTCTTGGTTAGTAAGTAGTGTATTGTTTAACCTCCATGTGTTTGTAGTTTTTACAGATTTTTTTTCCTGTAATTGATATCTAGTCTCATAGCATTGTGGTCAGAAAAGATACTTCATAGATTTCAATTTTCTTAAATTTACCAAGGCTTGATTTGTGACCCGAGATATGATCTATCCTGGAGAATGTTCCATGAGCACTTGAGAAGAATGTGTATTCTGTGGTTTTTGGATGGAATGTCCTGTAAATATCAATTAAGTCCATCTTATTTAATGTATCATTTAAAGCTTGTGTTTCTTTATTGATTTTCATTTTGGATGATCTGTCCATTGGTGAAAGTGGGTATTAAAGTCCCCTACTATGACTGTGTTACTATCGATTTCCCCTTTTATGGCTGTTAGCATTTGCCTTATGTATTGAGGTGCTCCTATGTTGGGTGCATAAATATTTACAATTGCTATACATTCTTCTTGGATTGATCCCTTGATCATTATGTAGTGTCCTTCTTTGTCTCTTGTAATAGTCTTTATTTTAAAGTCTATTTTGTCTGATATGAGAATTGCTACTCCAGCTTTCTTTTGATTTCCATTTGCATGGAATATCTTTTTCCATCCCCTTACCATCACCCTGATACCAAAACAGACAAAGATGTTACAAGGAAAGAAAACTACAGGCCAATATCACTGATGAACATAGATGCAAAAATCCTCAACAAAAACTAGCAAACAGCATCCAACAGCACATTAAAAGGATCATACACCATGATCAAGTGGGGTTTATCCCAGGAATGCAAGGATTCTTCAGTATACGCAAATCAGTCAATGTGATACACCATATTAACAAATTGAAGGAGAAAAACCATATGATCATCTCAATAGATGCAGAAAAAGCTTCTGACAAAATCCAACAGCCACTTATGATAAAAACCCTCCAGAAAGTAGGCATAGAGGGAACTTACCTCAACATAATAAAGGCTATATATGACAAACCCACAGCCAATATCATTCTCAATGGTGAAAAACTGAAACCATTTCCACTAATATCAGGAGCAAGACAAGGTTGCCCACTCTCACCACTATTATTCAACATTGTTTTGGAAGTTTTAGCCACCGCAATCAGAGAAGAAAAAGAAATAAAAGGAATCCAAATCGGAAAAGAAGAAGTAAAACTGTCACTGTTTGCAGATGACATGATACTATACTCTACATAGAGAATCCTAAAGACGCTCCCAGAAAACTACTAGAACTAATCAATGAATTTGGTAAAGTAGCAGGATACAAAATCAATGCACAGAAATCTCTTGCATTCCTCTACACTAATGATGAAAAATCTGAACGAGAAATTAAGGAGACACTCCCATTTACTACTGCAACAAAAAGAATAAAATACCTAGGAATAAACGTACCTAAGGAGACAAAAGACCTGTATGCAGAAAACTGTGAGACAGTGATGAAAGAGATTAAAGTTGATACAAACAGTTGGAGAGATATACCACGTTCTTGGAATGGAAGAATCAACATTGTGAAAATGACTATACTACCTAAAGCAATCTACAGATTCAGTGCAATCCCTGTCAAACTACCAGTGGCATTTTTCACAGAACTAGAACAAAAAATTTCACAATTTGTGTGGAAATAAAAGACCCTGTGTAGCCAAATCAATCTTGAGAAAGAAAAACGGAGCTGGAGGAATCAGGCTCCCTGACTTCAGACTATACTACAAAGCTACAGTAATCAAGACAGTCTGGTACTGGCACAAAAACAGAAATATAGATTAATGGAACAGGATAGGAAGCCCAGAGATAAACCCACACACATACGGTCACCTTATTTTTGATAAAGGGGGCAAGAATATATAATGGAGCAAAGACAGCCTCTTCAATAAGTGGTGCTGGGAAAACTGGACAGCTACATGTAAAAGAATGAAATTAGAACACTCCCTAACACCATACCAAAAAATCAACTCAAAATGGACTAAAGAACTAAATGTAAGGCCAGACACTATCAAACTCTTAGAGGAAAACATAAGCAGAACACTCTATGACATATATCACAGCAAGATCCTTTTTGACCCACCTCCTAGAGAAATGGAAATAAAAGCAAAAATCAACAAATGGGGGCTTCCCTGGTGGCGCAGTGGTTGAGAATCTGCCTGCCAATGCAGGGGACACCGGTTCGAGCCCTGGTCTGGGAAGATCCCACATCCCGCGGAGCAACTAGGCCCGTGTGCCACAACTACTGAGCCTGCGCGTCTGGAGCTTGTGCTGTGCAACAAGAGAGGCCGGGACACTGAGAGGCCCACGCACTGTGATGAAGAGTGGCCCCCGCTCGCCGCAACTAGAGAAAGCCCACGCACAGGAACGAAGACCCAACACAACCACAAGTAAATAAATCAATCAATTAATTAATTAAAAAAACAAATGGGACCTAATGAAACTTAAAAGCTTTTGCACAGCAAAGGAAATCATAAACAAGACAAAAAGACAACCCTCAGAATGGGAGAAGATATTTACAAATGAAGCAACTGACAAAGGATTAATCTCCAAAATTTACAAGCAGCTCAGGCAGCTCAATATCAGAAAAACAAACAACCCATCCAAAAATGGGCAGAAGATCTAAATAGACATTTTTCCAAAGAAGATATACAGATTGCCAACAAATGCATGAAAGAATGCTCAACATCATTAATCATTAGAGAAATGCAAATCAAAACTACAATGAGGTATCACCTCACACCGGTCAGAATGGCCACCATCAAAAAATCTACAAACAGGGCTTCCCTGGTGGTGCAGTGGTTAAGAGTCCACCTGCCGATGCAAGGGACGTGGGTTCGTGCCCTGTCCGGGAAGATCCCACATGCCGCGGAGCGGCTGGGCCCGTGAGCCATGGCTGCTGAGCCTGCGCGTCTGGAGCCTGTGCTCTGCAACGGGAGAGGCCACAACGGTGAGAGGCCTGTGTACCGCAAAAAAAAAAAAAAATCTACAAACAATAAATGCTGGTGAGGGTGTGGAGAAGAGGGAACCCTCTTGCACTGTTGGTGGGAATGTAAATTGATACAACCACTATGGAGAACAGTAGGGAGGTTCCTTAAAAAACTAAAAATAGAGCTATCGTACGACCCAGCAATCCCACTACTGGGCATATACCCTGAGAAAACCATAATTCAAAAAGAGTCATGTACCAATATGTTTATTGCAGCTCTATTTACAATAGCCAGGATATGGAAGCAACCTAAGTGTCCATTGACAGATGAATGGATAAAAAATATGTGACACATATATACAATGGAACATTACTCAGCCATAAAAAGAAACGAAATTGAGTTATTTGTAGTGAGATGAACAGACCTAGAGACTGTCATACAGAGTGAAGTAAGTCAGAAAGAGAAAAACAAATACTGTATGCTAACACTTATATATGGAATCTAAAAAAAACCAAATGGTTATGAAGAACTTAAGGGCAGGATGGGAATAAAGATGCAGACGTACTAGAGAATGGACTTGAGGACACAGGGACGGGGAAGGGTAAGCTGGGATGAAGTGAGAGAGTGGCATGGACTTATATATACTACCAAATGTAAAACAGAGAGCTAGTGGGAAACAACCACATAGCACAGGGAGATAAGTTCGATGCTTTGTGAACACCTAGAGGGGTAGGATAGGGTGGGAGGGAGGGAGATGCAAGAGGGAAGAGATATGGGGTTATATGTGTATGTATAGCTGATTTACTTTGTTATAAAGCTGAAACTAACACACCATTGTAAAGCAATTATGCTCCAATAAAGATGTTAAAAAAAAAAAGTGTGATTGAGAAGATGACATTTAAGTGTGGACCTGAAGGAGGTAGGTGAGGGTGGGGCCTGTGCATAAATGGGAGAGGAAGGCTCCTGGTGGGGGAAACAGCAAATGCAAAAGCCTTGAGGTGGACACGCTTCTTCACAGTCAGCGAAACCCTTACAATTGGAGCAAAAGAGCTAATACAGTGTTATGTTAGGAACTTCAGCCTGTAGTAAGCAGACACCTGGATGGGCCTTCGCATGAGTATAAGATTTTATGATGCTTTTAGTGTTAAATAGTGAAAATGATACCTGCCCCCCAACTCTTTACATAAAGGGAAGCATCATTGCTGAGTTTGTCAACTCATATAGCAATTTCAGCCTTCTTTAGAGTATAATATTTTTCTGAATAGGGAATACATTCCTAAAGCATAAAATTCCAAGGATTTGTAAGGGTGTATAAGTTAAAACTATCCCTTCTGTATCCCAGACACCCAGCTCTTCTCCTGGGAGGCAGGATTATTACCACTTTTTTCTGTGCCTAGAGACGATCTAAGCCCATAGATACAACCACAGCAGAGGTTGTGGGTACCAGCTTTGGAGCCAGACTACATGCATTTTGGTCTTGGTCCTCGCTACCTGCTTTGACATGGGCCCACAGCTAAAAGTCCAGATGCCTCCATTCCCTCATCTGTAGAATGGAGAAAATAGTCATAGGGTTGTTGTGAGAATTAAATGAGATTATATGTTTACATAACATATAAATATAGGAAATATTATATACATATAAAGAATTTAGCACAGTTTCTAGCAAAGAGTAAATACTCAATAAATGTTAGTTATCATCAGATATTCTTATAGGAAGCTTTAAATGTATCCCATTATACAGATGTGGAAAATGAGTCTTAGGTCAAGAAATTTCCTAGGAAACTGGGCTAGTAGGTGAAGGCACAGTGATGCTCATCAGAATTCTAATACCACGCTCCAGGGTTTCCCAGGTGAGGGTCAATGAGATGGCTGTCTTATGTGTCTTCCTTTCAACCACATAAAGTGTTAAATGCCAGACAAACGTCGATGTAGAAAGACATGTAGGTGTTTGCCTGAGAGCCTAATCAAATCCATTTCTTTAATTTTTTTGTGGTTTTAGCCAAGGCTATTTCACAAATGCATAATGTTTTGGTTTTTTACTTTGAGCAACTTCCATTCTTCCGACCAATGTTTATTCAGCATGTGTTATGTTCCATGCAGTGTATTAGGTACAGTGGGTGAAAAAACTAGACAAAGTCCCTGCCTTCTGATGGTTACAGCTAAGTGGGCGACATAGACAAGGGGATATGTAAAATACAAAGTCATTTGCTCTCATAGGGATTTGTCCAGTTTGGGCAAAGTTGATTTCCTTAAGCCAGTAGGTGTTTCCCAAAAAACATTTTTTTTTTTTTTTTGGAGAATTCATCCAGTTTGCTCTTCATGGATGTACATCAAATAATTCTTAGAAGCAGTAGGCTTGTTTTTTATTTGTTATGCCTAGAACGTACTAAATATTCGGTGAGGTTGCTTGCTTTGAAGGTTCAGTGAGTTGCAAGCAGGTATTGCATTGTTTGCCAACGGGGAAGGCACTACCAGTGTAGCACGTAAGGGAGATCATGACTTTATAATGTACAAAGGGAAAACAGTAAGTATGGATTTGAAACAGAATGTATTAAACATGGGACATGGAAGTGCTGTCTGCCTTGAAACAATGTTCAATTCTAAACACTGTCAGCTATTTTTTCTTGGATGGAGGAAGTAAAAAAGGCTTGAACCATGAATTCTGGTTTGCCTGATTTATATGGTCTACTTAGCCCTCCATGCCCAGGAGGAATAAAACACATAGTGGAAGGTTTGAAAAACAATAAACTCTTCAACCAACCTTTTTTTCTTTTTTCTTTCTCCCTCCTCCCTCTTCTCCCCCTTCCCCCTTTTTGGGGTAATGCTTGTTTTGCAAGTTTGCTAATAAATCATGGTAGGAGCTCAATAAAAAAGGAGTGAAGTATAGAATGATTTTAAATATTTACTTATTATTATTTATTGCCTTCAGTGAAAAATGATTGCATATGTTTCCTTTTGATCGCTAGCCCTTCTTTTAGGCTTGTTACACTTTGCTTCCTTTTCTCTTCTCCTCACTCCTGTGATTCTGCTAGTTTCACATACCTAACTCACCCGCTCTTCGTCTTGGATGGGGACACAACTCTCATGGAAATTTAACATTTACATCACTGCTTCAGTTAAGAGCGAGGTTGACCTGTGGAACTTTGCCTACCTTTCAGTTCCAGTCAATGCCTTTGGGCCCAGAGTGGTCCACAGCCCACATGAAAAGATCAAACAGTTCATATTCTAGGATCAGAGCTATTACTCTTGAATGATTATCCTGAAATCAAGTTTTTTTTTCTTTAGCCAGCCAGCCTAGACCTCTCCTTTCCAACTGCTCTGGAACTCATCCGTGTATCTAATCCTTGCTTTCTTTTAGACCCTTTCTGGTCAGCTGTTCAGTGGAGGGGTCCCGTTCTGCTAGGGCTTCCACATGTGCTCTGTGACCTAGCAAATAGCATTGCCCTCCGTAACCCTGGAGGCCCTGTGGATTTCCTTGTGGCTCTTCCTTTTTTTTTTTTTAGATTTTTTTTTTTTTGATGTGGACCATTTTTAAAGTCTTTATTGAATTTGTTACAATATTGCTTCTGTTTTATGTTTTGGTTTTTTTGGCCAGGAGGCATGTGGGATCTTATCTCCCCCACCAGGGATTGAACCTGCACCCCCTGCATTGGAAGGCGAAGTCGCAACCACTGGACCACCAGGGAAGCCCCCTGTGGCTCTTCTTAGACAGCTGTGTTACTTGGGATTGGCAGGGTGTGGTGTCCCTAAACAGAGGTAGGAGAAAGGTGGCCACTCATCGCTGTTTTCCATAAAGACACAGTCTCTCTTGGCCTCTTGCCAAAGGCTTTTGACATGCCTTGGAGTTCAGGGCATTGGGTTTGCAGCCCCTTTCTCCCTCCTGTACCACTGCTCAGGAAGAAACCAGAAGCAGGGCAAAAGGTATTGCTCTTGTGTTGCCCTGCAGGAATTGGAAACATCACTTTATCTTTCAAGGCAGCTTGTGTCATGTCATCCGCCAAAGTGGGTGGACCTCCACCATTTGTCCTGACTTGTTAAGATTCACTGTGAGAAGCAGTACATCTGAGTGAAGGTCCGTCTCTTCCCGAGACCTCAGGAAGCCCTATCCTATCTTGGAATCAGAGATCTCCACAGCTCTACCTCATTGAAGAATCTTTCCTGAGCCAGTCCCAGTGCCTCCCTACTCAGCCTCCTCTTGCCTCAACTCGCTAAACCCACAACTGGCTAATTCTCCAGTATCTTGCCTGCCAAGTCTACTTGGAAGGTCTCTTTGGCTGCTTTCTTTTTTTCTTTTTTTTTGCCTAATGCCCTACAACTGCTAACTCTTCCCATCACTGAGTAAGGCAGGAGAGTGTGTCCATGACAATAGGCGTTATATCTGACTCTTGGATTAGATGAAATAATAAAGCTTCTAGCCCAGTACTTAGAACACGGGGTAGGGATTCCGGAATCCTTTCTGTGTTCTTTTTCCGGCAGCAAGCGATGCATAGGCAGGCTCTTCAGCTTTTGTTTGGTGAGCCCTGTTACAATGTGGATGTTGGTCCCCCACGTTTGGGTTCAAATTTATCGTCTACCTGTGACTTTGGCTAACAGACAGTTTGTTTAACCTCTCTGCCTCCGTTTCCTTATCTCTAGAGTTAGCATTAAGAAGAGTTCCTCTTCCTAATGGTGCTGTGAAAATTAAATTAGTTAATATATTAGGTGCTGATAAGACCATGTACATAGTGCTAAGTGAGTGGGAGAAATAATTTGTTATATTAGTAATAGAAGGGAAGTTGCAGCAGTCACTGCCATGTAAAGCAGTAGCTTTCATCACCATGTAGCATAAAGTGAGTTCCCTTTCCCTACGTAGGAAAACCCAGGTTAGATTGGAGTTGAGTGCATGGAATAGGGGTTCCAAAACGGAGGTCTAAAGGTCCGTTGGAGCAGTCTTGCTGGGGATGGGAGTTTCTGACTCAGCTCAGCAAGATAGGCACATTTCTCAAACCCCTTTGTAAGAATCACCCGGGGCACTTGTGTGACATGTAGAATCTAGAGCTGTACCCCAGACAGACCTAGTGGATCAGAATCTTCAGGGAGCGTCTTGGAATCTGATGTGTAACAACCCAGACAAATAGTACCACCTGGAAACACCAAACACTCAGTCACCTGGGAGGCTTGAAAAAACACTGATGCCTGAGTCTCATGCAATGGACATTCTGCTTTGATTGTTTTGGGGTCTTGGTGGGCAGTGTACAGGCAATGAGGAGTTTTTTTTTAAGCTTATCACAGAAATCTAATGTGAGCCAGAGTTGAAAACCACTATAATAGAGAGTGAAAATCAGACTTAAGTCAGTATTTCCCAGAATCAATTGGGGTGTGTGTTAAAAATAGAGATTTAAAAGCTCCAGCCTGCTGAATCTGACTCTCTGGTAGTAGGGAATGAGCTGGGCTGAGGGTGGGGTAGGGAGAGTGAGACCCTGGAAACAGTCTTTCCCGATGATTCTTCTGCATGCTAGACTTTGAGAACTACACACCACATGGCATTTTCCTGTAGTAGGATGAGTGGAAACAGCTGAATGAATGAAATGGGATCACTATTTCCTTTTTTGCTAAACCAATCTGTTAGAAATATGCTTCTTCATGTACTGTTTGTAAATTCAATACTTACTCTCCATTGGTTGGTATAGGGTTTCTAGAGAGTTGTCTCATTTTTTTTTTTTTTTGCGGTATGCGGGCCTCTCACTGTTGTGGCCTCTCCCGTTGCGGAACACAGGCTCCGGACGCGCAGGCTCAGCGGCCATGGCTCACGGGCCCAGCTGCTCCGCGGCACGTGGGATCTTCCCGGACCGGGGCACGAACCCGTGTCCCCTGCATCGGCAGGCGGACTCAACCACTGCGCCACCAGGGAAGCCCGAGTTGTCTCATTTTTAATGTGCTTTGACTTGACTTGACAGAACTTGATGGGAGTTATTTTTGGGTTTTTGCACGGTGTCATGAACATAACAGGTCAGATGATGAAACCAGGGAAAAGTGCTGTAGAACGGTCACCTGGGCTGAGCAGGTTGTAGTTCAGTGTGGGTGCCTGTATTCCCAAGGCTATCAAACCAAAGGTCTGTAAAAGCTGGAGCTGACAAAAAGGAGGAAGTGGAAGTTTGAAAGACTAGAAGTTTTATGTAGCTGTTCTAAAGACAGAAACCCTGTCACTTCTCTCAGATGGCAACCTTGCATGTGGGCTGGAGTCCTGTGTACTTTTGCTCAGCACTGCATCCCCAGGGCTTAACATGTGTGGTACTCAACCGGGGCTCCATAAATAGTTTAGAAACGAGAATCCTTCCTACTGTGGCAACAGTGTAAGTGCAGTGTTTCGCCTTTTCCATTAAGACTGAGGGAAACAACAGTTTCTTCAGAGAGCTAATCTAGGAAATGTATATGCGCTAGGTCAGTACAGAGATTGATCAGGTCCCCTTGGAGGGAATGACTCCTCAGTCTGCAAAACCAGCTCATAAACTAATTGAAGGTGTCTTATTTGCACATATAATCTGTTCCTCCCACTGGAGGTGGGAGGAGATTAAGTGTGGAAGCGTAGGTAAGAATCTCTGGAACTGCATATTGGCTGTACCTATGTGAGCCCCGTCCAGAGGAAAGAGTGAACTGCCAAGGATAATGCAACCACCGAGTAATAGTAGTGGGTTTCTCTCTGTTCTGGAGATGGATGCGTCAGGTGTCCAAAGCCTGATGGCATTAACAGTTAAGTGGTTGACCTCTCTCGCGATCTAACTGATACTCAGCTCATCGATAAACTTGACACTTGGGTTTCGCATGTAGCTTGTTCAGACCCTTGCTATTCAAAGTGTGGTTCATGGCCCAGCAGCACTGGCATCACCTGGGAGCTTGTTAGAAATGCAGACTCTCGGGCTTCCCTGGTGGTGCAGTGGTTGGGAGTCCGCCTGCTGATGCAGGGGACGCGGGTTCGTGCCCCGGTCCGGGAGGATCCCACATGCCGCGGAGCGGCTGGGCCCGTGAGCCATGGCCGCTGAGCCTGCGCGTCCGGAGCCTGTGCTCTGCGACGGGAGAGGCTACGACAGTGACAGGCCCGCGTACTACAAAAAAAAAAAAAAAAAAAAAAGGAACTGCAGACTCTCATGCCCCACCCCACCAAGCCCAGTGTGTTGGGTTTGCCTGACAGTGTGGCATTCTCTTTTTCTGTATCATACCCACGGATGTTTAGTTAGTATGAGTCAGCATCCATGGGATTGATTAACTTCAAGATACCAGCAAGTAGTTGCCAAGCCTGTCAGGCTGAGGGCTGACCCTGGTAGAGATGAATTCACCAAGGCAATGTCACTGAATGGGTGACCAGTTGGCCCTCTTCAGGTGTCCTCCCTTTGTGTTGTGTGCTGCCTTTTAATTTCAGCACTGACTCCTGCTACGTGTTGCCTTCGATAACTGTATGGGGCTCATTTCCTTTCTGGCACGTACACTACAGTGAACTTGCCTCCTTTTCAGCTGCGGAAACATACTTCCTACAGCTGCTCTGCAGCCACCTACGACTTCAGCAGTTTCTGAGGGTTTTTGAAGTGGTAAAGAAGGGAGCCTTGTTGAAATTCTATAGGGCACGTTTGTCTATAGATTATTATTATCATGTTTTAAATTAACCAACAATCATACTTTATCCAGACTTCCTTAATGTCTACCTGATGCCCTTTTTCTGTCCCAGGATCTCATCGAAGTTACCATGTTACATTTAATCATCATCTCTTCTTAGGCTCCTCTTGGCTAAATTTCTCAGACTTTCCTTGTTTTTGGTGACCTTGACAGTTTTGAGGAGTACTGTGAGGTATTTTTAGACTCTCCCTCAATTGGGATTTAGGATTTGTCTGATGTTTCTCTTAGCTTAGACTGGGATTATGGGTTTTCAGGAGGAATGACCACAGGAATAAAGTGTCATTCTTATCATATCAAAGGTACCTACTATCAACATGACTTGTCGCTGTTGATGTTGGCCTTGATCACCTGACTGAGGTGGTGCTGGCAGGTTTATCCACTTTAAAGTTATTCTTTCTCCCTCTTTCCCTACAGTACACTTCAGAAGGAAGTCTCTGTGTCATTCACACTTAAGAATCGGGGAGTTGTGTGCCACTTCCTTGAGGGTGGAGTATCTACATCAATCATTTGGAGTTCTGTATGAGAGATTGGTCAATTCTCCATTATTTATTTATATCAGTATGGACTCATGAATGCCTATTTTATGCTTTGTATTTATAATCCAATAGTACTTTGTTGCTCAAATTATAGATTTTTTAATGTCCATTATAAACGCAGGACTGTTACCGTTGACTAGGTCTAGGCCTACCTGCAGGCAAAGGAAATAACTGCTTACTTGGAATGATTTCAGTGGGACTTACCACCAGTCCTAAAGTTGGTGCCGTTTGAAATACTTTGTTACTCCTTGTATTAGTTTGCTAGAGCTGCCGTGACAAAGTACCACAGTCTGGGTGGCTTAAACAATAAAAATTTATTATCTCAGAGTCCTGGAGGCTAGGAGTCCAGCATCAAGGTGTTGGCAAGGTTGATTTCTTTTGAGGCCTCTCTCCTTGGCTTATCAATGGCCATGTTCTCCCTGTGCTGTTACCTGGTTTTCCCTCTGTCTGTGTCCTAATCACCTCTTCTTATAAGGGCACCGGTATCATTGGAGTAGGACCTACCCTAATGACCTCATTTTAACTTAATTACCTCTTTAAAGACTCTATCTTCAAATCACATTCTGAGGTACCAGGCGTTAGGACTTCAACATATGAATTTTGGGAGGACACACTTCAGCTCATAACACTTCCTGAGGGAGTCTTGGATACACATTTTCACCAGGCATTAACTAGAAGGGACACTCATTGGTTATGTTTTTAGTTTATTTTATTAACACTACCATTGTTGCCATGAGGCAATAGTGTATACCTCCTCTGAGATGGTCTGAGACATCAACAGTTGGGGGCAAGGGAATTGGAATTGGCTGCTTTGCAGAGGGAATGCTATGATTAGAACCCTAAACTGTGGGTACCTAAATGGGTATGAAAGGAGGGAGAGGATTTGCATGGCAAGCTGCATAAGGGGGGTGGTGGGACACTAAAATAGGAAGTTGGTAGTAATGAACTTTCTGTGCAAGATGGCCCTGACCATTATCGGTTTAGCTGTTTGATCGTGCACAGAGTCTATAAGAATGGCCTCAGGGTCAAATATATGCAAGAAAGTTGGGTGACTTATATTGCAGTGGTGACTGCCTCTTAGTATGCATGCTACTCAGTGTGATGTTGAAGAATCTCTGTCTCTATTCTTAGCTTAGGGTTATGCTGAAAAAGACCTGGCTTTGTGCACACTTTGCCCAGAAGGGGTATGAATATTGTGTATTGAATGCATATCCCTAAATTCTAAGTCTAGTCTTTGAAGCTGAGTCCACTGTGACATTATAGACAACTGATCCTGCTACTGCATGTGGTTTGGTGTCTTTGGCTTGTTCAACTGTAGCAGAAGATAATGGTGTCAAGCTTTAGAACTTAATGTTTCTAAGGCCAGTAACAATTCAGCACACCATACAACGAGGGTTTTTTATTTTAATAAATTTATTTATTTATTTATTTTTGGCTGCGTTGGGTCTTTGCTGCTGCGTATGGGCTTTCTCTAGTTGTGGTGAGCGGGGACTACTCTTCGTTGTGGTGCGTGGGCTTCTCATTGCAGTGGCTTCTCTTGTTGTGGAGCACAGGCTCTAGGTGCGCGGGCTTCAGTAGTTGTGGCATGTGGGCTCAGTAGTTGTGGCACATGGGCTCTAGAGCCCAGGCCCAGTAGTTGTGGTGCACGGGCTCTAGAGTGCAGGCTCAGTAGTTGTGGCACATGGGCTTAGTTGCTCCATGGCATGTGGGATCTTCCTGGACCAGGGTTTGAACCCATGTCCCCTGCATTGGCAGGTGAATTCTTAACCACTGCGCTACCAGGGAAGTCCCAACAATGAGGTTGATTCAAGCAAAAAAGAGCAAGATGGAATTGAGAGAGCCTGAGTTATGTTGCTGATTTCTTTATCTGTGGCAGAGACTACTATAATAGTTGCCTTCCCGAATTCCATTTTCAGCTTCTCCTTTAGGCATAGAACTTTATCTCAGTTAAAGAGTGGACTTCCCAGCCTCCACTGCAGCCAGGTGTGTCCACATAATTATGGTTCAGCCAATCATATGTAAGTGTTTGCGAAATTCCAGAAAGGCTATTGAAAAGGAGGGGCACACATTCTTTTCCTTTCTCCTTCTTATAGCCCTGAATATGATGGCTGGAGTTCCAGCAGCCATCTTGGACCACGAAGGGATGTTAAAATCAGAAACCCAACACAGGACTGTAGAACAGGAAGTCAGAATAAACTCAGGCCCTAGATGACTCAAAGAGCTGCAATACATGCACTATTATGTGCAGACTTTCAAAAAATAGTTTTTAATATGAAAGAGAAAAAGAGAACTTCTATCTTAAGATACTTCTTTTTTTTTTTTTTCTTCTGTTATATACAGCCAAACCTAATTCTTACTTAATGAACCTTGGGTACACATTGAGCTCATCTGGGGAAATCTATTTAAAAATACTGTGCCTGGGCCCCACCCCAGATTCTGATTTCATTGGTTTGGCAAAGGAACCAGGCAAGTGTTCATAAAAAGCACGCTTAGGTGATTCGAGTGTGTGACCTGAGTTGAGAACTACAGTCTAATCTTATGCGCTGTCTCCTCCAAATAACTATTCTGTTTAAGAATTGTGTTTTCTGATATCACTGGGGTACTTATTCTATTTCTGTAGCTGTATTTGGGAAGGGAACAGTACTAGGGATATCCTAAATGAGAACTAATTTGAAATAGTTTGTGATTTAGCTATTGAAAACAATTTTGGGGATTTGAATGATAATGCAGATATCAACGTATTCTAAGAACTCAGAAAGCATCAAAATAATGACAATATTCATGAAGGCTGCACAAGATGGCTTCATTTCTGAGGAAACAGTAAAACTCTAGCCTTCCATGCTTCTTTTCCCTCTATCAAATTCAACCATACTTCTGAGGATTACAAAGAGTTTGGCAACAGGGTACTGGGAGGTAAATATGTCTTTAAAGCTAAGCTGTAACTGAGCTATGCTGAGGGAGAACACGGAGAGCTTTACGTTTTTATTTTCCATTAACATAGTAATGTTGGGTATCTGAGGAGGATTGATGGGGTATAAAAACCCAGTGTAATTTCTGAGGCTATCAATCATACCTATTTAACAATGCTTTCCCCCTTCTGTATGGTATTCTTTTAGTTCTGGTCCTTTTTTTCCCCCAAAGAGTTAGACTGCTAACCCCTAATTTTATTTTAGAACGCATACTATAAAGATTGTGTTTTATTGATCAGCGTCTAATATTTATGACTTTGTGTTTGTCAATAGCTGGATCAGTTTTTGTCATATGTGGGTAAGAGAAATTTCAGATATGATGTCAAAACTCCCCTTTCTTCAGTTTCTTCTGAGTTATTTGCTATAAAATTTTCAGTGGGAATTGAAGAGTGAGAAGTAAATAACCAAGGAGTATATAGTCAATTCGCGAATGATCAAGAAAGTTAACATAGTGTGTTTCATTCTTTTAAAAGCAGTTTCTATCTAAGCATCTTAGCGTTTTAGAAGTAATGAGTATTAATGGACACAGATATATTATTACATTAGAAATAATCAGTATGTTAGAAATATACTAATGGACAGAAGTGCCTTTGTGGGAGCAGTGGGACTCAGGATGAGTCTTGGCCATCTGTGTGTCAGGTAACAGACATACAGACCTTGGTTGCAGCTGTAGACCCTGCAGTGGTCCAGGAACCAGGTCCAGTCCTCCTCAGCCATGGTCTAGGAGCCATGGAAAACACTGGCAGACACCGTCTTAGACAATCACGCAAGGATGGTAGAGCCTTTGTGGAAGTCCAGGTTCCTGGAGGAGAGCTTCTAGCGCACTGTTGAAGCAAAAACATGCATTTGGACACAGTGGAGAGGGTGAGAGGAAAACCTTGACTTCACCCGCGCAAACCCTCCCGCAAGGTGGCACAACTTAGGGCCAGGAGAGAACTTCTCAGCCCACAATTTTTTTTCTCTCTCTCTCTTTTTTTTGGGGTGGGGGCTGTGCCATGCGGCTTGTGGGATCTTAGTTCCCCTGAGCGGGGATAGATCCCAGGCCCTGGCAGTGGGAGCACCGAGTCCTAACCACTGGACTTCCAGGGAAGTCCTCCACAATTTCTCTTGTAAGGGGAAAAATGAGAGCAGGTGAGTGAGCATCTGGTTCCCTCCACTGTGTGGGATGCTGCCGAAGAGGCTCACTCCTCTATCTCCCCATCCAGAGTCCTGCACCGTGAGCTGCATGACTTGGACATGGAAAGAGGCTGGCCATTTTTTTTATCCTTTGCTATTGCTTTCTCTATTATTTCTTTCTCCTCTCTTCATTAGTGTTCCTAAGGGGTTAGTTTCTAAGCTTTCTTTACCTCCAACTTGAGTTACTCAGTGGTTATATCGTTCACATTCATGGCTTCAATAATTGTAAATAGGCAGGCTGCTCCTGAATCAGTATTTAACTTTTCTCTAACCCCCTGTTACCACCAGCATCATTTCTCACCTGGACTACTGAAACATATTCTTACCTAGAAGCACCTGCATTAAATTTTGCTTCCGTTCAGTCTATTTCTACACTGCAGCCAGGGTGATATTTAAAAAATAAAGATGTGCTAATGTCAAGTTGCTTAAAAAGTCTTCCCATGGTCTTCTAGTTTAGCTCTTAAGCTTGCAAATTGCTTCCCCGTCATCTGGTCTACCTCTTCATCCTAAATTCAAAGTACTCTTCTTCAACCTCTCTGTAATCCAGCCCTATTGAATTCCGTAAATCCCTCAAATGCACCATGCTTTTCTGCCGCCTGCTCTTTAAACATGCAGTTTTCTCTACCTTGAAATTCCTCTTTTCCTATTTACTTCCTGACTCCTGTTCTTCCAGGTCTCAGCTTAAATGTCACCTCCATAGGGAGGTGACGGCACTGGATGGCACTGGATCAGAATCCCCTGGAGGGCTTTTGTTAAAATCACCAGGTGACGCTGCTGCTGCTGCTACAGGGACCATACTTGGAAACTGTTGTTCTAGATTAAGCTAAGTTTGGGCTCCAGCTGAGTGCTTCCATAGCGCCTGTGCATCTCCTAGCATAACACTCCTCGCACTTTATTATTAGCACTGAAAAATAACTAAAAAATGATTATCCTTTCTTTGTGAGGTCAGACACTCTGGCTTTCTTGTTTACCTTTGTATCCCTAGGGTCTAGCACTGTGCCTAGCACATAATAAGGATTTATTTAAAACTCACTGAATGAATGAATAAAAGGCTATGTTTGAGTAAGAAGGCTGTATCTAGATTATTTATGAGTCAGTTAAGGCAGTAATAATACGGAGATAAGACTAGGGTTTGCCCCATGTATCGATCTTTACCTTGTTTCAAGTTTGTTTGGTTTTGGTTAACTACACATTCAAAATGTAATTGAGGGCAGTATATGTGCCTTGAAATGTCACTATAATTCTTCTCATCTCTACCACTACCTTCAACATCTGTAAGAAGCAACAAGTGAATATATTTTGGCTGATTGTGGTACTTGACAATTCCATGAAAATCTGACACTTGTGGGATGTACATGTGTGAGCTCACGTGTTTCTGTGTATGGGGGTGTATATTTTAGAAATGTCTTTGAGTAGAAGAGAATCGAAGAAGACCAGAAGTTGTGCAATGTATAGAGCTCCATTGCCAAAAAATGTAATTCTTCAGAATTGACAAAGCAGAGACTTCCTTCAGCCCTGATAAGGTTGTTGTAGACTGAATTTTGGGGGATGTTCTGAAGTGGATCAAAATTCTTTTATTGCCTGCACACTATCTTGAGTTTTTTATTTCTTGAGTGAAAAATGAGCACAAATCGTAATTTATATTTACAAAATAGTGTAAGTTTATCATTTATTGAATATTTACTATATGAATCATAATCCTAGAAATGAAAGACACGCTCTCTGTGCTCATTCACAGTTTAGTATGACAGACATGCAAGTAAATGCTTAAAATATAGTAGGGTAAGTGCTGTAGAAGAGTATGTACAGACTACCGGCGAATATCCAAGCACCCCTCCTGGACAAGTGAGGATCTGTTGCATTGCATAGTGAGGATATTAACCTGGGTGTGTGGGGTGCTTAACGCAGGTTATCTCTTATATGTGAGACGGCAGAATATGGCTACTGTACAGCTTCAGCCAAACGCAGAGATTATTTGTCCCTAAATCCAAATTCCAAATTCCTGATAGAGAAAATCTGATTGGCTCTCCTTCAGACAGACATCCATTCTGGGTCCAATCAGCTTTAGCTGAAGGAGACGGAATTACATCGTCCAAACATGGCTGCCATGGGATTTGGAGGCACCATCCTTTACTGGTAGGAGTGTCTGACTCTTGTCTTCTCACTCATCTAGTTTGACTACTGATTCTGGCTACTCTAATTGTTACATGGAGATGTCTAAGAGTTCCCCTCCAGGTTCGACCCATGATTATAGCTCTTTGAAGAGAAAACAGGACTAGGATAGGCTTGGCTAGTATGTTGTTATGTCAGTGATCATCCCGTCTTGAGGTACATCATTGTTGTCCCCTCAATCTTATTCTTCATAGCTCAGTTGGTTCTACACAGACACACACGGACACACACACAGACACACACTTAGACATAGGGAGTATGTTTACAGTTTCTGCTCAGAAGAAACCACTTGCCTCCTTGGAACTCAGCTTTTGATTTAAGCTGCAATGGTAACAATTCTACTGACTCTTTGCCAATATAAAGCAAATAAAACCCTCCCCCAACCTGTTGTCATTACTGTCTTTCTTTTTCTTAACATCTTTATTGGAGTATAATTGCTTTACAATGGTGTGTTAGCTTCTGCTTTATAACAAAGTGAATCAGCTATACATTTACATATATCCCCATATCTCCTCCCTCTTGCTTTATTGTCTCTTTATGATAATGTTGAGAGTCCTTTCCCCAGTGGTCACTGCTTATCAAGAAGTGAGTCCAGTTTCTCTCATTGAGCTCAGTGAGAAGAACAAATTCACCTGGGGCTCTTAGGAACCAGTGGTGGTCACCAACTACTTTCTCATTTGAAGCAGCTTCTAAGGAAGGAGGTCAAATCTTAGCACCCAGTTATACATGTGTATACTTTCTATATATTCTTCTGCAGCTGTAAAGAGAAACTCAAGGGGAAATATTTATTGTTACATTTTTTGTAGGTGGCCCAAACTTATGAATATTAAGTGTTCCAAAAGTTTATTTGTGGGCCAGTGGTTTAAAACTTGGAACTCATTTCACTATGGAAACAATATTACACTTGATAGTTTAGGTTTCTAGCCAAACTGTAAATGATCATTTGGTCTACAACACAGCTGAAATGGTTTCCTTGCCCTTAAAATGAGCGTCACGACTCTTCTATGTCAGAAGCCCTGAATTCACTAGCTTCCTTAATACTAATTCCCCTGTATTTCTCTACAGTTTGATAATCTCTGGACTTCCCATTTTTTTTCTCCCTCTAAAGAAGGTAGGGAGAAACCGTGGAGGTGTGCAGATGGACGATAGATGTGGGCTCCAAGTGCTGAAGGATGCAGGGGTACTAGATGGCACAAAAGGAAGGGTAGGGTGGAGAGTAGTGAGTTTGATGCCCTTAGTGACTCTCATAGGAAAGATAGGGAAGTCTTGTGGGGGGAAGAGTAGAAGGGGGAGAATAACTGGCTGCAACATTTGATAAATAGGTATTGTCATTAGTTAGTCAATGTCTGCGTGTAAATATTTTTTCTTGTATGCAGTTGAGTCGTTCTTTGCCTTCGATCAGCCTGTAGTAAATTAATAATGAATTTTACAGTATTCCCCATTGGTTTAGCTGAATTCCTGAACTCCCCTCCCTGGGCTGAGGCAACATGACTGCATAGAAGTCCAGCCAGATAACGGAAGGTGTGCCCTGGCCTCTAATTGCACGGCCGTGTTAGGTAATCACTGTGTGCCTTCGTGGGGCTCCTGCGTATGTGGCTTTAGCAGATTGATTTCATCCCCTTTTTTGACTTGGACCCAGACAACTTTACATTCTCGGCAAAACAGATGGACAAGGGTGAAACAGGATCTTGTACTAAAATAGTCTTTGAGTCATACTCTGTTCACTCTTCCAGGAAACTTGCCCCATCCTTCTTGCAGAAAGCTACTGCTGAGATGTAATGCCCTGAGTTGCAGAACTCTCAATGTGCATTTTCTTTTTTCTTCTTGGTCGAGATTGGGCTTTTGCTAAGATAGGAGTATTGTCTAATTTGTTTTGGTAGAACACCTGGCTTTTTGCCCAAAGTAGAGGTCTAAAAGTAGGAATAAACGTTTTACATCAACCTTCTAATTTTGTCCTCCTTCCAAAAAAGATCCTGATATGAGAACAAGGGGAGCTTGATTTCACTTATAAGTTTATTTTGGGAAGCAAGTGATCCTCTAGCAGAAGATCAGGCGACGTGGTTATTAGGTTCTAGTCCACGTTGTGCCAGTAACTGCCTCTTTGACCCCAGGAGGGTCAGTTCATTTTTCAGTGCTCAGTTTTCTCATCTGTAAAAGGGCAAGGATACAACTTCAACTGAGAGGCGCTGCATGTATTCAGTAAGAGGATGTTTGTGAAAGCACTCAGATGAGGTCACATTGCTATAGTAACCGAGGTTTTGATTAGTTTTTAGAGATTAGAACTATCCTTCCTCAATATAATATGAACTATAACAAAATAGTTTATATTATATTGTAACAAGGATTAATTTGCTTAAAGGTTTATTTGTTTTAAACCTAGGGTATTGTGCTCAACGCCTTTTATTCCGTCCTTGCAGAAAAGAGGTAATAATGTTCATTCCTTTGTCATTTCATCTTCCATTTGATTTTCTTTTTATTTATTGATTGATTTATACATACTGTAGTATAATTGACATCTAGCATTATATTGGTTTCAGGTGTGCAACATAATGATTTTGAAAAAAGTTTTTATTGGCGTATAGTTGACCATTTGATTTTCTGGAATGCAGTATAAAATAAACATAGCATAATTCAGGGCATGATGCGGATCAGTGCCTCTGTTTATTTGGGGCATTGATTGTTACCATGCTTTCTGATAAGAGACATAAGCTGACGTGATGGCAAAGGAACATCTGGAGCAATCTGTACTGTTCAACTGAAACAATCAGCATGAACGGGGTAGGCAGCCACCCAAGCTTACCACATTCTTTTGGGGATGATGTTATCTGATTTCTGCGTCCTCATTTCTAATTTTGGTAGCTGTAGGTAAGTACTGCAACATCTATGTTGTCCAAGGTAGGTCCTTGACAACCACCCCGCCCCCGACTCCAAGCCCAACAGAATGGTCTAGGAGCCTTGCACCCAAGTTTCTACCATTTGTCTTGATTGGTTCTCATCCTTACATGGAAAGGTGAGTGACTCTCTCCTGTTTAGCCCGTTTCTCAGTTTGCTATGTTACTATCTCACATGACTGAGCGATTTATCTTTATTCACTAATGCCTATCACAGCAGTCATAAAGTACCCTTTTTATGACATATATACACTACTATGTATAAAATAGATAACTAGGGACTTCCCTGGTGGCACAGTGGTTAAGAATCCACCTGCCAATGCAGGGGACATGGGTTCGATTGCTGTTATGGGAAGATCCCACATGCCGTGGAGCACCTAAGCCCGTGAGCCACGACTACTGAGCCTGCATACCACAACTAGTGAAGCCCGTGCACCTAGAACCTGTGCTCCACAACAAGAGAAGCCACTGCAGTGAGAAGCCCGTGCATTGCAACAAAGAGTAGCCCCCGCTCACTGCAACTGGAGAAAGCCTGTGCACAGCAACGAAGACCTAACGCAGCCAAAAATAAAATTAATTACTTAAAAAAATAGGTAACTAATGACAACCTACTGTATAGCACAGGGAACTCAGTGCTCTGTAGTGACCTAAATGGGAAGGAAATCTAAAAAAAGAGGGGATATATGTATACACATAGCTGACTCACTTTGCTGTACAGCAGAAACTAACACAACATTGTAAATCAACTATACTCCAATAACAAAACCAGCCTTGGGAGGAGCTTCAAGATGGCGGAAGACTACGACGTGGAGATCACCTTCCTCCCCACAAATACATCAGAAATACATCTACATGTGGAACAGCTCCTACAGAACACCTACTGGACGCTGGCAGAAGACCTCAGACCTCCCAAAAGGCAAGAAAACCCCCACATACCTGGGTAGGGCAAAAGAAAAAAGAAAAAACAGAGACAAAGAATAGGGACGGGACCTGCACCAGTGGGAGGGAGATGTGAAGGAAGAAAGGTCTCCACACACTAGGAAGCCCCTTCACGGGCGGAGACAGCGGGTGGCGGAGGGGGGAAGCTTCGGGGCCGCGGAGGAGAGCGCAGACACCAGGGTGCGGAGGGCAAAGTGGAGACATTCCCGCACAGCGGATCGGTGCTAACCGGCACTCACCAGCCCGAGAGGCTTGTCTGCTCACCCGCCGGGGTGGGCGGGGTGGGAGCTGAGGCTCGGGATTCGGTCGGATCGCAGGGAGAGGACTGTGGTTGGCGGCGTGAACACAGCCTGAAGGGGGCTAGTGCGCCACAGCTAGCCGGGAGGGAGTCCGGGGAAAAGTCTGGAGCTGCTGAAGAGGCAAGAGACCTTTTCTTCCCTCTTTGTTTCCTGGTGCATGAGGAGAGGGGATTAAGAGCGCCACTTAAAGGAGCTCCATAGACGGGCGCGAGCCGCGGCTAACAGCGCGGACCCCAGAGACGGAAATGAGATGCTAAGGCTGCTGGTGCCACCACCAAGAAGCCTGTGTGTGCGAACAGGTCACTATCCACACCTCCCTTCTGGGGAGCCTCTGCAGCCCGCCACTGCCAGGGTCCCGGGATCCAGGGACAACTTCCCCGGGAGAACGCACAGAGCTCCTCACGCTGGTGCAACGTCACGCTGGCCTCTGCCGCCGCAGGCTCACCCCGCATCCGTATGCCTCCCTCACCCCGGCCTGAGTGAGCCAGAGCCCCCAAATCAGCTGCTCCTTTAACCCCGTCCTGTCTGAGCGAAAAACAGACGACCTCTGGCGACCTACACGCAGAGGTGGGGCAGATCCAAAGCTGAACCCCAGGAGCTGTGCGAACAAAGAAGAGAAAGGGAAATCTCTCCCAGCAGCCCCAGAAGCAGCGGATTAAAGTTCCACAATCAACTTGATGTACCTGCATCTGTGGAATACATGAATAGACAACGAATCATCCCAAATTGACGAGGTGGACTTTGGGAGCAATGATAAATATATTTTTTTCCCTCTTTCTCTTTTTGTGAGTGTGTATGTGTATGCTTCTGTGTGTGATTTTGTCTGTATAGCTTTGCTTTTACCATTTGGCCTAGGGTTCTGTCTGTCCATTTTTTTGTTTTTTTAATATAGTTTTTAGCACTTTATCATTGGTGTATTTGTTTTTTGGTTTGGTTGCTCTCTTCTTTTTTTTATTACTTAAAAATTTTTTTTAATAATTATTTTTTATTTTAATAACTTTTACTTTATTTTATCTTCTTTCTTTTTTTTCTTCCTTTTATTCTGAGCCGTGTGGATGACAGGCGCTTGGTGCTCCAGCCAGGCATCAGGGCTGTGCCTCTGAGGTGGGAGAGCCAAGTTCAGGCCACTGGTCCACAAGAGTCCTCCCAGCTCCACGTAATATCAAACGGTGAAAATCTCCCCGAGATCTCCATCTCAACGCCAAGACCCAGCTCTGCTCAATGACCAGCAAGATACAGAGCTGGACACTCTATGCCAAACAGCTAGCAAGACAGAAACACAACCCCATCCATTAGCAGAGAAGCTGCCTAAAATCATAATAAGGCCACAGACACCCCAGAACACACCACCAGATGTGGACCTGCCCACCAGAAAGACAAGATGCAAGCTCATCCACCAGAATACAGGCACAAGTCCCCTCCACCAGGAAGCCAACACAACCCACTGAACCAACCTTAGCCACTGGGACAGACACCAAAAACCACGGGAACTATGAACCTGCAGTCTGCGAAAAGGAGGCCCCAAACACAGTAAGTTAAGCAAAACAAGAAGACAGAGAAACACACAGCATATGAAGGAGCAAGGCAAAAACCCACCAGACCTAAAAAATGAAGAGGAAATAGGCAGTCTACCTGAAAAAGAATTCAGAATAATGACAGGAAAGATGATCCAAAATCTTGGAAATAGAATGGAGAAAATACAAGAAACATTTAACAAGGACCTAGAAGAACTAAAGAGCAAACAAACAGTGATGAAAAACACAATAAATGAAATTAAAAATTCTCTGGAAGGGATCAATAGCAGAATAACTGAATCAGAAGAACGGATAAGTGACCTGGAAGATAGTGGAAATAACTACTGCAGAGCAGAATAAAGAAAAAAGAATGAAAAGAATTGGGGACAGTCTCAGAGACCTCTGGGACAACATTAAGCACACCAACATTCGAATTATAGGGTTCCCAGAAGAAGAAGAGAAAAAGAAAGGGACTGAGAAAATATTTGAAGAGATTATAGTTGAAAACTTCCCTAATATGGGAAAGGAAATAGTTAATCAAGTCCAGGAAGCACAGAGAGTCCCATACAGGATAAATCTAAGGAGAAACACGCCAAGACACATATTAATCAAACTATCAAAAATTAAATACAAAGAAAACATATTAAAAGCAGCAAGGGAAAAACAACAAATAACACACAAGGGAATCCCCATAAGGTTAACAGCTGACCTTTCAACAGAAACTCTGCAATCCAGAAGGGAGTGGCAGGACATATTTAAAGTGATGAAGGAGAAAAACCTACAAACAAGATTATTCTACCCACCAAGAATCTCTTTCAGATTTGACGGAGAAATTAAAAAATTTATAGACAAGCAAAAGGTAAGAGAATTCAGCATCACCAAACCAGCTTTACAACAAATGCTAAAGGAACTTCTCTAGGCAGGAAACACAAGAGAAGGAAAAGACCTACAATAATAAACCCAAAACAATTAAGAAAATGGTAATAGGAACATACGTATCAATAATTACCTTAAATGTAAATGGATTAAATGCTCCCACCAAAAGACATTGACTGGCTGAATGGATACAAAAACAAAACCCGTATATATGCTGTCTACAGGAGACCCACTTCAGACCGAGGGACACATACAGACTGAAAGTGAGGGGATGGAAAAAGATATTCCATGCAAATGGAAATCAAAAGAAAGCTGGAGTAGCAATTCTCATATAAGACAAAATAGACTTTAAAATAAAGACTATTACAGGAGACAAAGAAGGACACTACATAATGATCAAGCGATCAATCCAAGAAGAAGATATAACAATTGTAAATATTTATACCCAACATAGGAGCACTTCAATACTTAAGGCAAATACAGCCATAAAAGGGGAAATTGACAGTAACACAATCATAGTAGGGGACTTTAACACCCCACTTTCACCAATGGACAGATCAATCAAAATGAAAATAAATAAGGAAACACAAGCTTTAAATGATACATTAAACAAGATGGACTTAATTGATATTTATAGGACATTCCATCCAAAACAGCAGAATACAAATTCTTCTCAAGTGCTCACGGAACATTCTCCAGGATAGATCATATCTCAGGTCACAAATCAAGCCTTGGTAAATTTAAGAAAATTGAAATCGTATCAAGTATCTTTTCCGAGCACAACGCTATGAGACTAGATATCAATTACAGGAAAAAAAATCTGTAAAAAATACAAACACGTGGAGGCTAAACAATACACTACTTACTAACCAAGAGATCACTGAAGAAATCAAAGAGGAAATCAAAATATACCTAGAAACAAATGACAATGAAAGCACGACGACCTAAAACCTATGGGATGCAGCAAAAGCACTTCTGAGAGGGAAGTTTGTAACAAATACAATCCTACCTTAAGAAACAAGAAATATCTGTAATAAACAACCTAACCTTACACCTAAAGCAATTAGAGAAAGAAGAATAAAAAACCCCCAAAGTTAGCAGAAGGAAAGAAATCATAAAGATTAGATCAGAAATAAATGAAAGAGAAATGAAGGAAATGATAGCAAAGATCAATAAAACTAAAAGTTGGTTCTTTGAGAAGATAAACAAAATTGATAAACCATTAGCCACACTCATCAAGAAAAAAAGAAGACTCAAATCAATAGAATTAGAAATGTAGGAGAGGTAACAACTGACACTGAAGAAATACCAAGGATCAGGAGAGATTACTACAAGCAACTATATGTCTATAAAATGGACATCCAGGAAGAAATGGACAAATTCTCAGAAATGCACAACCGTCCAAGACTGAACCAGGAAGAAATACAGAATATGAACAGACCAATCAAAAGCATTGAAATTGAAACTGTGATTAAAAATCTTCCAACAAACAAAAGCCCAGGACCAGATGGCTTCACAGGTGAAATTTATCAAACATTTAGAGAAGAGCTAACACCTATCCTTCTCAAACTCTTCCCAAAATAGCAGAGGGAGAAACACTCCGAAACTCATTCTAGGAGGCCACCATCACCCTGATACCAAAACCAAACAAAGACGTTACAAGGAAAGAAAACTACAGGCCAATATCACTGATGAACCTAGATGCAAAAATCCTCAACAAAATACTAGCAAAGAGAATCCAGCAGCACAGTGAAAGGATCATACACCCTGATCAAGTGAGGTTTATCCCAGGAATGCAAGGATTCTTCAATATACACAAATCAATCAATGTGATACACCATATTAACAAATTGAAGGAGAAAAACCATATGATCATCTTAATAAATGCAGAGAAAGCTTTTGAAAAAATTCAACACCGATTTATGATAAAAACCCTCCAGAAAGTAGGTATAGAGGGAGCGTACCTCAACATAATAAAGGCCATATATTACAAACCGACAGCCAACATCATCCTCAGTGGTGAAAAACTGAAACCATTTCCACTAATATCAGGAACAAGACAAGGTTGCCCACTCTCACCACTATTAGTCAACATAGTTTTGGAAGTTTTAGTCACAGCAATCAGGGAAGAAAAAGAAATAAAAGGAATCCAAATCAGAAAAGAAGAAGTAAAGCTGTCACTGTTTGCAGATGACATGATACTACACATAGAGAATCCTAAAGATGCTACCAGCAAACTACTAGAGCTAATCAATGAATTTGGTAAAGTAGCAGGATACAAAATTAATACACAGAAATCTCTTGCATTCCTCTACATTAATGATGAAAAATCTGAAAGTGAAATTAAGAAAACACTCTCATTTACCATTGCAACAAAAAGAATAAAATATCTAGGAATAAACCAACCTAAGGAGACAAAAGACCTGTATGCAGAAAATTATAAGAC